>NC_066535.1:16850913-16910913 GCF_024679095.1 Eriocheir sinensis | reverse complement strand
GTGTGTGTGTGTGTGTGTTTTGAAACGTCAAGAGCAGGATTGTCAAGCTCTGAGAATGAATACATATACATACACACACGATTCATGCACTATTCAACGACAGATGATCCTTAAGAAATGGAAGATGATCATATGCGATAGATGTCCTGCGTAATTGTATCAAGAAGCGGCAGAGTAATGGAACATAATATTCGCCAAGGCCACCACGGTATTAATGCGCGCTAGGCAGCGTTACCAAATTGTCGTACTCAGCCACGCAGCACATTGTATTTTCCGGTTTCTGACTCACAGCTATCGGAAACAAACACCAATAAGTAACGCTTTTAACGATAACTTTAACGAGAATGGCCGCTGGTAACATGTGGCATCTCTCAGTCCGCGCGGGAGTCTTGAGTGAGCAAGGACGTTCTTCCTTGTATTTTTTTCTTAGTGTTTTTTACGTTTCCTTGTCCACTACGAGGGATTGTGGAGGGCCGCCGGAACGTGTAAGTATTTGTGATTCAATGGCGTGCATGAGACAGGCTTTATGGGCTGAGGGGGTGAATATTGGGGGAGTTTTTTGGTTATGTTTAGTGTTGTTTAGATTGACGGGAGTAGTGACTGGCAGGCGTGGCGGACGGTAATTAGTGTTCAGTGTTTTAGTGTAGTTTCAGTGTTTTAGTTTAGTGTTTAGTGCTTTAGTTTAGTTTAGCTTAGTGTTTAGTGTTGTTTTGGGTGGCGGGAGGAATTAACGACTGGCAGGTGTGGCGGACGGTGTGCCGCCCACCTCGCCTCAAAGGAACATCGGTTTGCGTGTGCACAATAATACTCCACTGGGTAATACTTTTAATTTAGAACTACAGGTCTCAGTGGAGTGCCTCGTTTAGTGTGTTGGCCAGTACCGGGCTGTTGAATGAATATAATGTAGCGCGACAAGAAGACTGTTTGATTAATTTATTGGCTCTAAACTCTTGCATATCTGAACTATCGAGATCCGTGAGGCTTCCAGTGTTTGAAATATTTTTTTTAATCCACTCAGCGTTACTGCATACACAAAAAAATCCTATAACTATAAGGCGCCATAAAAAAAGTGCACGTAGGCTATATTCAAATCCAGTGGTTGTTGAATTATTATGTACATGGGTTGCCAACTATTATAATGGGGGTCGATTACTATGATGGTGGAGTAAGACATTTTTTTTTTTAGGATGTTACTTTCTGGAAGTGTTAGGCTAGGCTACACTTTAGGTATTTATTATTGCTCCTAATTTTTGGGTCCACCGTGAGTAGGCTATTATGCGATGATATATATTTTGCATGTATTATTCGCCGTGTGTGTGTGTGTGTGTGTGTGTGAAGGGGGATGGTCAAAGTGGTGTTGGGCATTATAATAAAAAAGGAAAAGCTTGAGAAGAAAATATAGTCGTCTGGTAAAAGCTTTTGATAACTGGGTAGAACTAGTGGCTGGTGGCGTGTGACTGACGTGACGCCGGCGAAAGGCGAAACACAAACACACACCATTTTCTCTTATTGGTTGGTACAATGTATGAAGAGGACTTGACAAGCATCGTATCCACAGCTGAAACTGACCCCATTTCCCGAGTTGTGACGAGATGTGGCAACGCGGCCCTGGTTAAGCCTCGCTGAACCGAGCGGTGGTTCGAATGAAGTGTGATGTTGTGGGTTTGGTTAGGTTTAGTAATTAAAATAAGTTACGCAGAATAGTCACACATCTAGATAAAAACTGAAAAGTCACATTTCAATAGGGACGAGTGTGAACACCGCATGATGATGATGCCTTTATCCATATCAATAAAATGACTACTATTTGAAATTTTTTCGTATTAATTTCACTAATTTATTTACAGGTTTACCCGACAGTCAGTGATAACGGGTGCAGGCAGACGCTGGGGCGGGGGGTCACATGGGGACTGCCGCAAGTAAGCCGTCGGGCCCCGCCACCACGGCAGGGCGCGATGGGCTGAACCCCCACTGAGCCTTTAATGTGACCCTCCAGCCAGCGCCTCCACGGCACCCTCGCCACGCCGCCCTCCTCGTGGAACAGCTCTCTTGCCGCTGTATCGATGCTGTTAGAACCAGGTAAGGTGTATTACATAGTGTATATTTCGTACGTCTTTGTTGTAGCGGTTATTAATTTGGACGTTAGTTATAGACCGTAGCACCGTTTTCAATCATTGAGTGGATTGATCTATCAGTGGATCGCATTGGCTATCAGTTTCGCTTCCTAGCTGCCATAGGGCCCTCGCGTGCGTCTCCGTGGTGATGGGGACCTTTACTGTGGGTGATAGTTGATGTTTGGAAGAAAGGGAATAGCAACACACCTGCGGACGTAATTTGAATATTCCTTTTTTATATCTTATTTTCTTTATACGAACAACATGTGTCGTCCCATTTTTGTTTTCATATAGCCATCAATCTATGTATTCAATGCGAGGAAAAGCATTCAGCTCTCGGAATCCCACTGCCTCTGCCTCTTCCCCGCTCCTCCCTCATGCCTCGGCCATCTCGGTAATGATGTGCAGGCGGCTGTAAGTCGCCTCCTGGAAGGCTGTGTAAATTTAGAAGTTTCATTCATTGCACATCATGCCTATAATTCAGGTGACTTCGGTAAGGAATATTCAGTGATTAATAATCACTCGCCTGCACTATCAGTCTATCCAGACTAATCTATCAGCTACTCAATCTCTCCACCAACCTGTCTTTCCATACTGTATATGTTCATCTTTACATATGTCTGTTTATTTGCCTTTCATCCTACGTAGTACATATCTCTTTATCTATCTAAACCTATTTGTATCTAGTCCTGTCACATTATTTGTTTAGTTCAGTGTTGGAATATAATTATTCATCATCCATAAAAGCTGTTTAGATTCCTGTACAACTAGTATCTTTAGTAAGTGCGTCAATGACACCAGTTTACGCGCCCTGATGATCATGGTTAACACGGTGATAGTAACAGACAGTGACATCTCAAGTAGGGTTCACTGTAACAGAGCATATGAACGGTCTAATAAACGAACCAGTAAAAGGTGTAGCTACAGGAGATGCTGCAGTGACCTAAGTTAGTGTGAAAAGGACCGGAGACTTGTTGGCATGAAGCAGCAGGTTGGCAAGACACGGGGCCGGGTGGGAGGGAGGGGGACGCTGAGGTAAAGAAAAAAAAAAGAAAAAAGAAAATAAAGAACTGAGCTGTGATGGAGTGTTGTTTCCCGTCCATTCTCCTTGTTTACTCACTGGGCCAACACTTGATTACATTGTGCTCTCAGTAGTGTGTGTGTGTGTGTGTGTGTGTGTGTGTGTGTGTGTTCTTACCCATCAGATTTTTCCTATATTTGTTTACACAGGATTGAGTCACCCTCGTAATGTACTTTTATTGTATCATGTTTTATCACCTCTTATCAATCGGATGTCGTTATTTGCGTAATGAAGAAAAACGAATCATAAAGTTCACAGCGATAACGATGATATTAATGCTCACCCCGGATGCTCGTGTCATTCACCCCCTTTCTATAGCTTCCCCTCCGCGTTGATATTGGGGAGGGGGGTTGAGGGGCCAGAAGTCGAGGCCGGGGGCTGAGGGGGACTTGGGAGACACACGCTGCAGACTGACGTTGAGTGATGCCTCTAATCACTTCTCGCTCATCCATCACTCCATAAACAGACCGAGGCCTAAGGGACGCAACAATGGGCCGGGATTAGTGCAGGAGACAACACGAGGGGAGACATCGGGGAGAGAGGAGAGCAGGGGAGGGATGGTGGGGGCCTTGTGGAGGGTGGCAGGGGAAGGTGGGAAGAGGCCTAAGGAAAGTGATCCCGTGTTATTTTTGCCTCTCATTCTTAACGTGTCTGCTTGGCATTATTAGACGTTAGACGGATGGGAGAAAAAATGGAAGGTCTAGCGAATGCGCGCGTGAACACACACACACACACACACACACAGAGAGAGAGAGAGAGAGAGAGAGAGAGAGAGAGTGTTCCTATCATCAACACCGCGTCCTCTTCTTGAGTTTTTACTGAATTATTAGCGATGACTTTGTAGTTTCCTTGCCAAGAAAATTCTTACCGCATTGTGGGGTGTCACATGAGAAGTGTTAACGCGTCGTATTCTCAGTGTCGTTCTTTTCAAATTCAGTGATTTATGCACATTTTTTCGTTTCGGTTTTTAGAATTTTATGAAGTATTTGATTTTTTTTATTATTTTCCTACATACACCTTAGTACGCTGTTCCCACTTAGACATTCAGTACTGGTGCGTGTTATGGGAGTGTGATTCATTTTGGGGCCCTGGAGCATCATACGGGCACTGGTCAACAGACAGGAAAAGGACTAATAAAACAAGACCTGCCGCCCCGTTACACCAAGGACTGAGGGGGATGGTGCACAGTCGTGATGGTCACTATAGGGCGGTACTTCGTGCGTTGAGGTACTCCATGGTAGGTCAGATGTGCCATGCCATTGTTGTTGCGGTGCTTTTTCCCTCGGAAGTGCAGTAACAGTGACAAGGAAGGTGCTAAAAAATATAACTCGGAATGAAAGAAAATGAATGGTCGTAAGTTATAGTTTTCATCATTTCCGGAATCAGGTTCGGGGGAGGGGCGGGTCTGCCAGGTCGTGCCGGACTGAGGCAATATCGCGATGAGAAGCTATCGAGACGAGGCTCCGGCAGGGCGCGGCGTGGGAAACTTGGTCCCGAAGCTGAGTGTCGTAAGATAAAAGGGAGCAGGAGAGAGTGTGAAGGAGGGCGGGGGAGAGGGGAGACTGGGTTGTGGACGGACGAGGGGAGAGGGGAGACTGGGCGTGGACGTAAGGTGGGTCGGGTGGCGGAGGGCGTTTACCTGTTACCTGTTGGCCGAGTGATAACGCCGCGGTGCCAGCAATACCATTACTTCTTCTTTATCTTGGTGTCACGATAAGCCGATCTTTGATGCGGCCCCGAGCGTGATGGGCTATTGTAATAACTCTGGACCGGCCGAGCAACGCCCAAGTCGATACCGCAACAAAGGGATGTTGTGCCGTGATTGGAAGATAGGAAAACGATGTCCATTCCTCACCCCTCCTCCCTATCATCTTCCCTTCTCATCTTTTTCTTCCCTTCTATCTCTGCCTCTTATCATTATTTTCCCTTCCTCCTTCCGTCGAAAACCTTACCGCCTGTGGTCATAAACTAAGCAGCAGAGTGGTCCTGGTAACGCGGTAATGACTGGCCGCCCGACGCATCAAGATGTAACATAAGTAATCGCCGCGGCCACCATGACGATTAAATGGTAATTACATGACGCCCTGATGAAGGTGACGGCCCCGCGGACAGGTGAGCCCCGCCCGCCGCCGCCGCCGCTCCAGGGCCGCCGCCACATACAGGTGCTGCAGTTGACTGACCTAGGGAGTCACAACAACAAGAACAACAACAACAACAACGAGACCTTACTCATCAACAACAGACAAAACGACAGTGAAGACATCAGTAATTACAACAACAACGAGAATAATTGATATTGCATAATTCCCAACAGTAACAGCAAAAACATAATGATCATCCACAGAAAAAAATGACAACGTAAACGACAATTTAACTACATCGATACAACTCACACTTGTATCACTTCCATCAAGAAAAAAAAAAAAACTTGAAAAACAAGAATAAAAGCATTTCTCATCAACAGGAAAACAACAACAACGGAAACAACATAATGCAAACAACGTCGCCTGTAATATCACTAACAACAGTACGTTTTCCTGTGAGTAGTAAAGTTGGGTGGAAGACAAATGTGGTGCTTCTGCAAACGATTAAGGCATCCATAGTTTACAGACACAGCGGGTTGTTTGTACCCCGAGGAGAAGTTAATTCTAATATATTCCCGCGGCTCCGTTTTAACTTAAGCTCAAAACTCTGAGAAAACATATTCCCCCGTTTTCCCACCTCACTTCCTGTCCCTCCTTCTAACCTCTACCCCCTTGCTTTACCTAGCTCCCTCAGTTTTCCCCTCACTTTCCCCTCCTGCTCACCCTCATTTACCTTTTGCCGCATCTCGCCACCCCTCCAAGTGTCCGGCAGGCAGACAGGAGCAGTACCTCATGCCTAAGTCCGTAATTATCTTATCGCCACGTCCGGAGCGCGGCGGGGAAGGGTCGTCGGGGCCTGCTAGAGCGGTGGGTGGGAAGGTAGTTTTCACGGTCATAATTACCTTGTATTGATATGGTAGGTGGGGGCGCCCGTCAGCCACTCTCTTGATGCAGTGTTTCCCTCCAGCAACATTACTGTGAGTGACAAGATGAAATAGTTAACGGCCTCTCCTAACTTTCATTACCGCAGTACAACGATTATTATATTACCTCAAGTCCTCCACGACCCAGCTTAGGGCTAGCAGTTCGATTCATCCCGGTGTGGTTAATTAGGATGTGGCTGGAAGCTTCCCCCACGACCACTAATTACTCCTCTCCCGACTCCATGGAAGGAGGAGGCTTAGGAATATTGCGTTCATCTCGATCATGACGGGGTAGGGATGTGTGACCGAGTGTCCTGCTGTCTGTTGCATGTGTGTCAAGGCACACGGACAGAATGACACATAAAAAACAATGCAAATAACAGGGCACTCATAAAACAAACAAAAACTAACGAAAAGAGGCATACAGAAGGGCTATAAAACAGATAGACAGGGAGTTTCATCTGTCTGGGAAAGCAACATATGCAGGTTAAAGACCTCGACCCTCTTGAAATGTTTATGCTTTGAGGAGCTGAGGCAGTGCCCGAGGCAATCTCTGACGGATTCTTGGCGTGTTACACAGAGCATTATGAGCCTTTCGGGTGAGTCTCGACTTGTAGGTGAGCCTGGCTACGTCCAGGCAGCCTCCTGTATACCTTGTCAGCATAGCCCAGGCAGTGGTGGTTTGGTTAGAACTCCGTGGCCTTATGAACTGGAATTCCACCACGCAGAAGAATAAAAGCTATAATTATTAAATATTCCGTGCTTCCAGTCTTCTTGTATAATGAGTAAGACATATTAAACGATAACGTGGAGACTAATTGATGTCTTTGGTTACCATAACGATTACCATTGCAGATTCACTATGTGTCAAGCCACTGCAGCTTTGCACTGTTAGACAGAGGTGAGGTCTGCTTGTAACCTGTAGTCTTTGATCACTTACCTCGTCTACACAGGTATTTTACGTCTCCTGATGTCAGTCTTGCTCTCGCTGATTGGAAGGCAGCAAGGGGACCCCGTCCAAGCAAGTCGATCAATCCAAGCCTTTTCCTTAAAGAGGGGGAAGGGTTAATGCGTGGAGAGTCGATGGGAAATCTATAAAGAGTGGAGTCGGTGGGTGAGAGAGCAATCGTTCCCCAGGGCCTGTGCGTCCCCCGGTAAAGGATACACAATATAAATAATCTCGTGTTGAGTGGAGGAATGGGTGACTAAGCCTCCCTTCACGTAACCCTAGCAAAGGACTCCCCGAACTACACCTGGCGATGAAAAGCTTTCCACGCTCTTGATATCTGCAACAACACTGCATCATTTATTTTCCCCCTTGTGTTCGTGATACAGAGAAGGTTCGGTCGATTATCAAGGAAAGGGATTCAAATAAAAGTGTACAGGCGAAAAAATAAGTACAATATTGAATGCCTCAGATCTTAGGAGGCGCTTCTTCCCATCAGAGCCACCGACTCATCAAACATTCAGTTTCCATTTGCATTGAAAGTGTTATTCAGGGATGACATTTGGCGAAGGAGAAGGGGGGAGGAAGAAGAAGGGGAGGAGGTGAGAGAGGAAGGGGGAATGAGGAAGAAGAGGCGAAGGAGAAGGGGAGGTAGGAAGAAAAGGCGGAGAAGAAGGGTAGAGGAAGTGGGAAGGATGAAGAAGTGACAGTTTTACCATTGAATAGGCTGAACTAGAATAGAGGTTTGAAGTAGGCGTGTTGATGGAAGCTGCAGGTGAGAACTCTTGCAAGGGGAATAGGAGAAGGAGGAGAAGGTAAAAAAGGCGTGTCTCTCCCTACATAGGCGCAGCGGGGGGTTCAAAGGGCTTAGTGGCCGTAGAAGGCAATGTGGGGCGAGGTTTGTCTTCATTGCAGTCACGAGAACAGTCCTGAGTCACGGAAAAGAGACGTTGGAATGAAATGAAGCCATCGTAAAGGAAGAAAAAAAACACAGTGAGTCATCAGCCGAGGCGTGAAGAGCTGCAGTTTATGTTGAATAATTCCGGGAGGACTTCGTTGCGTAAAAGGTTAAGCTGTAGATTGCTGCTTTAGTTGGCTTCTTCACGGCGAAAGGCTCTTAATTCTCTCTCCCCCGCCCCCGATCTCTCTCTCTCGCTTTCTCTCTCGCTCTCGCTCTTTCTCTTTAATCTTTTCACTTTCGATCCTCCAAACATCTCGTCATCACCTTTTGCTTTATTGAACGCGGTAATTGAGCATAAAAATTAACGCCTCTAAAGATTATACCTCTTCTTCATTTTCCTTCACCTCATCTTTTACTCTCTCGCTCTCCCCCACCCACGTCCTCCTCCTCCTCCTTCTCTTCCTCCTCCTCCTCTTGCTCTTGGTGAGTCTCGTCTTGTATACAGGTATTACTCACATCAACCTTCGTCCTGATATATTGGCTGTGATAAACGGAGTCAACGGCGTGGGTTCACAAGACACTGAAAATTGATGATTCAATCTACATATAAGAGCGCCGGGCCGCCTGCCGCACGCCGCCATGCATAATGTAGGTGGCGGGGGAGATGGCCCGGCCGGTAGAAGGACTGCTAGGCTTCTGTTGTTCTTCTAAACTACTTATTCAAGCCAGTTTGTGGGGGCGTTCGCTCTCCGTCCGGCCTTCTTGATGTTTCTCCGCCTGTACAAACCCTAGCACCGTTACCTCTCCCCTCTTCCTAACCTCCTTTCACCCCCTCCCTTCCTTCCTTTGATTCTCCTTCAGTCTGACCTCACTTGCTCAATTTACCTCGCCTCGCCCTGCCTATATGACGCTTTAGTTCTCGAGTGATCGTTTTTCGAGGAAGTTCTCATTCACTCGCTCGCTGCTGCATTCGCGTCTCGTCGAGGGAATGTGTTCCAAGTGTGCGCCGTGCAATGTTTGACCTTGTTCTGCCGCGCCAGCATGAAAAGAGCAGCCCCAGAAACCTTGGAGGTACACTGGTGCATACCTTAAAGGCGCATTGCTTGCGTGTGTATGTGTGTGTGTGTGTGTGTGTGTGTGTGTGTGTGTGAGAGAGAGAGAGAGAGAGAGAGAGAGAGAGAGAGAGAGAGAGAGAGAGAAGTGGAACGACGCACTCTGCAGGTTCCCCTCGTCGGCGGCCTCCCTAAGCGCTGCCCCGGGCCACGTTGGGCAGAAGCGATATCCAATATTTATTCCTTCTCCTCCTTTCTTCGTGCGCCTCGTCCTGCGGCTCCGAGTGGCACAAAGAAATCAATAAATATTCATGGTACCTCGCAGCTGCCACTCACTCGCCAACAGAAGATTTCGCGTTGCAGTGCCTCAAAGACCCTCCTCCGCCCCTCTAATACAGGTCCCGGCGGCTCCGAGATTACACCCGGGCCGCTTCATTTGCCCCCAATGCGGCACTCATCAGCGGCGCCTCCGTCCCTATGCACACCCCCGCGATGGCCCCAATACGACCCCGCTCTCCATTTGTTGGGGTCTGGACGCCGCGTTTACGATTCGGCGAACCCATTTTCCACGTAGAGGCTAAGTTTCAAACCGGTCTTGTCTCATTGTCAAAGGCCGCGCGCTAGAGAATTAATGGTGCGATAAGTTACTAGAGATTACAGTTAACGGCATCAATCCTCTTGATCCTAAGGCGAGTCCATTCCTAGAGAAACCTGAAGAATATTTGTTTTATGATTGCAGATGTTACTTTCGTCACTCCTTCCTCTCTACTCTCTCTCTCTCTCTCTCTCTCTCTCTCTCTCTCTCTCTCTCTCTCTCCTTTTTTTCCCTTTTTGTCACCATTTCTCCATCTCGCCCTAAATATCTCCATCCCTTCTCTCTCTCCCTCTCTCCACCCCTTTCTTCTCCCTCCCTTTTCTTTGCCTCGAGGAAAACGAGTGGCGTAGAGAAACGCTTGGGTGGACATGTTTAGATTTTCTCTGCGGGTCACTGGTGAAGAATGTTTTGTTGTGTGTGTGTGTGTGTGTGTGTGTATGTGTGTGTGAGAGAGAGAGAGAAAGAGACTGAAAAAGAAAACTTCATTCCGCGCCCTGAGAAGTGAAGTTCGACTCGTAAATGTTTCTCGTTGTCTCGCAGTAAATCATCCCTTGGTAAAAATTCAGCTCCCTGCAGCCCGCGGGATTAAGGGATGACCCGGCTGTTGGGGCGTCCTGTGAATTCTCATTTAAAGAAGACTGGGCGAAACCACTGGAAGGGAAGCAGACGCGAGGGAAAAGAAAGGATGAAAAGAAGCGGAGGCGAGACGTGGAGAAGACCGAAGAGAAGGGAAAGGGTGCAAGAAAGGGCGGAAACGAAATGAAGGAAAAGGCTTCGAAATTGAAAAGAGACTGAGCGAAACACGCGGGAGAAGGGAAGGGAAAGAAAGGATGAACAGAAGCGGAGACGAGACTTTGAAATCGAATGGGGCCGCGGAGGAGGGAAAGGGTGCAAGAAAGAGGGGAAACGAAATGAAGAAAAAGGCTTCGAGATGGAACAGAGACGCTGAGAAAAGTGGAAGAGGTATAGGAGAGGAGTTGGGTGGGCAGAAAATGGGAAGAAGGGATGGAAGCAGGGGAATGCCGGAGAAAAAGAGTAGACACATTTTTTAAAGGAGAAAGATTACGAAGCAGAAGCTGAAGGAGGAGCCAGAAAAAGGAAAAAAACTGAGTGAGAAAAAAGTAAAGAAAAAATGTATGAGGAAGGAGGGAAGGTGAATTTGACCTCTACCCACGTTTGCCTCCACTGCCAGATGGGTAAAAATGGCGAAGGAGCGGGGGGGGGGGGGGGGCGATGGTAGCCTAGGATCAATTTGTAAAGTCAGGGATAGAGTAGCCAAGGATGGACTGAGAAGGATCGGGGCAAGTTTGAGTTGGTGGGATAGGAGGTGATCACAAGGGCGGGGCAAGGGATAGGTATAGGATGAGTGTATGAAGCTGGGCAAGGATAGGATGGAATAGGGAGGGAAGGGTTGGTGCTGGATGGGGTAACAGTGAGATGGGGCAAGGATGGGGTGAAGCGGGCAAGGGAAGGTTGGGGCATGGCGGGGTAGCAGTGGGGCTAGGCAAGGATGGGGTGGTGAGGCGGGCAAGGGAAAGGAGGGGCAGGGAGAGGTAGGAATGGGGCAAGCCAAGAATGGGGGAGGTGCAGGCAAGCTCTCGTTCCTCAGTTTACATGGAAATGCGTCGTTTGCATCCCCGAGCAGGTCCCGGCGGCCGACGCGAGAGTGAATCAGGTGAAAGTTTTATGCATGTATTTATGTGCGTCAGTGAAGGCATCCCCGGGCGTATCGGCGGATCCACAGGCGAGGCTCAAGTTACCGTGGCTCAAGTATTCTGTTCCTGTTGCGGGCGATAGAGAGGAGTCCCGCGACTACGTGTCTGTGGTGCATGTGGGCGTGCTGGGAGAAGAGATGCTCAGGATCGGCATGTTTTTACTCCTTGCATGACGTTGGGAGGAAAACGTTGTGTGGAGTGACTTGGCTGAGTTTGTTTCCTATATTTTTTTGCCGTTCCTTTGTGTTCGTTCGTCGGTGGTTCTCCCATGCGAGTGAGCGTGTAATTAGTGTTAGGTAGGCAGGCAGTCATAGGAGAGGGGTGCGCCGGGGCTGGATGGGAGGAGGGAAGGGCGTGTTTCCCTTGACGAAGCCCAAGAGTGTTTTGTTATATGGCTGCGGCTGAGCAAAGGAGAGGATGACACCAAAGCCTCCTTCATGCCCTTCTATCGTCCTCGCCTTCACCGTCTCGCCTTGCCTTCTTACTCTCCCTTATCTTCTTCCCCTCACTGTCTCTCCTCCATCGTGTTTCCTTCATCGTCTCGCATTCATCTTGTCCTCACTGTCTCGCCTTCATTAATTTCCTCACTAATCTTACCATCTGTCTCATTTTTCCCTTCACCGCCCAAACCATCTTTCTTCTTTCAAAATTGCCGTCACTGCCTCGCCCTAACTATCCCACTCATCCAATACCCTCAATACCCTCCTCATTTCTCTGTCCCCGCCTTCCTGTTCACTGCCGTCGCCGCCTCGCCAAAAACTGACTCATCCTTACCTATTATTTTTCCATGACTACATACCCCAGTCAGTCAATCAGTCTGTCAGTCAGTCTAAACATACTATGATCACCGTCTTCACATCAGTCTTGCCTTCCCCACCCACTTCTTTCATTCCTCTCAATCCCTTCATCACCTTCACCATTTCCGCTTCCCTGCATTCCTCGTCACCACCAGCTCACCATCACCGCTGCTCCCTCACCATCACGGCTGCACCCTCACCATCGCGTCGGGGGTGGGGGCGGGCACTTAGTCGTGAGTACTGTTGAGGAAGTCTGCGCCATCCGGCCACGCTGAGCCGGTAAACGGTGCATCATTCATGTCTTCAGCGACTCGCTCCGTGAATAAATGAACAGCGCATTGTCGCCGCCTTAGCCCTAAAGACACAATGCGCGATGTTCATTAGCGAGACGTCCTCCTCCTCCTCCGCCTCCTACTCTTTTTTTTTCTCCTCTTCCTCCTCCTCATCATCATAACCTCTTTTGTTTTCTTTTAATTCTTTTCATTCTTGCTGTTGCTTCTTGTTTTTGTACTCTTACTTTTGTTTGTTTTTATTTTTGTTTTCTTGTTATTTTCTTTTCTCTTTTTCTTGATCTTCATGTTTTTTTCTTACTCTTTTTGTTCTTGTTTTTGTTTTGTTCTCTCTTTTTGTTGTTGTTTCTTTCTATTCGACTTCCTAATCGTCCTCCTTTTGTTTCCGACGTATGATAACTTTTTGTGGATTTCTTAGGTAAGCTTAAGTTTAGGGCATCTCCAAACTCTTCTCATAGTTCCCGAAAATTCCCCAAAATTCCCCAAAATCCCATTGAAAGTTTCCCCAGATCAAAATTCCCGGGAAATTTACAACCCTCTACACACACACACACACACACACACACACACACACACACACACACACACACATGGAAAATAACAATCCCCTACACACAGTCACACATGCACAGTCACAATCCTTTTCTCGCTACTTCCCGGTCCTGCCCAGACTCGCTTATCAGTGGAATCCGGTCTTGGCTCCGTGCATAGGAAGGAAAAACAATCATAAAAAAGAGAGAAAGAGGAACTTGTTTTTGTGCTACGTTAGTGAGTCACGAGGGGCATGACGGGACGCGCGGTACTCAGCGGAACGGCGCCTCAATCACATTAATTAAGGTCTAAAAATGGGTTCCCTTAAACGAGGGGTGGGGCTCGACGGGGCGGGGCGGGGCTGGTAACTCGGCAAAATGGTTCTCCGGATGCAATTACAACACTCGACACGGGGAACCGAAACGAATTTTTTCCCCGTATCAGTAATGGACAGTTGAACCTTCCATGCTGCGTGTCTGTTCTTGTCTGTTTGTCCTGTTTTTGTTTGTCTGTCTGTCTATCTGTGTGTGTGTGTGTGTGTGTGTGTGTGTGTGTGTCCATTTGTCTGGGGGTCTGGTTAGTTTCTTCGTAGTTTTTCTTTATTTTTTTTATTCTATCTTTTTTACACACACACACACACACACACACACACACACACACACACACACACACACACACACACACACACACACACACACACACACACACACACACACACACACACACACACACACACACACACACACACACACACACACACACACCGCCAGCAATAACCTCAGTTGTTGTGCTGCCTTAATATCTTTAATCGATCATTCAATCAGTCAGTTGGTCAATCTCTCTCTCTCTCTCTCTCTCTCTCTCTCTCTCTCTCTCTCTCTCTCTCTCTCTCTCTCTCTCTCTCGTTTTTCTTTTTCCCTCATTCATTTTCTTTTTTTTCGTGTTTTTTCTTTGTTTCTTTCTTTTTTTCTTTCATTCATTCATAATTTTTATTTCGTTCTTTCTTTTCTTCCTTCTTCCTTTTTTTCTTCTTTCATCAATCAGCCTTTTTTTCTTTCTCTCTCTGTGGTGTGTGTGTGTGTGTGTGTGTGTGTGTGTGTGTGTGTGTGTGTGTGCACCTGCCCCCTAAATCCAGGCTGCCCCCTTTTGTTCCGGGTGAGGAGGTCCCCGGCAGCCCCGGTCACTGATGAACCGAGGTGAGCAATGCTTCCCCGGCCCACCTTTTGTCCTCCCGACGCTGCTAAACTTTATTGCGGCTCGGGGCTCTTTTCCTTTTTCTTTACCTTCCGCACAAATACAAAAAAGGAAAAAAAAAGGAAAGGGGGGTGAAAAAAAGATGGGTTCGTGGTTTGCTTTTCTTTCGTGTGTGTGTGTGTGTGTGTGTGTGTGTGTGTGTGTGTGTGTGTGTGTGTGTTTAATGTGTTTACTCGGTGTCGTGTGTGTCTTTTGCCTATTTTTTTGCGCCTTATTGTTTTTTCTTCTCATTTTATTTCTTTTTTTTTTTTGGTGTCGCTGTTGTTGTCATTGTGATTTTTTTGTGTGTGTCGTCAGTAATCCGCTTCTTCCTCCTCCTCCTCCAAATCATTCTTTCTCCTCCTCCTCTTCCTTTTTTTCTTCCTTGCAGATAAAAAAATTAAGTTAGTGTTTTACTTCGTGTGTGTGTGTGATTGTGGGCTTTTGTTTTGTTAATATTTTTACTCTACCTCTTTCTTTTCAATATTTATTACTCGTTTTCATTCAGTGGGTGTTTTCTTTATTTTCTCTCTTTATTTGGAGGTTGTGGTTTGCTATAGCCATCATTTTCTGTTTGTCTCATCACTAACTCTCTTGTTCTTCCTCCTCCTCCTCCTCCTCCTCCTCCTCCTTCTCCTCCTTCATTCCCTCGTTTTTCCCTCACGCAATAGCTTCGGTCGCTTGTATGTTATCTCGCTCGCTATTTTTTGTCTCTTCTCTCCGTTCTTTTCTTTTCCTTCTCGTCTCCTCTTTCTCCTTCCTAAACGATCCCCGGCGCAGACTCTCTTTTTTCCTTTCCCCCAAATTACTTCCTTGCAATTAACACTAACCTTTCTTCTCTCTGTTTCTGACCTGCTTCTTTGTTATTTATTTATTTGGGTCTTTAGTTTTCGTCTCGTCTTATTATACAGGATAGAGTGTTCCGTCCCTTTCTCCTCCCCTTCCCTTCGTCTCTCCTTCCCCTCCTCTCCCCTCGTCTTCCCCCCTCTCCACTCTCTTTCCTTTTCCCTCCCCTCCCCTTCCCCTCCTCTCTCTTCCTCTCCCCTCCCTTCCCCTCTTTTCCCTTTCTTCCTCTCTTCCCTCCTTCCTTCCTTCCTTCCTTCCTTCCTTCCTCCTTCCCTTCCTCCTTTCCTCCCTTCCTCTCTCTCTCTCTCTCTCTCTCTCTCTCTCTCTCTCTCTCTCTCTCTCTCTCTCTCTCACTCTCTCTCTCTCTCTCTCCACCCCTCCCCGCCCCTCCCCTCCCCTTCCCCTGCTTTGCATATTATGTTGAACTCCATCCTGTCCTCTGTGGCATGTGCTAAAAATAAGATACCGTTCAATAGCTTCTGTGTTTTTGTTGATGCCTTTAACTTTTCTTCCTCTCCTTATGCTACAGACCATTCTTTTTTTTCTTTTTTTTTCTTACAGTAAAGGAAGCGGCTCAAAGGCATAAAAAAAAAATGAAAAAAAGTCCGGGTATCATTGTTATTCTTGATACCTTTTATTTTGTCCTCTGTGTCATTAGCTAAAAATAAGGTTTCGTTCAATTTGTAATGTATTTTTCGGTAAAGCCTTGAATATTCTGTCTGCTTATGTTAATGAAGCACTTTGTTATGGGGATCAGTTTTTAATCCTATCATGTTAGCTTTCACTCTGTCGTCTATATCATTAGCTAAAAATCAAAAACAAAAAACGTTTAATGGCTTCAGTACAAACCTTTAAATTTTATGTCTACTTATTTTAATGGAGCACTCTGATACGGGCATTTTATTTAATCTCTTGTGTCACCCTTTGTTCTGACGTCTATACCATAAGCTAAATAAGGTACCGTTCAATAGCTTCTGTAGTTTTGTTAAGGTTTTGAATTTCTTTGTCTCCTTAGATTATGTGGCACTGACGTTTTTTAATCATATGTTGCCTTTAATTTGTAGTCTGTATCATAAGCTAAACAAAGTAACATTCGGTGGATTCTGAGAGGGAGGCGAGCAACGTGTTCACCCCCATCAGTAGGCTGAGGCGCGGCCGAACAGTAGGAGGGGTGGAGGGGGTGGCGGGGTGTCTGCCGTAGGCGCCGCCGCTGGAGTTTATTTAGTTTCCTCACGGCAGGACTTTCTTTTACTTCCCTTCCACGCATTGTCTTGAGGAGGCTGTGTGTGTCCCGGCCCTTGTTGGTGGTGCGACGCCCCCGGGGGAGTGTCTCAGCCATTTAAGTTAATTCGGTCCCTCTCTCTCTTTCTCTCTCTCTCTCTCTCTCTCTCTCTCTCTCTCTCTCTCTCTCTCTCGGGTTACGTATTTCTTGTTTTGTTTTTGTTTTATTCTCTCTCTCTCTCTCTCTCTCTCTCTCTCTCTCTCTCTCTCTCTCTCTCTCTCTCTCTCTCTCTCTCTCTTTCCGCGTGTCTCTTGTTCTGTTGTTTTATTCACCTCTCCGTTTTCTTCTCCTTCCATACTACGCTTCCCCCGCTATTCTGTAACCTTGTTTTCCTATAGATATTTTTTTTCACTCCAATATTTTCTATTTTTAGCACATTTTCATTCTTTGCTCATGATTTTAGTTTTCTTCTCTTCCTCTTGTTTATTTTTTTTTTGCTCCAACTTTAACTTTACTGTTCTTTTCTTCAACCAAGTTTGTAAGTTTCTTGTAAGTTATTTTCTTCCCTCCTACACGTTTTTTCTTTTCACTATTTTTGCTTTTTTTTTGTGCTCAACTTTACCCTTTAGTCTTTCTCTCTTCTTCATATTGATTCTTCTTACAGAGCTCTTTTTTAATTCTTTTTCTTTTTTTCTTTTTTCTTTCAATGTTTCTTTCCGTAGTCTCTCTCTCTCTCTCTCTCTCTCTCTCTCTCTCTCTCTCTCTCTCTCTCTCTCTCTCTCTCTCTCTCTCTCTCTCTCTCTCTCTCACACACACACACATACACACACACATACACAGATGCTTCGCGTCTTCCACTACCTCACCCCCTCCTTCCCTTCCCCTTCCTCTCCCCTTCCTTTATCCTTCCCCTTCTCTCTCCTCGTCTTCCCCCCCACTCCTCTCTCCCTTTCCCTCCCCTTCCCTTCCCTTCCCCTCTTCTTTCTTCCTCTCCCCTCCCCTTCCACTCCTAGCTCTCTTCCCATTCGCTCCTTTACCCCTCCCCTCCTCTTTCCCTCCCCTTTCCCTCCCTCCTCTGTCCCCTCATTCGTCAGCCTCGCCCCTGAGATTTCTGAATGCGCCGCGAGATGCAGACACGCTGGGACACGCGCTTTGCTCCACGTCGCGTAATTATGTGACGCAGTCTGCTTCATGCGTGCTGAAAAGGAGACAGATGGGCCCATTATCTCCAGAAAGGACGGAGAGAATATACTGCTGGTTCGTTTTTGTGTAGGGGATGGTAGAGGATGAGGAGGGGGAGGTGGTGGGTGGTGCCGGGGCGGGAAGTGGAGCGGGGACAGCGATGATAGAAGGGAAAGAGGTTAGAAGAATGAATTGAGGGATAGTGGGCTGGATGTGGTAGGTTTGTGCAGTGGGTTGATGGGCAGGGTGGTAATGGGAAGGGAGGAAACGGAAGGATGAGCCGAATTAAGACAAGAAAGGGAAGAACTATGGTAGAAAGGGAAGAAACATTTGAATACGGTTGTTACATTAGTTGATGGGGTAGACTTGAAGGGGTATTACAAGAGTGGGTAGCAAGATAGGACACACACACACACACACACACACACACACACACACACACACACACACACAGACAGAAAGATTGAAAGATGACACCGAAAGAAAGGATAATAGAGAAGAATTAGAGAATTATAAGGAAAATGGAAAGTTCATGAAGAAGAAACGTGAACTGGGGTTGAGGTATCGCAGGAATGGGTAGCAAGACAAGACGATTGTGGTAGGGTGAAGGGTGATGGGGGAACAATAGGGAGATGGGGGAAGGGTGAAGACTATTAATGGGGCAGCGGTATGATTGGAGATAGAGCAGCGGAGTGATGAGGGGAGATGTGGATAGGATAATGAGGAAAACAGATAAGGGGAAGGCTATGGGATTGGGAAGAGTGTTGGGGTGATGGAGGGGGAGAGAGGGGAAGAATGGAGACGATTCACGGGGCGGCTGTGTGATGGGGAGTAGAGCGATGGAGAGCTGGGGTGAGGTGGAAAGGAAGGAGAGGAGGGACAGGGTGGTGTAGAAGGTTGTCTGCAGTTTTTTCTCCTTGTTTGCGTTGCCGTGCGTCGAGTTCTTCGTCAGGATGTTGAACTTACGGATTAGCTGCCGAGTTTTGGAGGAGCAAGAAAACTCAGGAGTGATACGTAGCAGGAGGAGGAGGAGGAGAGGAGGAGGAGGCGAGGGAGGGGGGATGGAGATCGTAAAGGAAAAGAAAAGAGAAGAAAATACAGAATCCCTAGAGAAAATGAATCCGGAAGAACTTGGTTGGGAAATATGTGTGGACCAAGGCTTGAATTGTCGACGGTGGCGGCGGCGGCGGCGGCGAGGGGAATATGCAGGAAAAGGAGAGAAAAAAGTTTAGAAGATATAAAATTCCTCCATGATAGACAACTGAGAGAGAGAGAGAGAGAGAGAGAGAGAGAGAGAGAGAGAGAGAGAGAGAGAGAGAGAGAGAATATGAAATTTGACTGTGATATGACGAACATGTTGCCTCAAGTTCCCTGACGCAGACACATCCAAGCCGGGCGAGGGATGGGAGCATAAGGTTGGCTGCTCCTTCCACTCTCAACGTCTCCCTTCCTTTCTCTCGTCTCTTCCCCTCCGTCGCCCACACTTTCCCTCGTCTTCCTCCGCGCTCACCTGAAGTTACCTGGCGCCTCCTGATGACGGCGGGGGAAGATTGCAACTGTCTTCTTTGTCGTTCCAATTTGCTTCACTTCTCGGGTCGTGTCAACTGGAGCGCCGAGGAAACACAGATCCTTCTCCAGGTCTGTGCTGCGAATCTTCTGGACGAGCGACGGCGAGGCGACGAGTGTTTAGCTTGGGCCTGCGGGTTAGGGAGACGCGGTAACTGACGGCTGGCTGCTAGTGTGACGGAGGTGTGGTGTTATATATCATAATTAATCAATGTTGGAGACTCCTCTATATGTAACAGTTATCGCCTTGTTCTTCTTGTATTTGCGTTCTTCTTCAGGTTCTTGGTTATCTTGTTCTTCTTCTCCCTCGTGTTATAGCGTTTGTAGTAGTAGTAGTAGTAGTAGTAGTAGTAGTAGTAGCAGTAGTAGCCTATAAGTATCCAACAACCTCACCGCGCCTAATGTTCAGGGATTCGCGGGATAACCAAGTTTGTAATCTATCCATGGCGGGAAGGCGAGGGCTCACGGCACCTTGCATGCACCTGACTGCCCTGAATAATGCACTGAAGCACGAGCGTAGTGTATCATCCGCTTTCTTTGTAACACTTCATCAGCATACTATATCACGTCGTAAGAAATATGGACTCATCACCTGAATCAGATAATTAACTTCTGTGTCAGTTTCTCATCGTAAATAAAACAATGTGAGTGATTCGAGGCTGTTCCACGAGGGTGAGTTCATGCAGCGTTTATTACCGCCGCTGACTACATGATGGCGCCCGAGGGATGAGCTTGGCGCCTAGACAAAGTCGCTTGTAAAGACCGGGAGCAAAAGTGACGGACTCGCTGCACTACAAAGGGCGTGGCTTCGTCCTCGCGTCACGGCCCGTCACGAATTTAGACACGCCGCAGCACACTGACTGACGCACGTTGTTTTTTTTGCCGTCACAGTGACAGAAATTGACGAAGTTTGTGTTGTCATGGCTGTATGTGAGTGACCTTCAGAGATGTGGTAAATTTAGTGGCGATATTCTTGAAGTTACATTTAAGTAGGGGCGTACCAATAACTATTAGAAACATTGACCAGCGGCACATTTGGCTGCATTACAACAATTCAGTGCTCCTGCAAAGGTACGAGTCGACACGGCTCCCTGTCACATTGTAAAATATTTATTCTTTGTTGTTTAACCAAAAAATAAATCCCGGAGGCGAAGTAAGCCAAAACACTTGCTTCATGGAAAATTGAATCCCTTTAGAATTATTAAATATTACGATTATTGTGAAAAACTTCTTTCTACTATATTTCTGTTGGACTTTTAAGCTGAATAATAGGGAGACCGATCACACCGTGGAGAGTATGTAAAGTGTTTATGCAGAATCATTGGCAATTGACGTGGGTTACATGAGCCGTCCCGTATACTGCAGTTCAGAAAAAAAAATTCGAAACGCTGAGCACTAACTCCTATATGTAAACCTCCGTGCATTGTAAATAACAGACTTGTATATATGTTTTCGCCGTTAGTGTAAAATGCCTTCCTTGGGCTTCATGTCATGCGCTGCAGCCTCTAACCTGAAGGAAACCGCTTAAGTGATGTTTACCCTCCGCGGCGGTGATGAGGGTGAGGGTGGTGAGGCTACGAGCGGTGGAGAGTGCGTGGTGAGGGTAACGAATGGAGTTGAGCTGGGTGGTGGTGGTGGTGGTGTTGTGTTGTTGTGATGCGGTGATAACAGCCCACGCAAACACACTGTCCAAGACGATTATACTAAGAGGCACACACACACACACAAACAAACAAACAAGTAAACAACCAGCCAGAGAGAGAGAGAGAGAGAGAGAGAGAGAGAGAGACCTGAAATATATCACAACAAACATTGGGGTGGCCCTGATTTGTATGATGACAGATAAAGGCGGGCGCCGACTCTAGGCCTACTGCTTATGGGATTTCACCGATAACTCAGTCCCATAGAGGCGGCCATATTTATTTGGGGTGAGGGGAGGAGGGGCGGAGGGGGACGGGGAAGTGAGGGGTGCGAGAGGGGGGGCAGGGGTGCAGGGGGGAGGGGGGGGGGTCCAAAGAGGATGAGGACCGGGAACACACAAGGGGATTTGGAGATGATTTTGATGATGATTATGGTGGTGGTAGTGGTGATGAGAGAGAGAGAGAGAGAGAGTGTCCACTGATAAAATTATAGACCTATACAAACCCTCATACAATACATCACACTTATGGAAAACGATTCTCTCTCATTAAGAACAAAAGAAGGAAGGAATAAAAAAGAAATAACGTTGATAAACCTTACATAAGACTGCTTGATATTTTCTTTGTCTTAGTCTTGACTACACAAAAATACTAGAATAAAAAAAAATATCTCAGAAGCGTATTACAACTTACCTGCTGACACTAATTACTTTATAAGCCTCTCAAACCATTGCAGACGCCACTTGTAAACAGCGCAAAGTATAACAACGAAGAGAAGCGAAGTCAACGATATAATTTAGCTTCAGAGTCCATCCTTTCAGTGTTCGTTCCTTCCAGCGTTGCCAGATTGTCGTACTCAGCCTCCTATGTTTTCCGATTTCCGACCCCAAAACTGCCTCCTCGACTGCCTTTATATATACTTATCGTTAAAATGGTTAATTATTGGTGCGTTTTGGCAATTGCTATGGCTCAGAAACCGGTAAATACGAGGCTCTGAGTACGATAATCTTGCAACGGTAGTTCCTTCCTTCCGGCACCAGACAGAATCATGCGTGTGTCTAGTCTTGGAAATTAAAACGATACGAGAGTTGAGGAGAATGGGAAGGGAGAGAGGGGAGTCAGAGGAACACAAGTATAGGATGTGTGGACATTAAGCAGGATAATTACACCAGAACAAGGCATTTCCTCTTCTTCCTTGCCTGCATTAGACGGCAATAGGAAACACGGAACATAGGACAGCAGTGGGTAAAGTTGTTCGTCAGGAGGCGCAGTTTCAGTTGTATTTTTCCGCTATTTTTAGTTTTGGTGGACGAGTTTTAAATATGAATGACTTTTTTGTTTTGTGTGTGCGAGGAAAAGGAGAAAAAAATATGTTCACCGTAAACTTTGTGTGAGTGTATGTCAGAGAGAGAGAGAGAGAGAGAGAGAGAGAGAGAGAGAGAGAGATGGGGAAATATAAAAGATAACCCTTACCAGTTGTTGTGTTAAAATGCCAAGGCCTTTCCTTTCTCCCTTCATCTCCTTTTATATTCTTCATACCCCTCCTCCTCCTCTCGCTTCCACTCCTCCTCCTCCTCCTCCTCCTCCTCCTCTTCCCCACTTTTGCATTTACAAGGACCCATTTCGCCCTTCCTCCGTCATCGCCGCAAATTAAAATGCCCCGCAGTTCCTCCTATTCTCGGCTCTCCTCCCTCTCTCTCTTCTCCCGCATTCCCTTCCATTCTTTCCTCTTCTCCTCTTTGTTCCTTTTTCCCTCCCTCCCTCCCTCTCCTCACTGGTTGGCCTCCTACTGGTTACCCTTCCTTCCTCTCCCTCTCCCTTTCCCTCCCTCCCTCCCTGCTTCTCAACCCCCCCCCCCCCATTCCTTCTCTATTTCCCTCTTTTGCCACCCTCGTTCAATCTCTCCCTTTATTGTCTAGTTTTTGAGGGGGATTCTTTCCCTTTTCGCACTTTCATTCTCCCTTTTTTTCTCACTTTTTCCATTGTTTTGCTTGAAGGGACTCCTCTCTTATAACCGTTGTTGACTCTGGATGCGTTTTCTTGTCCTCGTTTTGCCACTGTTCTTTTTTTGTTTTGTTTTCTTCTTCGGTTTGGTATTTTTGGTTTCATGAATTTATTTTTTTCCCAATTTCCTACACCATATTTTTTTTCTCTCTTGGTCATTCAATTTTTTTTCTTTCTGTGTAGCTATAGCGTGTGTCCCTAACTTCACTTTAAGAATAATTGGTTGACTAACGTATTGGAGGATTAGTGGAATTTTTTTTTTGCAGTCATGTGGTGAGTGCCAGAACTACACTAGATGCTCTCAAGAAATGGTTTAATCAGTTCATGGATCGGTAGTGTTATTTTATTTCAGAGATGTGTTTTCTTTGACTGGCCTCTTGCAGACTTCCTATTATTAGTTCTCGTGTTCTTATTTCCATCTCATGTATTCCTTATTTTCCTTCCTTTCCTTGCCTTCACTCCATTCGTCAATATGATTTTGCTCCATGTAAGTCTTCCTGTATTTTTCCGTGACTCGTATTTTTCCTCTTCCATAATCCGGGACGCCGAGGAGGAGGCTGCTGGCAAGGTGACCCCACTTGGCCGAAGGAGTGGTGACCTTCCCTGGGGATCAACTCACCTGATGACGTCTATTGAAAACGTCGCCATTCCGCTCATGTCCAGCTTATTGAAAATCGCCTGCTTATTACTGAATTGAGGAGTTTCCGAGTGATTTGAGTCCTTAGCGAAGGTTCAAGAGGGAAGGAGTGCGGGGGGATGAAAGACGGGAGAGCGGAAAAGTAAAAAGTGAAGGGAAAAGTATGATTTTATTTTATTAGTGATGATAATGATTTAAATAAAGATAATAATAACAATAATACAAACAAAAATGATAGTAATGATAATGATAATAAATAAATGATAACCGTAATAGTTATGATGAAAAAAAGTTACGATGAAAAAGAAATAACAATACTCTGAGCTTTTAAACTTTTCCCTGGTCTCTTTTTGCAATCTGGCGGCGGCCAGGTGCGAAGTTTTGTGGTGGAGGGAGAGAGAGAATATTAGCGAGTCCCGGCCGTGTGGGGGCTGCGGGGAGCTGGTCTGCTGTTGGGGCGATGGAAAAATGTGATAGAGAAAGGTTGTTAGTTTAGTTAGTGCTGTTCTGTGTCATCAATGTAATCTCTCTCTCTCTCTCTCTCTCTCTCTCTCTCTCTCTCTCTCTCTCTCTCTCTCTCTCTCTCTCTCTCTCTCTCTCTCTTAATTACTTTACTAGTAAGCCAGTTATAGCCTCCGAGGCCTCTTCTAATGGAATTTGTTATGTCTTTTGTCCAATTTTCTCCGTGTCTGCTTTTGTCTTTGTGTTTGTCTCTTTGGTGTCGTCTGCCCGGCCGCTGCTTTCTTTACTTCTTTTATTTTCTTTACGTTCTTCTTTGTCGGTCATGCCTTTTGTCTTGCGTTTGTCCTGATTCGTCTTTGTGTTGTTCAGTCTGTGTGTGTATCGTCCATTTATGTTTCGGGTTTTCACTATATTTGTTTTCGTTAAGTCTGTGTCTCATCAACAATAATTCCCCTTTGTGGGTCGCTGCCGTGGCCTTCCCGGGGACGTGTGTGTGTGTGTGTGTCGCCTGCCACAAAGGGACAGAGCGGGGGAGGGTGAGGGAGGGGTACTCGTGGCCACCTTCCCCTCAGGAGCCGCCATGTGTAGGCTGACTGTCCCCTTGTAGTCTTTTAATCCTTGCAGCCTTCCTTGGGTGTTCTCCTTTAAGATAGCCAAGTGAAGAAAATGGAAATTCTCTCTCTAGTAATATCGTCAATGCTAATAATACTAACAACAAGCACTGATAAGGATTAGAACAGCAAAAGGAATGATGTTGCTGACAATAATAATGATAGTAATAATAATAATAATAATACACCAAGAACAACACATTTACTTGAACAGAGCATTGTGGTGGCAGAGGATCCGGGCTCAAGAAACATTGGTAGCATTAGTCAGAACAAGAATTCCACCCACAACCTGAATTCGGAGGTGGAACAAAGCGGCTCTAGCGACACACGCCACGAAGAGGCTGGAGGCTATCGCGGGGAGAGAGAATACACACACGCACGCACGCAGCCTCTTAGAATAGTCCTCCCCTTTCGTATCTCGTACCTTTCCTGTCAGTTTTGACCTTTGATAACACTACGCGATTGAAGCCTTTACACTTTACAGAGGCTTCGTACGTGACCTATGAGATGCTCCTCCCGTCTCCGCTGTACTTATGCCCGACTTTCACTCTTGCCACGAAAAGGAGGAGATTTTGCTGGCTTTGTTCGGATCAGACTATGAGGACGGTGTCAAGAGTCCTTTAAATGTGTCGGTTTCCCATCACGTCAATTTTCTAAAGCCACAGAGAAGATTGACTGAGTTTTCATGAGTGATTTTCCAGTTCAGGGTAAAGAGGTCGTGTAAAATTATCACTAGGATCACAAAACAGTCCATGAAAATCCCAACAACTTCTACGATGAGAGTCTTTTCAAACAAGCGAACTGAGACGTCGAGACATTTAAGATTAGGGGATTAGGGTCTTAGATCGGTATTCTTAGACGCTTCATTCTCTTATATTAACTGCTTCTAAAGGCCAATAAAAAGGTTAAACGCGTCCCTATGAGTGTTTCTTTACGTTTAAGGTACTGAAGAAGGTCCACACTACCACTAGGGCCATAAAAGTACCCCTGGAAATGCTCAAAACGCCCACGAAAGCCTTGTCGAGTGTGTGTGCCAGGGCGCTGAAATGTTTAAGAATGCAACCCTTAGATATAAGTAATTAGGTCTTATTCATTAGCATAAGATTATATTCGTGTTGTGAAAGTCTCTCTCTTAGCCCAAGTGATGCACGGTCGAGCTGGGTTTTCCTCGGAGCGAGACACTAAGCGGAAGAAGTAAATAAAGGCGCGGGAACAGGCGGCATATAAGCGTCGCCATCTACCGTGTGGCGCTGTCGCAGGAATTACTGTTTGAGCAGGAATTTTAGCGGCGCGTTCACTTACCTTAATTGTGAGCTCTAAGTGGTGTTAGTTTACTGGCATTGTCCATTAAAACCCGTAGGTAATTCACACACACACACACACACACACACACACACACACACACACACACACACACACACACACACACACACACACACACACACACACGCACACTCTCTCTCTCTCTCTCTCTCTTTTTCTCTCCCTGTGTTATGGCCTAATTGAGGATCTAATTTGTATTCCGCTGGACTTTGCTCATGTTTCTCTGTCATGCATTCTCACGTTCGCCTGGCAGCATTACTGTTTCATGATTAAGTCCTACAGTCTCGTCGGGCGGCGGAAGTACTCTTGGTAATGCCGCCGCCGTCCTTTCTCGTTGATTTTCACTTCTTTTAATGTCTCTCCTTTTTTCCCCTTTTAACTTTTGTGGTTTTACTTCTAATTCATCTCGGTAAATTTATCTTCCTGGCTCTCCTGCTCCTCCTTCTTTGGTTCTCTCAGTGTCTTGTGACCTTCTTCTTGGGCCTCTGAGCCTGGCGGAGTGTCCCTTGCGTCTCCCAGTGCCTTGTCCCCAGGAATAAAAGGACGTTTGTATCCAGGAGACAGTTAATGAAGGGGCAGCATCCTACTGCGTCATCCTCCAGCCTTTGTTCGCCTCTACCTGTAGCTCAACCTCGCCTCTGCCTCCAAGCTCGCCCTTCATCTGCTTATCTTCCCTGCCTGCCCTTCCTCTCCTTATTCGGTCGGCCCCAGCCTTCTCCCTGGCTCCTGTAACCAGCGGGAGTGAGTGGCAGGCCAGTTAGGGAGGCAAGGATGAGGTGAGGCTTGGACGCGCGAGACACCGCTGAGGGAGGATGGACGGGCGGCGGCACCTCCATGTTGGGCCTCATATCCCCGCCACCTGCTGCTCCTGCCGCTTTGTCCGTCCATCACGCGTTTGTCCCGAGATAAAAGTTATAACGTATATTGGTTCATCCGCGTCCTGAGATAAGGGAAAGGAGGTTGCGCAGGGCTGGCAGGGAACATAATAGCGTTTGTCGTACGTACCTGACGCTTTCTTTATTATCACGACCTTTTTTTGATAAACGCACCGGCTAATTTATACTTTCTTATGTAGTTTTCTTTTTTCTTTTTCTTATATATAGTTTTATTTATTTCTCTGGTCAGCCTTGTCGTTCTCATCATCTTTTCTCGCTCTCTCTTCCTCTTCCATCTTCTCCATTTCCTTCCTCTTTTCTCTCCATCTTATATCAATGTACTTCAACTGCAAGCAAGGCCCATTATTATTATTCTGTAAAGGCCTTTTTTGATATGGTGTTTTCTTTGATTTCTGTCCTTTTTCATTTTGTGGTTTCTAATTAAGGAGTTCATTTATTTTTATGGTGTCTGAATGGAGGTTTTCTGGCTTATTCTGTCTTGGTTCAAATATCTCCCTCATAGGTTACACACAAACACCGGTGCCGCCACACAGCCATCCCAACATTTACATTTACTGGAGGTGCAGGAGTATATAAATTGGGCGCAGCAGTGCTAACCTAGATAACGCTGCCTGTGCGTTTTTATGTTAATGGTTCAGTAACGCATTCAGGACCCGAACCCAAAGACTAGGGAGGTAGAAACGTAAACTGTAGTACTGCCAGCGGAGTGTGCCTGAAAATTGAAACTTCCCCAAATAGCGTTTCACTTTAACTATTAACAGGTATTTATTTATCCGCAATTCTACTTCGTCATTCTTATCCTTCCCGTCCATCTATCTATCCAATCACTTATTAAACCGTTATTCAAGCTCTTCGTTCCTAAATCCCCGCCTTCGTTACGTGATTGTTGCATGTTCATCTAGTTTAAATGCACGTCGTTACTTCGCTAATAACTCATTCATCCACGTGTTTTTTTTCATTTCCTTTTTTTTCTTTTTGTTTACTACTTTATTTCTGTTTGTCTTTGCTCTTCTTTTTCTTCTTTTCTTCCTCTCTTTTTTTTCTTGTTCCGTTTTCTTTTCTCCTTCTTCTGTCATTGTCATAGTGTTTCCTTTCTTCCTTCTTTCTTTCTCTCCCATGCACTTTCTTTCATCTCTCTCTCTCTCTCTCTCTCTCTCTCTCTCTCTCTCTCTCTCTCTCTCTCTCTCTCTCTCTCTCTCTCTCTCTCTCTCTCTCTCTCTCTCTCTCTCTCTCTCTCTCTCTCGCGTCCCAACATTCCCCCCAAAACAAGTCTGCCAATAATGGTCTCAATCATCGAGAATATTAACCACAAACTCCGCCGCCGCCGCCACTTAGCATCCCGGCGCTCTCTCTAATCTGCTCCACCAATCACGACTTCGAGGGAAAAATTTGGAGTGTTCTGATTGGTCCGCCTCCGCCTCCGCAGGGGTAGGACAAGCAATCAAGGAAGTTCCCATACAGTGTCGTTTTCTTTCCCCTCCCTTCCCTTCCCTTCCCTTTCCCTTCCCTTATGTGACTCGGTTTGTTAATGTCTCTGCTTTTATATATCTGGAGGAGTATCTTTTTCATTTATTTTTATCTTATTTATATATTTTTTGGTGTGTCTTTCTTTGTGTTCCTCTGTCTGTGTGTGTGTGTGGATCTTTATTTTGGTCTTTCAATGTCTTTTTTTTTTTATTCTTTCATTCTTTCTTCCACTTTCTAATACTTTTCTTTCGCTCTTTCTCTCTTCCTTTATCTAAGCAAACCACACTCAAAAAAAAAAAAAAACTTTACCCCCCAACACACACAAACTCACACACACGCACACAACCACACCATATTCCCCCCTTCCCCCTCCCCCCCCTCGAACACACAGACAGCATCGATCAGTCCGCAATCTCACTGTTCATTTAATACTCTCACTCAACACACTCGCACCCACTTTCGTTTCCTTCATAAATTCTCTCGAGTAAATATCACCGACGCTAACTCACCAGCAATATTGTCAAGAGACCCTCCTCCTCTTCCTCCTCCTCCTCCTCTTCCTCCTCCTCCTCCTCCTCCTTCTCCTTGGTTGTTATTGTCGCCTATGCCTCCCTCTTTCCCCTCGTTTCTAGGTCTGGGAGCCAATCAAAACTCGATCCCGCTCGTAAAGTTGCTCCTTATTGGTTTTAGGATTTGGTTTGCTCAGTCGGCGAAGCAAATCTTTAGGAGTAGATAGAGCATGTGCGTGTGTGTGTGTGTGTTTGTGTGTGTGTGTGTGTGTGTGTGTGTGTGTGTGTGTGTGTGTGTGTTTTGTTCTGTTTTCAGTGGCATAGATGGATGGGTAAGAAGAGGATTGTAGCTTTATCCAAAATAGTGTTAACTAGTTTTTCGAGGGACCACAACAACACACACAGAAAAGCAGCAGCAGTGTTGTTGTTGTTGCTGCTGCTGTTGTTGTTGTTGTTGTTGTTGTTGTTGGTGGTGGTGGTGGTGGTGTAAATGTTTCAGACTAAGTTGCTCAGTTGGAAGAAAAAATGTGTGCAAAAAGTGTTTATTTACATTGATTTTTACATTGCTTCTTCTTCTTCTTCTTCCTCTTTTTCTTCATCTTCTTCTTCTTCTTCTTTTTCTTTTTCTTTTTCTTTTTCTTTTTCTTCTTCTTCTTCTTCTTCTTCTTCTTCGTCCTCCTCCTGCCAGTCTCCACACAGCAGTACATAATCCCTCCGTGTTCCTCCTCCCTCTCGTCCTTCCCCGTAATCTTCCTCCTCACACCCTTGTCACTCCTCATTCCTCCCCCTAATCACACCCTACTCACCCTACCATCCATGTCCTCCCTCGACCACCTCCTCCTCTCTCCCTCCCACGCCGTCCCTCTCTTGTTGTTGTTGTTGTTGTTTTTGGTGGTGGTGGTGGTGGTGGTTATCTTGCTATTGTTGATAATGTTGCTTTTCCTTCTCTCTCTCTCTCTCTCTCTCTCTCTCTCTCTCTCTCTCTCTCTCTCTCTCTCTCTCTCTCTCTCTCTCTCTCTCTCTCTCTCTCTCTCTCTCTCTCTCTCTCTCATTCTTTCCCTTTCTTTCTTCCTCCCTTTCTCTCTTTTTACTTACCTTTCTTTTTACTTTTTTATCTTTTTCTTTTTCTTTCTTTTTCTTTCTGTTTTGTTTTAATTTTCCTCCTTTTTCTCTTTTCCTTTTGTCTTTTTCCTTCTCCTTCCTTCCTCTGGTCAGTCATGTCTTCCTCATTAGTATCAGTTTTTCCTCTTCTTCTTCCATCTTCTGCCCTTCCTTCTCCTCCTTTTCCTCCTCTGCCCTCTCCATCTTATCACTGTCTTGATCATCCAGTTACTGCAGGAAACTCAGTAATTGCATCAGCCTCGGGACGTCGCCCTCTCAACCGTGATCACGAGGGAGCCTTCTGCCCCTTCGGGAGTGACAAGTTTGGTGACGGATCAGACTGCAGCTTGATCCGCGTCCTGCTCCCGGAGGTCTCAAGTTCTTAGTGTTACTTGTGCTCGAAGACGTTTTGCGAAGTCAAGGTCTCTCATTTCTCCTATTCATTCATTTCACTTTTCTGACTATCCTGTAACTTTGATTAACATATTTTTTTCTTTCTTTACGCGGCGGTTTCTCTATAGCCACGGAGTTATGATAATGATGGTTTTAGGCAAACAGACATAGACAAACTATCTGACACACACACACACACACACACACACACCAGTTACTATCCCACAACTACAATCCATAATACAAATCTTCACTTCCCTTTTATCTTCCTCCTCCTCCTCCTCCTCCTCCTCCTTCTCCTCCTCTACTTTCTCCTTCTGTACACCCTTGGGCCGAGAGGAGGGGAGGGAGGGTAGGGGAGGGGGTTAGGGTGCCGTAGGGCCAGACAGCTCCATAATTGCTTCCTTCCTCGGCTCACTTCGCCCTCCTATGGATCATCCCGCGTTGTATTAGTGGCGAGGGGGCGCGCTCTCCCCCTCGCTCCCTCCCCGGCGTAAGGAGGCCGGCTTAGGAGGCGTAGGTGGCAACGATGATGTGTGGTGGTGGTGGTGGTTGTGTTGTGTTGATGGTGTTGTGGTGGTGTTTGTGTTTGTGTTGGTGGTGTTGATGGTTTGGTAGTGGTAGTGGCAGTGGCTGTGTTAGTGTTGGTAGTGGTGTCGGTGGTTGTGGTGGTGGTGGTGGGGGTGGTGGTGGTTGTGCTGTGTTGATGGTGTTGTGGTGGTGGTTGTGTTGGTGGTGGTGGTGTTGATGGTGTGGTGGCGGTGTGTGGTGGTGGTGGTGGCTGTGGCTGTGTTAGTGTTGGTAGTGGTGTCGGTGATTGTGGTGGTGGTGGTTGATGTGGTGATGATGGTGTGGTGTTGTGGTGTTGTAACAGCGTTTTTTTTAACCTATCTATCGAAATCAACTTTCTGAAATCGATTTAGTTCAGAGTGAAAATACGTATGTTGATTTTTATACTGTACTATTTCTAGACAGGACAGGGCGGCTACATGATATGACAGCTGAGTATTGTTTAGAAACATCTGGTGTGCATGTCCTGTACGCTCCTTGTACTGACACTGTGTCAAGTCAGGCGCCGTGAACTATTGCTTCATGTTAACTATTAAGAATGTAAACAAAATATTTTTTATATTAATATATGCAGCGTCCGGAGGGGAAGGGATGTATGGGGCAGAACCATGCTTATCAGTGTGTGTGTGTGTGTGTGTGTGTGTGTGTGTGTGTGTGTGTGTGTGTGTGTGTATGTGTACGGGTGCGTGTGTGTGTGTGTGTGTGTGTGTGTGTGTGTGTGTGTGTGTGTGTGTGTGTGTGTGTGTGTGTGTGTGTGTGTGTGTGTGTGTGTGTGTGTGTGTGTGTGTGTGTGTGTGTGTGTGTGTGTGTGTGTGTGTGTGTGTGTGTGTGTGTACGGTTGCGTGTGTGTGTGTGTGTGCATGTGAGAGGAGCCGCGCATCTCGCCGGAGCCTCACTGTGATGTGGCGCAACACGGGATGGGCGTGACGGCGGCAGGCGTGGGATGAGGCCAATTAAGCCCCGCGTCTCGATAAGCAACATGCACGCGACAGGTAGGCCGGGCAGATGCTCCCTAATTAGGCGCAGGTGAGGAGTGGCCCTACACGGCGCCTCACCTGTAGTCCTCGTAAGGCGATCAATCTCCCCGGCAGATAGCATAGTTTAGCGTGTTCATGATCACAACCAATTAAAGTCCCGTAGTCATAACAGTGCTACGGGCTGACCCCTCTCTCACCTGTAAGTCTCGTCATGCAAATAATCTACCTGCCTGGACGACTTATTTTAATCTAGTTCATCTGTTCTAATTAGTGTATTCATAAGCGCGGATACGGAGTCAAATTTATCCCACTTCCACCTATACTTATACATCCTTTAGGGCAATTTATCTACCTGGGGAGCACAGTTTACGGTAATCATGATCGCAACCAATTAAAGTAAAGGTAGGAAGTCATAACCGTGCCGCCGCTACCTTACCCGACTCGGCGCGATGTTAATGAGACCCCAAGCGCCTCCTGCTGCGTGAGGGATGGCGAGTAATCAGGGGAAGGAGGTTAGGGCGAGAGAGAGAGAGAGAGAGAGAGAGAGAGAGAGAGAGAGAGAGAGAGAGAAACAGAAAGAAACAGAAACAGATACAGACGGACACAGACAGAGAGAGAGAGAGAGAGAGAGAGAGAGAGAGAGAGAGAGAGAGAGAGAGAGAGTTATCATAAGTATAAGTTTAAAGGTCGTTAGTGATATATCCGTTTAGTGGCGTTACCATTTCATTATCTCAAGCAAGACGTGTCGGGCTATCCTGATGCTGCTCTTTGTCTTCTTATCTCGCGGCTGAGTAATGGAGAAGGCCCGGGGTTCTGTGGTTGATGTCTTACTGTTTTATTATACTGTTATATTTTCCTAGATGACCACAGGGACACATAAACCAAAGCACAAGTCATCGCAGTTAGTAAGCCTCTCCCCATTCATCTCCAACCCCTTAGCCCGTCCACTGCGATTGGCACGGATTTTGCCTTTACTGGTAGCCTGGTAACATATACTCCCAGGTCTTTATCTGCCTCTATGGTTGATAGTGGAGTGTTTCCCATGTGGTATTGGTATGCTGGATTTCCCCTCCCAAGATGTATGACTTTATATTTTTCTTCAATGATTTGTAGCAGCCACTTGTTCCATTCCTGTAGCTTAGCGATTGTAGGAAATCCGCAGTCATGGGATTAATTAGTAAAGAAAGCCAATAGATACACAAAATATGCTTCTACCACTTATATCTTCCTTCCTCATGGCTGTGCGTAAGCATTTCATATTATTTATAGTAAGGATATGAGCAGTTGCATGTTAGTACATATTATCGTAACTAATGAGGGTGTTATATTACTGTGTTATCATATCACACCCGTTTGAAAATTATTTTTAAGGTTTCATGTTCTTTTATCGGAAATGTATGTTAATATTCTCTTTTTACTACATAATCTAGTGCGACAAAATGAAGCTGTTCAGCCTCCTTGTTCTTATTTGTCTTTTTTTTTCTTATTATTATTATTATCATCATCATCATCACCATCATCCTCATCCTCATCAATATCAATACAATCATCATCATCATTACATCGACGAGCAGACTACAGGTAAATCGAGTCTGCACATAATATCTAAAAGCATGAAGTGCAATAATTTTTTTCGCTATGTTTTTATAAACCGCTAGAAACACATCCCGGATATGCTTTCACAGGATAGTACGTACGTTCAAACATTTTCTCTCTAGTCCAACATCATCAAGGCGCCGCAGAAACAGTCGTAATATACAACAATACAAGGCAAAGCAAAGACTAACCCAAGCAAGGAACATCAACCTGGCACCTTTGAAAAGAGAGAGTCTAAGCTCCCCGTCGCTTTGTCCCGCAGCCTCGGACACTTCCACCCTCCCTGCCCTCACCTCAGACGCACCGACTTTAAGTTTAAACACCTGACTCTCCTTGCAGCCTCTCCTTCCTCCGTCTCTCTCCTGAACCCTCAGAACTCTTTCTCTCGCTGACCTTCCTAACACTGCTTTTCCTTGTTTATCCCTGATCTTTCTCTTCCTGTACCTTGAATTTATCTTTTTTTCTTTCTCTGTCTTTTAACTAACTCCCCCTCCTCCTCCTTGTTTTCCCTACCCTTCCTCTTTCTGTCCCCCTCTCTCCTCATGTCTTCCTATCTTCTCCTTTTCCTTGTTTTTCCTTTCTTTTCCTCTCCTCTCCTCTTCTCCTTTTCCCTTCGTTTTGTCCTTTTTACCCTTCTCCTACCTTGTTGCTATGTCTGTCTTTCCTAACTTCCTGTCCTTATCTCTCTTATCTCTCCCTCTCCTTTTCCCATCATGTCTCTCCCTCTCCTAACGTTTCCTTTCTCTCTTTCTCCTTACGTCTCCTATCTCCTTACCTCTCCCTCTCTTTACCCCCCCATCTCTCTCTCTTTTTATTCCTTCTACCTCTCCTTCTCCGTATCCCTCCAATCTCCCTCTCCTTACCTCTCCTACCTCTCCCTCTTTCCCCTCCTAACTCTTCTTCCTCCACACTTTCCCCTCGCTTGCTCATCCTAATCCCCTTCCCCCGTTCCTCCTCCCTCCTTCAGCGCCTCTTACCTCTCCCTCTTAAGTCTCCCTCCCACAGTCTCGCTCACAAGGTCCGAGAAAAGGTCGACGTCGGATCCTCTTGGCCCTCGACCCTCGCCTCGACCGCCCTCGTGTGTGAACCCTTGCGGGAAATCGTACCAATGTCTCTTGAATCATCTTCTCTGGAGCGAATTGAATCATCACAGTCGATTGCTCTCCTGAAAGCCCATTGTGTTGGGAATTCCGCGAGGGGGGAGGGAAGAGGGGGAGGGAGAAGCGGAAGGTGGTGGGAGGCAGCTTGTAAGGGGAGGAAGAGAGGGGAAGGAGGAAGGAAGAGGAGGGGGATAAGGAGGAGGAGGAGGGGTAAGGTACTATACTATCGAGAGGGGGAAAGGGAATGTGAGACTTTGAAGGTATGGTAAGGAGGTATGGATCTGAGAGAGAGAGAGAGAGAGAGAGAGAGAGAGAGAGAGAGAGAGAGAGAGAGAGAGAGAGAGAGAGAGAGAGAGAGAAAAGGGGGGGTCGAAGTTGTTTGTATCTTTTGTTTGATAACTTTTATGCTGATTACGACACTTAATTCTCCACTTGTTTAGATTAATATTACATCGTGAACTTTCTGTCTAGGTAGCACAAGCCTTCTTTTAGGGTATAGTGGAGAACACACTCGTAAGAAACTCTCGGAGCGGAAAAAAACAATACAAAAACAGGCTGGGTGATCCGAAGACTGCTCCCGATGGACATTCACATCCTTGAAAACTTGAATAATAAAAGAACCTGAGTCTATAAGAGGCCAATCAAAGGTTCGCGAGTCATATATTACGGCAGCTAACGTTGGGAAAACAATTTATTCTGCAGTGGGCGTAGTAATGTCCGATGATGATGATGATAATGAGAAGGGATCATGCAGACAGGAGTTCATGATCCCTATTGCGGCTGCATGACCTCTATTTGTCTTTTATATAACTACTGGAGAGCTACGCCAGTCTACCTAGGCCTCTGTAGGGGATCTCGCAGGGCCTTCTTAGCTTCTCTTCTCCACCCCTCCAATCCTTACCTTTTGTCACCTATCGCCTCCACACTCATGATTTATCTATCTTTTCCATCTCTTCAACTCTCCTTCCTATCATCATCCCACCCTCCACCTCCTTTCGTCTCTCATATCAATCCCTCCACACCTCTGTCTACCATCTCTACCCTTCTTCCCCTTCCTATCCATGCTGTGCTCCACCTCCTTCCACACCCTATCCACTCATTCCTGACTATTCATCCCTTACCCATCCCGTCCTCCTCCTTCCCACTTTCATCGTCCACACCCTGTCTCCCCTCCCCTCTCTTCCACCCTCTCTGCCACACTCATTCCCCGTCGCATCGGGCTGCATTAGTGGTCAAGTGTTGCCTCACGCCCCGCAGCCTCACCACACCGTCACCACGTAATTAAAACACCTGTTGTACACCTTCGCTTACGTGGGAATCCTAAAACTTGCCACGTTCCCAAAATAATCCAATTAACGCCCAGGTAATTTGACCTCGGTTAATTACTCACAGAAAATGGCGAAAATGTAACGCGCTGGAAGGGAGACTGAGGGAAAAATAGAGGAACGGACGAATCCAGCGAGACGCGACGTGAATGTTTGCAGCGAGGCATTGCGAATTTGATTTCCATTCGGAGTCCGAGGGGAGGAGGAAGGGCGACAAAGGACTTGGCTCATACTATTACCTCGCTGAATGGGCGAGCCGGGGAGTGGATTAATGAATAAATGGATGGAAAGGGAGCAGGGGACCGGGCCTCAAAGGGGACGTGAAGATTTGTGACGATACCTGGGATAAAGGGTTAGGAAGGAGAGACGTGGAGAGGTTGGGATGGTGCGGGGATGGAGTGGTGTAAGGTGGGATGGAGGGGGGCAGGGATGGAGTGGTGTAAGGTGGGATGGAGGGGGGAGGGGTGGAGGGGTTGGCCGGTCCGGAGCATAAAGAAAGGTCAAACATAATCCGACAAACGACTTTAAGTTAGATTCATGTCGCAGAGGAGATCACGTTTGTATCATCCGAGGCTGTTCCGCTCGCACACCCCGCTGGAATGATTTACTCCTCACTTGAAGCTGATGACCGTGACTCCCTGACGACACCTGCCTTTGAGGAGCTGAATATTCCTTGATGAGATGGACTTCAAGACCTTCGAACGGTGAGGAAAAGAAAAAGAAGAAAAAAATGTGAAGTTACAGATCTATCTTAAGTTTACCTCCCCACATCCACCCATATCACCCCCCCCCACACACACCTACCCACACAACCCCTCACTCACCCCTACCCCCACCCATATCACCTCCCCCCCATCACCCCCCACACGCGCAAAAATCAAGAAGTCGTGTAATTCCGTCATGTTGCCCCGCCTCGACCCAGCGCGCTCGAGTGGACGTGCCGATATTGGGGTCTCTTTTTGCTCTTATTTTCTTCCCCGCGATTGCTGTGGAGGACGATGGAGGACCTGAGGGAGAGGGTGAGGAGCGGTTGAGTGATGAAGGTGGAGAAACAGGGGTGGGGGTTAGAGTGGATGGGATGAGTATAGTGGATATGTGATTGTGGAGGCGAGACAGGTTGAGGGAGGGTACAGGAAAGATATATGGTGAAGAATTGGGGAAGGGAAGAAGAGAGGGACGGGGATGGTGATATAAGGGAGGAGATAGGCCAAAGATGAGTACAGGAAAGGGCTAAGATGAATGAACAGAAGGGAGGAAAGAGAGAGAAAGCCAAGCCATTTCCTGGGAATAGTGATAACTGGAACGAGATAGACAACGTGCTGGGGTAAGATAAAGAAGTCAGAGATAAGGGGGGAAGGAGAGAGAGGATACGCTTTTTCTTGGGGTGGTTGTCCCGAGGCGGGGGAGGAGATGTCGGTGGAGAAAGGTTAAACAATGAGGAAAGGAGAAAAGGGAGACCAGAACCGCTGCCTAATACCCTTTCCCTCTCCCCCTTAGGATCAAGTCACGTGATAGAGGCTGTCCGTGGAGGCCATTAAGGAATCTGATGCCTCGTTACGTTTTGGGGAAGGATCAGGAAGACAATAAAGAGAGATACAATAAGAATTCTGCTCAAAGAAGGGAATTAATATAAAGTGCCTGAGTGGGGTGCGTAAATGTCCGTAGCTGTGAAAGAAAGAAGGGAGGTAAACTCTTATTGTCTAGAGAGAATGGGAATGCCCTTATCGATAATGTTAATGGTGATGGCGGTTAGTGTGAGGGTAGTGTCAATAATAATAACAATAATCGCAATAATATCAGTACAAACTTTTAAAGCAAATAGCGTCAATTGCTGTAATTTGAGAGAGAGAGAGAGAGTGTGTGTGTGTGTCTGCAAAACTCCCGCCAATTGCTTTGTTTGCCTCCCGGCGCTTCGCTCTCACGCTGATCAACGTTACTCGAGGCACTCAAAACTTCCTTAACTTCCCATCGTCCCTCATCTCTCTCTCTCTCTCTCTCTCTCTCTCTCTCTCTCTCTCTCTCTCTCTCTCTTTTACATTTTCCCCCACTTCCCCGGCAACAATTTAAATTTTCCTGATCATATCTTTCGATGATAACTTTCGGAGACCCCAAGATGGGCTCTGGCGCTGAAGGGAAGAAGAGTGGAGGAGTTATGGACAGATTCAGGAGGGAAAGGAAAAGTAAGGGGGCGAGGGAGAGGAGGAGGAGAACGAGAAACAAAAAGGTGAACGATAAGCAAGAGAAGATAAGAAAAGGTTTTGATAAATAGAGATGTGCTTGAAAGACATGGTAAACTGGACAGAAGAAAGGTGAGAAAGCAGTGTTAAGGGAGTGAGAATAAGCATTGATAAGTAACTACGATATGAGAGAGGGTGAGGAGAAGGGAAGCTGGAGAAAATAGAGAATGTGTAATGGAGAAAGAGTACGAGAGTTACAAATGAAGGTGAATCCAAGTTGAAGGTATGCAAAAATAAAAATAAACCAATAGAAAAGCAATGATAGGGGAGCATCCTCGCAAAATAATGTGTAAGGGAAGAAATTGAGAAAGAAAATGATAGGGAATAAAAGACAGAGGAGTGGAAAACAACGGGAAGGGATGGAATATGATGTAGGGGAATGGCAAAGAATGAGCAGTAAGAATGGAATTAATGAAAAATGGGTTTAAAAAATGAATGGGGAGGGGAGAAGGGGAACATAGAGGGAATTGAATGGTGGAAAGGTGTTGAGGGTTGGTTAACAAAAGCGAATGAGTGATGGGAATGGGAATGGGAGGTCGTAAGTAAGAATAAGAGAGAGAGAGAGAGAGAGAGAGAGAGAGAGAGAGAGAGAGAGAGAGAGAGAGAGAGAGAGAGAGAGAGAGAGAGAGAGAGAGAGAGAGAGAGAGAGAGAGAGAGGAGAGAGAAAAAGTGCTCGGTTAAGTGGAAGACTTTAGTTAAATGCTTTATTCTGTTTACTGAAAATTATGCTTGATGTTAAAGGAAAAAGACCAAATCAGCATATGAAATATAGGAAAACAATAGTTAGAAAAGTAAATTTAGAGATAAGCAATCATGGAGGTAGGAAATTTATTGATTGATAGGTGGGTATATTGATATTTATGCGTAAAGGGACACAAACAGGAACAGTCAGCACACACAGACAGACGGATTGATAGGTATGTAGATAAACAAGCAGATAAGCAGAGAAAGAAAATCAGGAATCGAGAAGAAACTGAGGGAACTTGATAAAACAAAACAGTGAATATATAAAAACGAAACCAAAATTTATTGAGTCAACACTTAATGATGAGATAACTCGTAACTGGAAGCGGGAGCGTGGTAATGAGTAATGAATGAAAGTACTTCATTAGAGTACCCACTGATATGTATGCTTCCCCATTCCTACGACCTTAACTCTTTTAAAGGGGAGACTATCAAGAAAAAAATGTAACTAAAGCCAGTCTGTACCATTTTTATAGAGGAACCAGCAGAGGACAAAACATAAAAAAAATTCCCTAAAAGTCTGATCCCACGAACAGAAAATAGAATTCCAAAAAAGCGAAAAGTCTTTGGAGTCATCCTCTGTCGACCTTTTCCTGGGGCAGCGTTTTTGGGAGCATTTCCTTTTTTATTTTTTTATTATACCCTTGACCGGCTTCCTTTCCCGTGCACACACACACACACACACACACACACACACTACACCACACCACACCACACCACACACCACAACACATATACCTCCCCCCCACCCCCCACCCACCCCACACACACAAGAAAAACAAAGATCGCTGCGCCCCTTAGCACCACCACCTCCACTAGACCCAGAAGACGAGAGGATGGGCGAGAAACAGAGAACGAACACCGCTATCTCCCTCACAATAAATAACTTGACGACGCATCCAATGAAACTTTAGTGAAAGATTCCGCGGATTCACGGTGTTATTAGCGGCGTGGATCGTGCAGTCAGGCGATCAGGGGAGATGGTGGAGGTGGATTGGCGCTAATGGCCGCCCCAAATAGAGGGGACTAGCGGCGGGGAGAAGCTTCTTTGTAATCAACACCAATTGGTCCGCGTATCGGCGCCACAAAAGGTTTTCCGGCCGTCCGTGGAGGGGAGGCGCGGGAGTCGGCTGATCCCTATGAATACATGTTTTCTTAATAATTGAATGCCTCGCCGCAGTGTGTTGGTGGGGTTGGCTGTGCGGTTATTGTTGTTGGTATTATTATTATTATTATTATTATTATTATTATTATTATTATTATTATTATTATTATTATTATTATTATTATTATTAGCACTTTCATGGTTGTTGTTGTTATTATTATTATTATTATTATTATTATTATTATTATGATGATGATGATGATGATACATATTTTTATTTTTTTATTGTTTCTTTATTAGTTTATGTTTCTTGTATAATACCTTTGCATTATCTGTCTTGATTCATCTATTTACTTATCTCTCACTATCGTTCTTCGCATTTTTTGAATTCTTCTTTCTTTTTATTTTTCTTTCTTTCGGTCTCGTTTATCTTCTTTGTAAACCATCTCGAGTGTCTAAAAAACAGTGTATCATGGACGCAGCTGTTATTGATGTTGCTATTGCTGTCAGTACTGTTAATTTGGTCGATGTTGTTGTTGCTACCAGTTTTTGTGCTAAAATCCTTGGCATCTTTAGTATTCTTGAGGAGTGATTTGTACGTCCTGAAACCATGTTGGAGCAGGCGACTTCTTGTAGTGGCGCCGCTCAGAGGTCGTTGATTGACTTAAACTTGAACCGTAATTGAATTTAGGGATGCTGGTGATCTACGGATGTTTCGGCTGAGGCTGACAAATTTAAACGTCGTGGGTGCAGATGTGGGAGCCCCTTCATCATAGCTGGGTGCTCACCAATCGGCTAGGTTCGTTGTTTCGTGTTATGTCTTTCTTGTTTGTTATTTTACTGTGTTATCGACGAAAATAAAACAAGGCTGCATAAAGGGAAGGGAAAAAATGTGAAAACCGAGGGAAACACGAATGCCAACAAATGTTTAAAGAGGAGAGAGTCCGGAAGTGAAAACAGAAATAAAACGTTGGAAGGGAGAAAAAAATATTGACCGAAAGAGCGAGAGGGCAGCAGAAAGGACAATGAAATAGAGTAGAGTGGAAAAAGAAGATAGAAAGGAACATGGAATGGTAAATGGGTGAGAGAGAGAGAGAGAGAGAGAGAGAGAGAGAGAGAGAGAGAGAGACAGCCGCTATAGACAGGCCGTGAGTGGGTTTCCAAAATAATTATTGGCAGAGTTCTCGTAAAGTTGCATCGATTCGCCACATCTGCCGCGGCGGGGGCATTAACGTGTTATCGCGTGACGCCGTTTGGTCGCCGCCCCGCACTGTCCTGGCACTGTTGGTCTGTGACGGGCCGCCGCTCTGAGGCCCGGATCGGCGGAGGCTCCATCTCGATGACGCGGACTTAATGTGGATAAGGATTAGGGAAGTGTAATTGGTGCTGCCGGGTTTGTGGGGGAGTGCAGGCCAGGGCGTCGAGGCTTGGGTGCGCTGAGCCTGGAGGAAAGAAAACTGTAAGACTGGGCTTTGGTTTTGGTGTTAAAAGTTATGGCATATACTCCAGTTGAATTCAGGTAGTCGAGGGGAATTCACATCGTGCTCAGGGAACAGAAAGGTTAATAGACTGGATTCGGATTGTGTCGAAAGGCTTGACTCTGGACATAAATACGAGATGTTGTTCAGACAAAGGGGTTGAGGGCGGTTCGCACCAGATCTGGCAGAAATATATATGCGGACAATGGGATCCAGTTTCGCGTCAATTTCGGATTCAGGGCAAAAATATGATGTGGTATGTTTCTGCAGTGGTCTTCTTTAATCCTTCTTCTTGGCGCATTATATATTCATGAACGGTTCACCAATTACTGAAGTACATTTTTACGCAGCTTGTATCATCGCCCCTGAACACACAGATTAATTATATGTTTATTTATCATTATCTCCACCCCAAAAAAAAAAAAAGGTTTAGAGCCAGAGGAAACTAGCAGAACAACCTCCTCTCCCTGCACGTTCATGTTTCGTATTTTTTGCCGCTTATTTCCTGGTGTAGCCGCTGCAGTTAGGTCACAAACATCCTTTTCACGACTCCCCGGCGTCCATGTTCTTAGTTGTCACATTAATATAATCGGCGCTTGAGTGAGGATGCAAAACACGGGTATAAACACAGTCCACGGAGAGCCTGACTTCTACCTATCGGGCCTTTTTGTTTACAGTTAAGGAGAAGGATAAAAAAGCAAAGGAAAGTCCCGCAACACGCTGCTCTGTAAGAAAAGAAAAAAAAACGATAATTAAGGATCTGATGCAAACGTCATGCTCATCATTGAATATTCTTAGGCATTATATATCGTGTTTTGTGTAGGGGAATGAGAGAGAGAGAGAGAGAGAGAGAGAGAGAGAGAGAGACGGACGGACAGCCTGACACAGAAAAATGATAAAAGTTAAATCAGAGTGATGGAATGCCGGTGAAGTGCATCCCCGGCGAGGCGAGGATTTTCATAATTTGTGAGGTTTACCTTCACTCACTTATGAGCAGGTCGCGCATTTTTTGGGGCGGAAAGTCAGTTCGTTTTCTTTCTATACTTTATTCATGTTCTTTCCTCATCAATCATGTTTTTTTTTTCCCAAGGCTGAAAAATATGACAGAGGTTTGTTGGGCGCTGGCAGATTCCTGAAACTAAAGGAGCTGTGCCCTGCTTGATTTACAACTTATCATTACATTATAAACACCAAATAAAATAAAAAGAATAAACAGTCACCAAAGAAACAATTCGACTTTATTTCCAGACTTATTTTTTTCCCTGAAGCTAAAGGAGAGTGATCAGCTGTGTCGCATTTTTCTCTAGAGCGGAATCAATATCTTGTTATGGTTCAAACACCTATTGAATAAAGTCAGCAAAAATCGCTCGACTAAAGTTGCAGAGGTTTGTTGTTGGCTGGCGGGTCTGCATTAAAGGAGAGTGATCAGCTGTGTCCTACTTGAGCCCAGGCTGCAAATCAATATCTCATTAAGTTGTAAACGTCTCTAAACAAACACTCAGCCTTACCCACTCTCACCCGTCTCGCAGACACTGTTGCTAAAGAAAATTCATACTCTTGCAGATAGTGATGATAAAGATGATTTTTCAGAGCCTACAACCAGCAGCCTTGGCTTCATATTGAAATATTTTGGAACTTTTATATCAGTTTTTACATGTTTGGACTTAGATGTAATGTTATCTGTCGCAGGAGTAAAGTGAAACAAAAAGTCACACAAGGATACTAAAGCTTGTTTTGGAATAAATTTTAAAAATCCAATTTTGGGGGATATCTTTACTTGTTTATATCTTGGTCTTTCTCCTTTATCGTAAGATAAAAATAATAAAGAAAAGACTATACCGTGCCCTTCGTTGTTTCTCCTCGAGCGGTGAGATTCGCGGTTTAAGAGCCAGAGACAGTAAACACAGACGCATTTCCCTCGTGTCTGCCGGGTCGGGCTTAGGGGGCTCGGGGGCGGCGGGCACTCGTGGTCTCAGGGGTCAGGACGAAGCAAGTGAGACGAAACTATTTTTTTTAGGAAAGTGTCCACGTGGCGGAAAAAGAGTGCGTTGGTCAAGGACTGTGCGGCAATGGGTCTTGCAGCCTTAGTTTTGGGCTCAGGATGAAGCAAGTTAAATGAAGATATTATTTTCTGGCGACTTTCCGCGTTGACACAGAAAACACCTGGAGTAATAGGGAGCAGCGCGGCATAATTGCTATGTCCGCCTGTCGCCTGCACTAATGAGGACGTGTTGCCACCAAAAGGCAACTGCCGGTGCTTAATGGCCACTCAGGGTCCCATGACACGCGCCGCGGCTCACCTACTGCGGCGGGAGGCGGAAGATACGAGCACAACGCTACTGTGGGGACAGAACCGATGCATGCTAAATGTTGCAGGTAATGTTAATGAAAGAAAAAGCGGCTGATAGTGTAGAAAAGCAGCACAATGCAATGACAGTGACAAACTTGAAATATATGACATCACCGACACATCGACAGTGAGAGGAAGGATCTGGAGGACACTTAATTCCTGTTGCAGATACAGGTGAGAAACATAGATATTAGAAAAAAATGATGATAAGCGTACAGAAAGGAAGTAGAATGAACCAAAAGGACGAGGGACAGAGGGAATGAAATTGCAGGAAGCTTAATGCTATAGAGTCTAGACAATGATGACGAATTCAAATATAGCTAAAAGAACAGCAGCTGGCGGCAATAAATGTGGCATAATAACTTAAAATGAAGGTATGACGAGCATGGAAGGCAGGACATGAAAGTGCACTCGCCTCATGTTATGGTAACGAAGTAAATAAAAAATAAAAAATAAAAAATAACGACAGCCAAACCATCTCGCGCAAAGAAAGAAATCATCCAGAGAAAAGGAAATGTAGGTTTATTGAAATGCGAGGGAGGGAATGCATTTTTGGTGCTCGTTCGGTCCCTTCTGACAGTGCTCTCCTAATTTTTGGCTCCCTCCCCCAGCCACCGAGGCGCGGCGGGCTGTTAGCGCCTCTGATTGGGTCATTAGGGCGAGGGAGAACCAATAGCTCGTTAGGGATTGGATAATTAAGGTGTTTACCCCTGGCAGTGCGGCGCGAGAGAGAGAGAGAGAGAGAGAGAGAGAGATTTTTCCCCCTACACACACACACACACACACACACACACACACACACACACACACACACACACACACACACACACACACACACACACACACACACACACACACACACACACACAAAATCTAATTCTCATCGAAATAACTAACGAGAACACATAACTCAACGCTCCTTCCTTCTCCTCCTCCTCTTCTTTCTCCTCCTCATCTTCCTCCTCCTCCTTCTCCTCCTCCTCCTCATCTTTCTCCTCCTCCTCCTCATCTTCCTCCTCCTCCTTCTCCTCCTCCTCCTCATCTTTCTCCTCCTCCTCCTCATCTTCCTCCTCCTCCTCCTCCTTCTCCTCCTCCTCCTTTTCCTGCTCGTAAATTACCTGCAGACGTAACTCAGGCTCTCGTCTCCGGTGGGTTTTGCGAAGTTTCCTGCAACAATGTGTCTCTGAGTTACTCCTGCAGGCAAATTCATCTCCTGAAGCTAACGAGGTGGGTATGTGTGTGTGTGTGTGTGTGTGTGTGTGTGTGTGTGTGTGTGTGTGTGTGTGTGTGTGTGTGTGTGTGTGTGTTGAGGATGTGTATAAGCATCTGCATACCTTTGAATCTTAAAACACACACACACACACACACACACACACACACACACACACACACACACACACGCACGCGCGCGCGCGCGATAATTAATATTACAGATTCACAAAGTTGTAGTATTTCAGCGTCACACAAACGTCTTAACGTCTTAGTACGAAGAGGGTGCCCTTTGGAGGAAGGGGCCAGAGGCAATGAAATGCGAGTTGTGGGGGAGAAGGGAAGGAAGAGGCAACTTTTTTTTCTGCTAAATGGCAAACAGGTCTAATATTTCAAACTGAATTATTACTTTTTCTCTATGTTCAGAGCACATAACTTTATGGTTGATTGCTAATGAGTTTTCCCGCACAGGTAGGCATCCGGGGCGTCAGGTGGTGCGGCAGTGGCGGCGGCAACGCTTGGTGAGTACTGTGTGTCTTGTTTGTGCCGCTCCCAGGCCACGGCCTGATGGCGGGCGCGGGGCTTTGGTGTTCTGATAATGTAAGCTTGCGTGTCTGTAAGGGGTTTGTTGGTCGTCCTGACAGGATTGGAACCTTTCCGTAATACGGTGAAGCGAGAGGATCTGATAAAAAGGTACCTATTTCTGTACCTGTGCCGCCGGTCTTCGTTTTGGTCTTGCTGCTCGTCATTCCTCGCCCGGGGCGCGGCGGCGGCGATAACACTTAGTTCTCGTCCTCGTTGCTCCGCCTCCGACAAGGGGCGTCGTAAAATTTGCTCCACTGAGATAATCTACCAGAAGGAGATCTCGATGAAGGGACTCGCAGCAGCGCCGCAACTCACGCGCCAAAAACTGCTGCGGCGAGACAGAGTAATCCTGTTATAAAAGTAATGACCAAGTGTGTCACCTGGCCCACGCAGGCGACGCGTAATTTATAAACAGAGCTCTTGTAGGAAATGGTTTTTAGTTTAGAAGAAGGGTTCCGCGTGTGTTGGTCTCGGTGCGTCAGAATTATTGCTCCCCTCAGCCAGGGCCTGCAATCCTATTTCGTTTTTTGTGGCGGCGGTGGTTGTGTTGCCGCGGCGTGTCTTGCCCCCGACGCCTCCCTGCTCCCGGGACAGGCGCGCCGCGTGAGGCGGGACGAGGTAGACCTTCCTTTGTCTGCGTCTGGGTCGTGTCTCTCGACGACGAAAGATCCGCCGCGTGGAGGTGCGTGTGTCCGGCTGTTTGTCATGAGTGTGCAACGTCCTGGCCTCGCCGCGGCAGCCAGCAGGGGCGCCGCTTCACTGCTTTGTTTCTTTCTCTGTTTTTGCATACCTGACTTCAAGATAAATTAGGCGTTAGTGTAAAGATAACGGGCAAGTACGACCCTGCAAGAACACTCCCAGCCAAGTTTGTGTGTCTGGGGCGACGGAGGAAACGCGGCGTCCGTGCACTTTCTTGTCCCCCTTTCCCACTCCCCGGGAAGGCGCGTGGTGGCCCGGCACCTTGGAGGCAGCAGATGGATCCTCGCCCTCCTGACGGCATCGTTATGGCTTGAGTAATACATGCAAAGTCCAATTCAAATGGCCGTATTAAATCACATTTTCACAGTATATATCCATTTAGGCCGACGGGCAGCACAATAGCCATTATTTAGCCCCGAGTCATCAACGGATAATCACTCCAATTAATAGGAGCGATTCAGTGAGGCGAGAGGGAGAGACGCCGTGCCCGCGAGCAGTAGCTTCTCCACTCCCTCACGCCGCCTCACCCGCCGCCTTTGTCTCCCGTCCTGAGAGCCTGGCTGCCCCTCCTCCATAACTCACACCTTCCCTCACTGTTTCTATAGCTGCTCTTTGTCTCTGGATCCGCCCCCCAGCGCCCTGCCCCTCCTCCCCCCAGGCTGCCGCTGTCACACAAGTATTGTCGCTGATGTATGTATCCCGCCGCCCTACCCACTGCCGACTTCGATCTGTTGGTTGAAGAGGATTGCAAAGGCGGTGATTTGCGAGCGAGGCGGAGGGAGGATGTGTAAGCCGCGGACCCTGGCAGCGGCGGCCCTTTCAGCTCGGGAGCATTACAGGGTCACGCTGGTCAGGGGGATCAAGGCAGCTGGGGAGGGATGAGGGCTGTGGAAATTGAAAGTGACTATTCAACGAGGAGGTGAATGGTGTGCTGTGTTATGGTGTGTTATCGATGCTGTTTTCACTACATAAATCTTTTCACTCTCTACAATGAGCCACTGAGAGCCTTGTTATGCAGCTTAATTTACGCCATTCATCATTGCCTCGTGTAACTTATTTCCGTCTTGTTCCGCTTAATTTACTTGCTGCCAGCGTGGTGTCACACAGTTGATGTAATACTGAGAAAAAAAGGAAGGCATAAATCTCGTCTCGTCGTGTTTCATTTATTTTCTCTCCGTCTTTTTACTTTCCTCATTTTTTTTTTGTATCTCCCATCCATCCTCGCCCTCCCTCTTCCATCTATCTCTCGCTCCTCCCTAACTCTTCCTCTCTCTCCCTTCTTTTCACTCCTTCGCCCTCCCCTCCTGTCTCCCTCCCTCCCTGCCACAAAAACCCTCCTCGCCTCACTCCTTGCCAAGCCACGACCACGCTTTCCCCGAACTCGTCAAGGAGGAGAGGAATAAATAATGAAAATTAGCAAGAATAATAGTGATCCGAGTAACGCTGAGTAATAAGGAAGAGCGGGTGTGATGTATACGAGTGAACGTCTGTCTAGGGGACGCACCTGCATACGTATTTCATGTGAGTGTGACTTAATTTACCTGAGGGAGGATTCGAGTACATGTAGGATATGGTCGCCACTTTGTACGCACCCTGCCATTTAGTACTCGTGTTAAGAAAAAGGTATATTTGGAAGCATACACTATAACGCGTGGCCTCAGCGCTCATCTCCGTCACATTGGCACTTACGATCAAAAAATACTCTAGAAAAAATTGGTTTAGATTTAAATATTGTCAGAACTAATTATGTCCACCGATTTATTTTCTGAGTAGTTTATTTCTCCATCTCATATCAAGTTTCCAGAGTATTTTTCCTTCGTTGTGAGTACCAGTTGGAGAGGTGCGTACAAATTAGCGAACACCTTATGACCAAAAGAAGTCAGCAGTGTCTCGTGAGTTATTAAGTTTGGTTCGTGAATTAAGACGTTTACTTCTCCTTTATCGCCTTATTCATCTCTCTCTCTCTCTCTCTCTCTCTCTCTCTCTCTCTCTCTCTCTCTCTCTCAGTAACCCCTCCCCTCCCTTTTTTTCCTCCCTCCTCACTCCCGGTGTCGCAAAGCTGATGGACTGCCACAAAAAGGGAATGGAAGTATTTATCTCTTCTCTTCATATTTCATTGACTTTTTCTCCTCCCCGTGTTTTTTTTCCTTATCAGTTCTTTCTTATCTTCCTCTGTCTTATGTTTTTCTTCCCCACATGTTCCGCTTTCTCTCTCTCTCTCTCTCTCTCTCTCTCTCTCTCTCTCTCTCTCTCTCTCTCTCTCTCTCTCTCTCTCTCTCTCTCCCCACACTCATGTCTACCGTCCCATTTCTTTTTCACTTCTTTTTTCTCTTGCATCTCTTTATTTCTTATCCTTCCCTTCCTCTCTTATCTATCACGCCTTATATTCTACACACACACACACACACACATACACACACACACTACTATTCCCTTCTGCTTCACTCTTTTCGGTTCTCACTTTCTTCCTTATTTGACTCATATATTTCTTTTCCTACTCTCATCTATCACAACCAAAGAGATCCGTTTACTTAATACATGCAAAGTCTTCCCTTCACCTCCATCCTCTTCTTGCCCTTCCTCAGCCACCCAAGGCACAGGCTCCTCGTGGCTTCCGTGTGTGTGTGTGTGTGTGTCGAGGCATGGCGCAACACCTCTAGGCCTCGTCGTCTTTTATTCATGTGGTGTCACGCGTGTCCTTCCCGATTCGTTCCTCGTCGATGATTTACGGTGTTGATTTCCCCCTCTCCAATTTACGGGTGTTTGTGTGTTCGAGTTTGTCTTCTTTTTGTGTCGAATGGGAAGCAGCGTTGCCAGATTATCGTATCCACCATTATATTTACCGTTTTTAGACAGTTAACTATAGCGAAAAGACACTAATAATTAAACCTTTCACCGGTAACTATAAATAAATGTAGTTATTGGAGTGGAGGAGACAGTTTTTGGGTCGGGAATCGGAAAACATAAGAGGCTAAGTACGACAATCTGGCAACACAGATGGGAAGGGGAGAGGGGGGGGGAGGGGAAGGGGGTGTGGTGTTATGGGTTTACATCGTTTTCTCTCTGGCTATGATTTTGTTGTTACATATTTTACTTGTTATCGTACACTTCCTTTGATAAATTGTCATGATAGAATTAGTTGTATTAACTGCTCATCCACACCCATATTACGTAAGCTCTCTGAATGCCAAGTAATTCATTATATAAGTAAGGTTTAAAACACACACACACACACACACACACACACACACATTATTGAAACATTACCATTAACAGTTGCCTCCCTTCAACATACGGGGCCACATTCTTTACCAACCACATTCTCTCTCTCCCTCTCTCTCTCTCTCTCTCTCTCTCTCTCTCTCTCTCTCTTAGCTCTTCTCCTTCCTTCACTCTCCATTCATTTTCCTCTGATACATCGTTTTGCTTTCTTTTTCATTGACTCATTGACATCTAGGTATTTTTCTTTACACGTTCTAATTTTTTTTATGTCTTTTTAAGTGTATTTTGTTTATAAGTCAAATCCAAATCTTTTATACTACGATTTTATCACTGTAGGCTTCTCGTTTTCCTTATATAAATACTGTTTTGAGTCACCCTGTTTTGTGACTCTTGAATGATAGTAATAGTAATAGTAGTAGTAGATAATAATAGTAATCACCAGGCTTTATCTCGCAATTCTTTTTTTCAATCATTTCTCTCTCCCTTTGTCTCCCTCTCCTCCTCCTCCTCCTCCGCTTCCTCGCCCCTTCTCCTTCTCCCTTCCCTCAATTTCCTTCTATGATTTCCCCTCCAGTCTCTCTCTTCTGTTTTTCCTCCTCCTTCTCCTCCATTTCAGCTGCGCATTTCTTCCTTCGCCTTTCTCTTCTTCCCTCTCATTCATCTTTCTCCATTATTTTCTTCGCTTCTTTTATTATCTTTCGGTTCTGGCTTTTAAACTCACGGATATTTTTTTTTTTCCGGCGTATTTTTCCGTTTGTTTTAGCGTCTCCTTTGCCACCTTCTCCTTTTCTCTCTTTCCCCTCCAGCGCCATTGTCTTTTGTCCTTCTGTTCTTCTCTATCTTTCCCTTCCAGTCCTCTTCCTCCCCTCTCTCTCTCTCTCTTCCCTCCTCCTCCTCCTCCTCTCCTCCTTCTTCTTCTCGCCTTCATATTCGCAGTGTTGTTGTTCTTCCTCCTCTCCCTTTCATTGCCTCGACACCTCCATTTCTCCCCCCTCCTGTGTTTCTCTCTCTCTCTCTCTCTCTCTCTCTCTCTCTCTCTCTCTCTCTCTTCGGTAAACGTTTTATTTTATTCATATTTCTCCTTTTCTTTTCCTTCCTTATTTATTGTGTCTCTCTACTCTCGTTTTCGTTAGAGCCTTCCTTCGTTTTCTGTTTATATGTCATCCTATTTATTTTCCTCTTCTGTCTTCCTCCCTTATTTATCTCTACGCTCTTTTTTATTTCATTTTCTTTTCCTTTTGTCTTGTCCCCTCCTTCCTCCCCGTCCCTTTCCCCTCCTCATCCATCTCCTCTTTTTTATTTGTTTGTATGTCTCTCTCTCTCTCTCTCTCTCTCTCTCTCTCTCTCTCTCTCTCTCTCTCTCTCTCTCTCTCGCACCCTTGAAATGAGAGGTAATGAGGGCAGCATGCGGGCTGGTTCTCACGCTGCAATTAGTGTCGTCATACGATTAACACGAGACCATGGGTGACGCTTGGTCGGGGGTGGGGTGGGGGGGAAGGGGGGAGCACTGGGCGGCAATGAGGGAGGAGGCGTGGGTTCGTGTGTTGAGCGGAGGCCTATAAGCAACAAGTAACTGTATTTTTTTTTTATAGGTATCCTCGGGTGTTTCTTGGGCGTCATGATGGTTGTTGGTTTCTTTCTCTTGGTCTTGTCTGAGGCGTTAAACTTTTCTTCTACCGAATTGATTTTTTCTTCTTTGTTCTTCCGTCCTCTGTGTGTGTGTGTGTGTGTGTGTGTGTGTGTGTGTGTGTGTGTGTGTGTAATCAGGGGGAAAGTTCATATAAATAATAATTAATATGATACAATGTCAAGGCAAGCCAGTCGTATGTTAAGATTTAAACGTGAATCTATTACTTCCTTCGGTGTGAGTCATGTGTTGCATAGACAAATAGAGTGATATGTAGATAGGTTGAGAGAGCAAGAGACGGATAGACACGTGAAGCGTAATGACTAAGCATAAAAAACGTTTACTTTAACTCTGCTGCTCCATGGTTCCACACTTCCTACTCTCAACAACATGCACATAACACCTTTTCGCATCCCTGTTAATAGCCCAAACAAGCTCATCATATTTCCTCTGTGATATTTTCAACTTTCTTTAAGAGCTTTTAGACTTTTGAGGGAGAAAGTGGGTGAGTGGAAGAACGATGAAGGGGTGAAGACGAGAGAGAGAGAGAGAGAGAGAGAGAGAGAGAGAGAGAGAGAGAGAGAGAGAGAGAGATCAGAGAAAAAAGTGCAGTGAGGGAAAATGGAAGCAAATAGTTGAAAATACATTCGATAAGATAGAGAAAAAAAAGTCGTGCAGATGAAGGAAAGTGTTGACGGAAGGGTTGAAGGGAGAGAGAGGGGTGAGGAGGAGGTGCAGGGAGAAGCGAAAACGAGGGGGAAAACACAGACTAACGAGGGCGATAGGGAGACGAGGGAGGGGGAAAGAGGATAACAGAAGGGAGAGGAAAGGGGAGAACCGGGAGCCTTGTAATTAGGAAGCAGCCGTAATGAACATTTGCTCATCAATTAGGGCGACTTAGTGAGGCCCTGCGCGGGGCTGTCATTAGCTACCTGGGCGGCTCGTGTATACCTGACGATGTTTTTGCCTCCGTTAAGGTGTATAGACCCTCCAAACACGCAGCGGCGGCCCGATAAACCCGGCTCTTCTCTGCCGCCCGCTCACCGCTATCAAAGGCGCGCCAGCGATGACTTAACTCGGAGTGCAGACAAACAGCTCGCCGCCCTTGTTGACACGACACTCCCCTCCCTGTGTGTGTGTGTGTGTGTGTGTGTGTGTGTGTGTGTGTGTGTGTGTGTGTGTGTGTGTGTGTGTTGCATTGTACGGTATGTGCTTTTTTGCGTAACTTTTTACGTCTATGATTTCTCGTTTGTCAGTGTTTACCTGTGTTTCTTTTTCATCTTTTCTCTCTTTACCAGTCTCTCTCTTTTTCCTCCAGTGTGTTCTCTTCTCAGCCATCCCCTGGAAGAGTTGTTCTTAAACCTTCTGTTAAAGCTGCGCCTCCCTTCCCTCCTCCCCTTGTCCACCCGCTGAGCTGACCAATCCATCGACAATCACTGCTTTTTTCGCTTCTCTCAAGCAGGGCAAACTTGGAAACACTTGAATGCAAATAATGTTGAATTTTAGGGATAAACATAGGATTCTTTATTGCAAGAGGAAAGTAAACATGTGATTTACCATTGTGCTGTTTATATCTCATTTATATTGCAATGTCATCATTTGAAAAGCTTTCGTGCTTCCTCATTAAGTAACTTTTAAGTAGGCAAGTAGCTTGTGATAGTGTTGCATATATCTTATCCATACATCCTCTTAATAAAACCAACATCACAACTAGTCGGTAATAAACTCATCTCCTTACAGTGACTTACACTCTTGACCCCTTGTGTATACACACCCCTTCCAATTATTGCTTTGTATAGCACTGATGCATAAATTGGATAGTAATGCTTAGCTAACTGAAAAAAAAAACAATACTAATTCATTACCACCAGTTTCTTAGTCTCTTTTTTTCTCTCTTTTCCTCTTAGGGAGACAATCCAAAAGAACTCAACAAAAGAAAAATACATGGAATCCCAACCACCCGCTGCTCCCACACAGACAGACGCACCACAAAGCCGCCGATATTGAACGATCTGATATTGCTCCTGAGGCGTTAAATAAGAAACTAATAAAAAGCGGACGCAGCGGCTCCCCGTAGTGCTTGGTGCCGGCCAGACTCAGAAGCGGCGGCCGGGCATTCTGTCTCCATCCCTCTAATTGCATACCTGGCGGGGACACCTGTATATTGTGTCCCGCAGCCGCCGCCGCCTCCCCCGCCGCCTCCTCGTCTGCCGCGGATATTTGAGTGGCTCAGCTCGGCGGTGATTCACGGCTCTGTGGCTTTATTTAATTATGACTCTCTCTCTCTCTCTCTCTCTCTCTCTCTCTCTCTCTCTCTCTCTCTCTCTCTCTCTCTCTCTCTCTCTCTCTCTCTCTCTCTCTCTCTCTCTCTCTCTTTGGTAGCAGGTAACCATATATACGTGAATGTCTGTCTGTCTATCTGTCTGTGTATGTCTGTCATCCCCTCCCCCCCCCTCTCCTCTCTCGCTCTCAAAATTTTATGCGTTCCTTTTTTCATTTTCTCCTTTTCACGGACAATAATTTTCATCTTCGGCGCTCATCATGTTTTCCAACGCGCCAGGGAGCTCAGATATTCAGCAGTCCTCTCCATAACCTCGTGAATTTACCTTCCTTAAAAGTTTCCTCTTCCCTAAAGTGCTCCCCTTTTCTATATGTCAGAGTGTCACCTTTTGTAGAGTTTGGTCAGCGCTTTTTCTGCTGCCCGGTTCCTTTTCGCAGCCTTTTCTTCCCTTTATCCTGGGTTTGCTATATGTCCTGTGAGAGTTGATCTTTGTGTTTGTATTTGGACGTTATTTTATTATATTTCGACGGTATTTTAGTATCTGTAAGAGTGGACTGGTCTGTTTAATATAATGTTTAGGGTTTTGATTTTTCCTTTCTCCGTCTCTCCCCTTTTCCTTCAGCCTTTCTCCGTCCTTACCGCCTTCTCCAGCCCTACTCCGTTCCTCCATTCTTCAGCCTTCAGCCTTTCTCTGTCCTTATCGCCTTCTCCAGCATTACTCGGTCCTCCATTCTTCAGCCTTCAGCCTTTCTTCGTCCTTACCGCCTTCCTTCAGCCTTACTCCGTCCCTCTATACTTCAGCCTTCAGCCTTTCTCCGTTCGTATCGCCTTCTCCAGCCTTACTCCCTACTCTATTCTCCAGCCTTCAGCCTTTCTCCGTCCCGCCATCTTCGTCCAGCCTTTGACAATCTGCCTGAACAAACCATTAATCCAGGCTCTGAGCGGCGCCGCGTTATGAGGAGGCTGGGCGGAGATCACACGGACGCCTCATCTCTCACTCTCACGCTCATTAAGCACCTGAGCGGGGAGAGGCAGCGTGAGGGAGGCAGGTGTGGCGTGGCTCTGTCTTCATGCCTCCAAGAACCCGCTTTCTCGCTTCCCCTTTCTCCTTATTTGTCTTCCTTCCTCCTCCTCCATTATCTCTCTCAATCCGTCCACCTCCCCCATTTTCCCTATTTACCTACCTATTATGTCAATACGTATCTCTGTCTAACACACACACACACACACACACACACACACAGAGAGAGAGAGAGAGAGAGAGAGAGAGAGAGAGAGAGAGAGAGAGAGCACCTAATTGACTGTCATTAGAATTTTCATTTAATCAATTTATTCCATTTCACACTGACCAAAAGTTGAGGTGTAATCAATGACATTCCGATTCGCAGCTTCGGAAATGCATGAAGCGCTCACTGAACACGACCTGCCGAAAAAAAAAGAGAGAAAAATGCTATTGCAATTACCAAAGCAATTAAATATGATAATTGGCATGATAGGGAGTGACTTTAATGGTATTCTATTGCTTGTCCCTCCCGGCGCCGAGCCGTGGACGGGGCGGGGGGGGTGGATTTCGGGCAGGTGAGGGACGCGCATCGTACCTGGGGAAATGAAAGGTGAGATGGATGCGTCATTTTATCTTTACTTTTTTTATGCGATTTTTTCTCTATTCTGACGCATCAAACGCACACAGACATAAATAAACAGGTGGATGGCTAAACAGGTAAACTGGAAAATAGACAGGCGGATAAACAGAGAGAGAGAGATAAGTAGATATATTGATCGACATATAGATAGCTTGACAGATTGGTAGATTGACAGATAGGTGGAGAGACAGATTTACTGATGCCATAGTGCAATTCAGTCATGCAAGATTTTTTTTCTTCACAGCTAAGGAGACGGCGCAAGGGCAACAAAAAGAGTGCAGAGAAAAAAAAACCGCTACTCACCGCTCCCATAATAGACAAAATTAAAAAGTGGCCAAAAGAGAGGTCAGTTTCGGGTGGAGAGGTGTCTTGATTTTAGCAACAATAAACAGCAAAAAAGAAGTCACTAAGGTTGACTCCTCTTTCTGCCACCTCTTTGGATTCTTTTTAGGAGCAGCGAGTAGCGGGCTTTTTTTTTATTATTGTTTCCTTTTTTTTGTGCCCTTGAGCTGTCTCCTTTGTTGTAAAAAAAAATGATAAAAGGCGCATACTGGATTTTTATTAATTCAGTTAAGAGAAAACTTGTCCACCTTCCTACCTTCATACCTACCTTCGTTAATTATTTTGTCACCCTTCTTTCTTATTCAACTTCATTCTCACTTGGTTTTTATCTTTATCTTCCTTTCGTACGCGTCTTCTCCTTTTTCCTTCGTCTGTTCCATTTTTCTCGTTTTCTTTTATAATTCTTCTACCTACCCGAAATTCTCTCCTCCCGAAATTGACCTCTCTTTTCGGCCACTCCTCTGTACTCTATTCAGGAGCAGTAAGTAGGGGGCTTTTTTTTCATTATTGTTTTTTTTTTCACGCCCTTGAACTGTCTCCTCCGTAAAGAAAAGAAAAAAAAAAAAAAAACCACCCACCTCATCCTCCCCTACGACACACACCATCATCACCACCACACCACCATACCCACACACACACACACCACCGCCACCTCCTCCGCTGGGTTGGCTCCTTGCTGCATGATGGGGCAACGGATGGTGGGTCTCGATCACGCCAGAGGGATGATTGGCTGGCCTACTCACAGGGGCCGTCCGTCAGGGTGAGAGATGGCCCATAACGCGGCCTCGGTGCGTGGTGGTGGGCGGCTGAGAGAGGTGTTGATGTATGGCCTGTGTTGGTGCGTGGCTTGCTTCCTTCACCCCCCCCCCCCTCTCTTTCTCTCTCTCCTTTCCTTTTTCACTCCTTTTCGTTGTCTTCTTTGTTCCTCTTTCTATCGGTAACTTGGTGTTCCTCCCTGATATTTCTTCTCCCATTTCTTCTTCTCTTCTCATCTTCTTCTGCGGTTTTTCTTCATGTGCTTTTCTTTTCCTCCTTACATCTCTCCCCTGCCTTTTTCAGTCCTCTCCTTTGTCTCTTTTGTCCCTCTTTATCAGTAACTTGGCTTTCCTTCCCCTCCTGTTATTCTTCTCCCACTCCTTCTCTTTTCCTTTTCTTCAATGGTTCTTCATGTTCCGGTTCTTTGCTTATCATTCCTTCCTTTCCCATTCTCTCTCTCTGTTTCTCATTTATCTTCCGGTGATTCTCCCTCCTGTTCGTCTTTTTTCTCCCTTTCTTCCTCCTTCATTCTTATTTTCCCCCTTTTTCATTTTTTTCTTAAACATTCTCACGCTTGCTTACTCTCTTTTATCATTTGTCTACTTTTTTTCTTTCATTCTACTTTCCTCTCTCATTCCATCTCTTATTCTGCTCCTCATCACTTCTGCTCATTCGATATTCCCTTTCCTTGTTCCTCTCCCTTTCTGTGTTTTTTTCTCTCCCATTTGTCTGTGGATTTGTCTGTCTGTTTGTCCATTATTTCACCTTTTTTCATCCTCCATCACGCTCACCTACCTCGATCTCTTTTCCAGTATCGCATTATGTTCCTCAATTCTCTCTCTCCCTCTTTTTTTTTAATATTACCCGATTTTTCTTCCTTCCGCGGCCTTCCTCCTAGACTCCACTCCATAATTCTCTCTCAGCCATCTCTCTTATTGTTTTCCTCTCCTTCCTGCACCATTTACTTTTTGTTTTCTTTTAATTGGTGCTTCTTCCATTCTCTTCCTCCTTATTGTTCTCCGTTTTCCCTCACTTCTTCTTTATCCTCTTTCCCGTCTCAGTTCTCCATGATTTACCTTATTTTCGCTTCCCCCATACCTTCCTTCCTTCCTCCTTATTGTTCTCCGTTTTCCCTCACTTCTTCTTTCTCCTCTTTCCCTTCTCAGTTCTCATTTCATTTACTTTATTCTCGTTTTCTCATTCACTTTCTCCTCTTCTCACGTATTCCTTTTTTGTTCTCTACCTTCCCTCCTCTTTTAACTTACATTTTCCGTTTACCGCTCCTCCAGTCTCTTCCCTCTTCATTACTTCTCCTTCCTGCTTCCTACAGAACGATATTTTAACCATTTTACCTTTTCTCCTTAAATTTCATTGTCGTCCTCCATCCCTTTTCTTTTGTTACTTTTCTCCTCCTTTCCTCCTCTTTTCCCTACATTTCCTACTTTTTTTATATTCCTTATATCTCTTTTCACTCGTCACCTTACTTTCTTTTTCTTTATCTTTACTCCTCTTTCAATACCCCTATCTTTCACACCCCTTCGATTCTCCTCCTCCCCTATAAAGACCATCATCGTCCGTCCCTTCTTCCTTTCTACTCTCTTCCTCAGTCTTACATCTTTCTCCTCTTTCTCAATACCTCCATCTTTCTCTCTCTCTCTCTCTCTCTCTCACACACACACACACACACACACACACACACACACACTTTCTTTTCTCCTTCTCTACAACACCCCATATCCCTTCTGCTCCCCATCATCCCCTCCTGGGCTCTCTTTCTTCCTTTTTCTTTCACCTTACTTCTTTTTCTCAATAAACCCATCATTTTCACCCCCCTCTCCTTTTCTCTTCTTTTCCTACAGCACCCTATATCCCTCCCACTCCCTATCTTCCCTCCTGAGCTCTCCCTCGTCCCTTCGCCCCCCACCCTACTCGCCCCCTCGCCTGGCACGGCTCCACACTGCCGCTCGCTGTGACGCATGGGTCGGGGCGCGCCGGGGAGGGTTGCTTGCCGCCTGCTGCTGCTGCCCACCGATGCGTCTTCGTACAAGGGAACCTGATAATTTTAGGCAACGAGTGACAGTGACGGTAATTGTGTGTGTGTGTGTAGGGGGGGGGATGGAAGGCTGGTCTGTATGTGTGCGTGTTTGCTAGGGGGGGTTAGGGGTGTCTCCTGTGGTGGGGGTGGGGGGGGGGGTGTGTGTGTGTGTGTGTGTGTGTGTGTGTGTGTGTGTCATTGTTTTGTGTCGCGTTTTTTTTTCTAATTTTGGTGAGATTTTTTTTTTTTTTTTTACTTTTTAATCTGAAATGTTTTATAATCGAAGCCTGCTCTTTATTTTTTGCTTATTTTGCGACTTTTTTTCTTGTATCGTAAATGCTATAAACACACACACACACACACACACACACACACACACACATACATACACACACACACACACACACACACACACACACACACACACACACACACACACACACACACACACTTTCAGGGCTAAAATAGAAGGGAATCTAATAATGACACTACTTCTGGAGTTTGGGAGGAGCCAGACACCTTAATGGAGGCTGGTGATCTTATTCTCTCTCTCTCTCTCTCTCTCTCTCTCTCTCTCTCTCTCTCTCTCTCTCTCTCTCTCTCTCTCTCTCGTCTATCTATCTATCTATCTATCTTTTTCCTCTCATGCACACACAATTGAGAGAGAGAGAGAGAGAGAGAGAGAGAGAGAGAGAGAGGAATGATAATGGCATCCTAATCTGCCATAATGCAGCACAACCCATCACGTGCCTTCACCTGCACTGTAAATCACATTCCTCTTCTTCCTCCTCCTCCTCTTCCTCTTCCTCTTCCTCCTCTTCTCGCCCCCGTAAAAGTGTTGTCCATCAAGAGACTTAATGAGGTGGGCCGCATGTCATCGCTAATTCATCACGTGTCAACACAGGTAATATTAATGATCGCCCGGCCGCTTGGTTTGACGTGAGGGGCGAGTGAATGAGGAGGAGGATGAGGTGGTGGTGGTGGTGAGGGTGGGAAGGGAGTGGGGTGAGGGAGGTGAATAGAGAAGGCTGAGGGAGGAGACTAAGGAAAGAGAGGGGGAGGGAAGATGAAGGTGAGGGAGGGAAGGGAGGATGAGGTTGGGAGAAAGGGAGGCAAGAAAGGAAAGAGTGGGGGAGGAAAGATAAGGGTAAGGAGAGGTAGGAAGAAAGGTAGGCGAGAAAGGAAAGATAAGGGTGAGAGAGTTAAGGGAGGATGAGGTAGGGTAAGATGAGGGATGGAGAAAGGGAGGTGAGAAAGGAAAGAGTGGGGGAAGGGAAGACAAGGATGGGTCAAGGAGGTAAGGAATTATACGAAGGAAGAAAGGGTAGTGAATGTTCTCAAAAGGAAGGCAAGAAAGGAACTGGTGAAGGAGGGTAGATAAGGATGAAGAAAGGAGGGAGCTAAGTGAGTAGGGGGTAGCGGAGGGAGAAAGTGAGGCGAGAAGGGAAAGGGAGAGCAAGAAAGATAAGGATGAGAGAGGTAGGTACATAAGTAAGGAGCCAGAGAGAGATTGTGAAAGTGGAAAGGACAAGATTGGGCGAAGGGAAGCTGATAGGTTAATAGGTAGACAGGTAACAAGATAGGAAGGCAAGGGTAGTGATGAGTGCATTGGTGTTAGGGGAGGAAAGGGAATGTTGAGAGAGAGAGGAAGGGAGGGAGAGAGGGCGGGAATGGTGAACTGTATAGCTGATATTGTCGGGTCAGGGTGTGGCAAGTGCTGAATGAATAGGGGCAAGGCAGGGAGACCAAGGAAAAAAGGGTGAAGCTAGGGTGAATGAGGGAACCAGGGGAGTGTTATGGCAGGTGCTGAGAGAGAGAGAGAGAGAGAGAGAGAGAGAGAGAGAGAGAGAGAGAGAGAGAGAGAGAGAAGAGAGAAGAGAGGAGAGAGGTGAGGAGACTGAGTTATGGAGGGAATAAGGAAGCACGATATATGAGTTTGGATAATTAGTTCAGGTAAAAGTTTATAAGTGTGTTTGCTTAAATGGCTCCGCACGTACG
>NC_066535.1:16765913-16845913 GCF_024679095.1 Eriocheir sinensis | reverse complement strand
CGAAGGGAGTGAGAAAGGAAGAAGAAAAGGAGAAGGAAGAAATAAGAACTTGGCGTAGCTGAGGGGAAAAAGTAGGAGGAGGAGGATGGTGAAGGAAGGGAAAGAGAACTGAAGAAGAAGGAAGGAGGAGGTGCAGAGAAGGAAAGGAAAAAGGAAGAACAATAAAGAGAGAAAAGGAAGCAGTGGGAGGGAAGATAAAAGATAACTGTTTAACTAAGCAAAGAGAAGGGAAGAGAAAGAAAGAGGAAGAAAAAAACGACGCAACTGGAGAAAGAAAGGAGGAAGATGAAAGAGGAACAGCGGAGAGAGAGAGAGAGTTTGTGGGGTGACAACTTTAAACATTATAAAACTTTACTTCGGTGTGTATTTTGGTCCTCGAGCGTCTTTTGTTTCGTTGCATTTGTATCTCATCGTCTTGCTCCTCCTCCTCCTCATCATCATCATCATCATCATCACCGTCATCATCTTACTTTTCTTCTCCTCCTCCTCATCATTCTTGTTCGCCTCACCCTCATCGTCATCATCTTATTTTTCTTTTCCTCCACCATCTACGTCTTCGACTTATTTTTCTTTTCTTCAATATCATTATCGTCATCATCTTCGGTTTCTTCTCCTTCTCTTCTTAACTGCCCGCCTCCTCCTCCTCCTCATCATCATCATCTTATTTTTCCTGCTCTTCCTCCTCTTCTCTCCTGCCCGCCAAGCCATCAACAAGCCCCACAGGTATTTGGGATGAGAAGGGGGCTCTCCTCTGACCCTTCCTCCCCTCCCCAAGCTCATTAACCCCCTTTTCATTCCCTTCCCCCTCCTCCCCATACCCACACCTACCTTCTCTCCCTCTCCCACTCTCTTCCTCCCTCCTCCCGCACCCCCTCCCGCCGCTCTCTCTGGTGCTGAGGCCGAAGTTTTGGAGTTGTGAGTGTTCTTTCCGAAGAAATCTCATCCGTGGCCTTGAAATTCGCCTACGTTTGCTCCGGGCGGTACAGGTGAGTTTATTGGCCCCACCTTTGCTCTTACCTTTTGCTTTTACCTTTGCTTTTCGCTCCCTTGGAATCTGTCGTACCGTGAGGGGATTATTTTTCGTTCTCGAGTTTCATCTTTTTGTTTGTTTTCTTCTTTTTTCTTTCTCCTTTTCCCTCCCCTTTTTTTTTTTGCCTTCGAACTGTGAGACATTATTTTAATACTTTTTTTATTATCTCCTACTGTGTTTTTTTCTCCTATTTTTCCTTCATAGATTCAAGCATCATTTGTTAACTCCTCCTGCTGTATTTTTCGTTGCTTTCTCTCCTCCCGAATCTGTTTTACTGCGAGGGAATTTTCTCTTCTTTAACTTCTTCCGTCTCCTGATTCCTTTTTTCTCATTCTGTTGCTTAGATTATGAATTTCTCAACGTCATGTAATTATTTTGTATTGCTTTCACTTATCAGAATATATCAATGTGCGGTATATATTCGTCTTAGTCCTATATTAACCATTTTTCTCTATTTCTTTCTTTCCTGTCGAACATTCAAAATAGGTTTAAGTTACCACGCACGGAACACTCCCGAGGTGCCGGCGCGTGACACTTGTTTTCCTCGCCCCCTTTCTCCCTTTCTTTTCTCCTCTAATGTCTCCACCTGCGAAGTTTCCATTTTCCTTCCCTCATTTCCTTTCCTCAATGTCCTCCCTTTTTTCTTTTCCTTCCTCCGTTTCTCGCATTTACGCACTCTAGTTATCTTTCCACCACCTCCTATGTTTGGTTTTATTCCTTTCGCTGTTCCCTTTCCACCCCCTCCCCTATTCCTTTCTCCTAAGTCATTTTGCACTCCTTTTTCATGGGTTTCCTTCTCATTTCTTCTCCGTTTCCTCTCATCCCCGTCAGACATTCTACTTTTTCCTTCCTGTTCTTTATTCATTTTATTTTCTTGCTCCATACTTAACACTTTTTCTTGTCTATTCTTTTTCTCCACTTATTCTCCCTCTCATTCCTGGCTTATCTCTCTCACTTCTCACTTTTTCTTGTCTCTTTTTTTCCCCTTCTTTCTCCCTCTGATTCCTTGCTTATCTCTCATTTATCTTTCTACTTTTTCTTGCCTCTTCTTTTTCCCTCTTTTTTTCTCCTCATTCATTGTTTATCTCCCTCACTTATCTTCTCTTTTTTATAATAGCTCCACGTTTTCCGTATTTTTTTCCTCACGCTGTCCTTTAAATAATCCTTCCTCCCTTATGTGTCTCTCTATCTATATGTCTGTCTATCTATATCTATCTATCTGTCTATCTAACTTTCTCTCGACTATAGACTTAAATTCTTCTTGTTTCATCTTCTCTCTCCTTTTTTCCTCTCATTCCTGTCTTATATCTCTCTCACTTATCTTCTCATTTTTTGAAATATATTACCACGTTTTTATTTTTTTTTATTTTCCTCCTCACCCTGTCCTTTACATAATCCCATCTCCCCCCCTCTCTCTCCCTGGGGTGGAGAGGTTGATGAATCAGCATGGCTCGGTGACGCACCCTCTCAATTCATCATTTCCGAGGGGACGGATGACGAGGGCCCCGCTTTAAACTCATTTTCCCTGTTTATTCAGTTATGTTCAGCTGATGCGGAACAGCGGACGGAGGGACGAAGCTGTTTGACAAAATGAGCTCAAATATTTGTGTCCTTGGGATTAGCTCGGGAGGGAGGGAACTGTGATGGCTGGTGAGGTGAGGGATGTCGTGTTTCAAGGTGTGGTGCTCATTGATTTCCAGCTTCATTTGACGCTTTCTGTAGGTTCATCACGTTAGGTTAGGTTATAGAAGGTTGGGATAAACTAGGTTAGGTCAGATTTAGTTTGGCTCTGGTTTGCTTTCTTGTTTTTTTGTTGTTTTGTGAAAGCGGCGTTTTGGTGTTTGTCTGTTTTTGTTTTGCCCTTGAACTGGGGACGAAAGCCGGCAAGGAAAAAAAGGTGGCACACAGCACAGTTAATGGTCGCGGCTCCTTTACTGGGCGGGATCTGGGGAAGGCATCAGAAACAGGAGGGATTTGTGTGACGAGCCCAGGCAAGAAATACCGACACACACACACACACACACACACACACACACACACACACACACACACACACACACTTTATAAGAATAACTCTTGAATTTTGAAGATTATTTATATGCATGAAATCAATACTTTTCCAATGACACTTTATGGTACGTTTTATATATTTATCGTTTTCTTTACCAAAACAAACATATAAAAAGAGGTCACCGATATTAAAGTCACCTAGATTCAAGCACAAATGACAGGTGACACGTCGTTGAACGTGACCCAGTCTTTTCACAGTGCTCTGAGTCACCCGAGCGTTAACACTTTGCAAATAAACACGTCAAGGAAGGGTTTCAGCGGCGCCACTCAAGTTCTCGCAATATTTTCTCGACTCAGCTCTGTGCCTCTCGAGTGCAGCATCCACGTCAAGGCACTGATGTCCCCGATAGCACCGACACTCTGCAGGCACCGCTTCTCCGTGGGCGGGTGTCTGCGGGCGCCTGTGGGTGGCGTTGCGTCTCTCGGTCAGCCTCAGATGATGCATGGCACTCAAGGCGCAGTAAAACAACCTCAATGATATTCAAGAAATTGTCCTTCTAATCTTGACGTGGAAGAAAGTTGTGGTATGAGCGTGACAGTTGATTTCAGATTATATTCCACAGCCTTTATGATACTTTATTATCATCTTCGTCTAACAAACTCTTTTATGAGGGCTCGTCATCTCAGTTAATTTTATCTTGCCGCGAAGGTAAGTCTCTGAAAATATATATTATACAGCCTTTCTTCTATTGTATTTCCTCCTTCCCATGACTAACTCTTTCAGGAGGGTTCATCTCCAAAAAAATGTCACCTCACCCTGACGTGAAGGAATGCGTGATATTTAGATTCATGCGATTGCAAGAGGGTGAGTATCAAGACTCTTCTGGCCCTTCATCTAATAATACTTTCTTATAAGTCTGTTTTCTTAGTAAATAGCAGCATGTTAAGAACGCTTTTCATCACTATTGTTAAGCTCTTGGTCTGCCTCTTCTTGCAATATAAAAGCAAAGCAGAATTCATAATAGGAGAGTAACATGTGTGGTCGTGTCAACAGTGCGGCTCCAGTGCCTGACTCGCCGTCCTAACTCTGCTCGACGCGTGAAGCCGCTAACAGCTGCTGAGGCGCCGTCACTGCCACTGGTTTGACGAGCCGAGCGGCGCGCCAGACCATGTGGAGGCAAGAAAAATAGATGGGCTGAATATTTCCTTCCCCTCCCTCCAGCACATAAATAACCCGAGGACACAAAAATGGCGGGCAGGGAAAGAAGAAAAGCTGTATATTATTTGTTTTTGGTTCATTAAACTCGCGCGGCGGATAATGCACGAAGTATGTGGAAGAAAAGTAATATATTCTTTGTTTTTGCTTCATTAGGCTCGAGCTCCGTGTAATGAAGTCTTCGCGCGGCGCATGAAGAGGAATGTTCGGCGAGACACACGCGAGTCTTATCTAAATTACGAGTTTCTCCATCCTCAATATATTCACGGGCTTAGCTCTTGACTCGCGGCGCCTTGAGATTTAATAAGGTCATGGGCTTTATTTACGATTGTTATGAATGTACAGATTTATATAAGCAACACGAGGGCACTGATGCTCATTGGTGGTCCTCCTCCCTCTCTCCAAAGGCAGGGAAGTGAGGATGCAGGCAATGAGGATACAGAGAAGGATACGGTGGAGGGGAGAACGAGAATACAAATGGAAAAAATATATATTAAATTGGTGGAAAAGTGAGCAAGGACAGAAGGAATGGAAGAGAGGGCGAGGCAGTAATTGTAGTAGAAAAAACAAAGAGGTCGAGAAGGATACATGAGGCGGATGAGGGGGCGAGGATTCAAGTGGAGGAAAAAGGGACGAAGATGCAACAGGTGGAAGAGAGGACTAGGGAACAAGTGGGAAAGAGGGAGGGAGGGAAGGAGGAATATTCAGTAGGCATAGTGGAGGGGAAAATTATCTAAGAAGTGGAGGAGGGGAGGAAAAGTAGTATATGGGAGGTTACAGGCATACTTGATGTGGAAATGACGCGGATATAAAGGATGGACAAAGGAAGGGAAATTCAGAGGCAGTGGAGGGACCGAGTATCCGGGGAAGAGAGAGAGGGAGGGAGAAAGAACGAAAGGAAGGGGGGAGGGAGGGGACGCAGAAGCCGGGTCGCCAGCCGCCCCAGATATTGAAATGCAGGTCACGGGGCATCTTTCTATTTTGTTTCCTCGGAAGGCAGACAGGAAAAAGTTGTCCAAAAAAACTTGGGTGATGATGTCCAAGGCATACTAACATTCCCCCAGTGAGTGTGTGTGTGTGTGTGTGTGTGTGTGTGTGTGTGTGTGTGTGTGTGTGTGTGTGTGTTATCTCCTCCTTTTTCTTCTGTTGTATATGCTCTGTCGGTTCCTTCGTCTGTTTATCTGTTTATGTGTTTGTCCGTCTGTTTGCGTCTCGGTGTCTGCCAGTCTGTGTTTGTCTGTCTGTCTAGCTATCTATCTGCCTGTTTGTCTGTCAGTCTGTCTTTTCTCTCTCTCCCTCTTTCACACACACACACACACACACACACACACACACGGACATAAGTACCCTGATTTATGACTTCCGTGTGAAATTACCGGCGTAATGACCTTATTTAATCAATCAAGGTATGCAGGCAGGGAGGCAGAGGGGGTCAGGAGGAACGGAGGGGGTGGGGAGGGGAGGCAGGAAGAGGCAGAGAGGTGGGAGGGGTAAGTAATGGAAAAAAGGTATATGGAGATTAGGAAAGGGGAAGGAAGGGGAGGGAAGGGGAGGGGAGAGTAGTGGTTAGAGGGAGAGAGAGCAAAGGGGAGATCTCTATTACAGTTCATCAGGCATATGGTTCACTAGCTAATGGTCGGCGTCCATTAGCATGTATGAGGTGTGGGGTGTTTGCGCAATTAAACTCTCATACTCTCCCGCCCTCATCCATCCTCTACCCTCCGCCACTCCACCGCTACAGTCAGTCCACTCTCCACATGAACCAGCCTTATCAAAAAGTGCGGAATAGAAACTCGCCGTGGTAGATAGACCCCTCTTCCTCTGCCCCTGAACTCCACCTCCTCCACTCGTGCCTGTCCTCCACTCTGCACTCATCCACTCCACTTCTCCACTTTATAAAACATTCGAAGTAGATAAACACCGCCGTGATAGATAATGCCATTTTCCTACTCCTCCTCCTTCTTCCTCGGGTCACTATTCATTTCCCAATATAAACCCATTTTTTCCATTTGAACCGCCCTTATCAAAGATGGCTCTGTAAATAGATCAATACCGCCGTGTAGATAGACCCATCATCATCCTTCCCTATCCATCACTTGCACTTATCTCCTAGGTCCTATCTCCCTTCCCCCTCTTTACTCCCCCGCTCCACATGAAAGTCTTATACAAAATGGAAAGTAGATAGATAAATGGAACTGTGATAGATAGAGTCCGTCCAATCAATGCGTGGCGGGCGTGGTCGTGGCGGCGATGACACAACAGCGGCCGTGGTATGCAAACGTCCTCTGTCTGTCATATGTGCGTTGTCTGCGGACTATATAGGGGCCACTTTCACAGTACGGCACGATTGGTTAGTAAACTCCCAAACCAATACCAAAGCCCTCGAAAATTCATTGTGTAGTGTTTTTTGTGCTTGCTTAAAAGTTGAGAAATATGAGGAAGCTATACGAGAAATCTTTTAATGAAGTTCTCTGTGCTACATCGACAACCTCACCGCCATAGTAAGCTTCCAAACCAATACCAAAGCCTTCGGATATTCATTGTATAGTGTTTGTGTTAATTTATAAGTTAAGTGAGAAATTTGAGGAAGCTATACGAGAGATCATGGATTGAATAGGATTGTATAGATTGGTTCGGACGGTTACGAAGACTGTGACGTGTTGGTTGGATTGTGTAATTAACTTCTTAAGGTAACTGATGCAGGGTATGCGGTGCCAGTTAGTACGCACAGTTTCAATTAGACTTTAAACCAGAAAGAAAAAAAAAACTACCACCGAAAATTGAGCAGAATAAAGTTGGGTACTCTTAACTATTGCTGCCATATTTTTTTTTTTTTTTTAACTTTTCAATTTTTCAGGATAACATTTTTTTTTATTATCTATTCTACATGAATATTTTTATGATGCGTATTTTTTGACATGATTTTTCTGACGTTATTTTTATGTGAGAAATAATTGGAATGGCGCGTACAAATTAGCGAGCCTGCCATATCCGTGAATTTTAAGTTTCACCGCCAGAACGAGGCCGCTAGAAATCGAATTTGGGCAGATTATTACCGGACTCCGATAATGAAAATGGAAGGTATAAGGTAGGCCCTATAGGGTTATGAAAGGGCGTTACTACGTTATTTTTAAACCATCAAAATAAATCAGTAAATGGCAAATAGATAAACGGATTATGCAACAGTTGATATGTCACCCTAGAGAGTTATATTTTAAGGTAGAAGTTATTAGGTAAACATTTACATCGGTGTTTATTTTCATGAGTGTGTGCTATCGCGATGTCGTGTAGTGCTGCCCGTGCTGAGGAGCGTTCAGTGCTGACCAGTTATTGATGAGGGGTGCTGAGTAGTGATTGATGCTGCTGAAGTGTGATGGGTGCAGTGAGAGGTGCTGATAGGCCATGATGGTAGTAACAGGTGGTGATGATAGGGGTGATTGGTGGTGATGCATGGCGTGATGACTGGCGGTAATGTCTGGGCGACGTGGTAATGCCTGACCCAACGAAAGGGGGGCCAACGTTGCCAGCTTGTCGTACTCAGCCTCCTGTTTGCCGATTTCCGACCCAAAAACTGCCTCCTCGACCCCCAAAACTGCCTTCATATGTACTTATCGTTAAAATGGTTAATTATTGGCGTTTTTTGGCGATAGCTATGCCTCAGAAACCGGTAAATACGAGGCTCTGAGTACGATAATCTGGCAACGGTGGGTGGGGCGGGCGGCTGGCTGTGGTCGGGGCTTTAAAGTTTCATAAAAGAAGTAAGACAAAAGCTTAGAGAAAAATTTTATAGCGTCTTCCGAAGAGGAAGATAAAGTGATATTATTCGTAAGCCATGTTTTTCCCTTGCAACATAAAGTTTCCCGTAACAGAGAATGAATCTATCTCTCTATCCATAAACTATCATCAGTCTATGTAACATGCATAAAATAAATTGAAGTCCAGTGAATATGAATTGTTAACACGCAAGACATGATCAAATCTTAGAAGTGAGAGCGAATGATCGATGGCATCATTAAGTCACCGTCGTGGAATTATATATTTTCTCTGAACAAGAAAATAAAAACAACGTGATATTAATGTAATAGGAATCGCAACACTGGCCCCAAACGTCGACCAGAAAATGCCTAAAACAAGTGTCATCAAACCGTCACACATTAATTAGCGTCTCATCAACATCAAAATGACATACCACGCCGGGGAGAGAATAAAGAAATTCAGAAAAGAAAAGAAAGCAAAGTAATGAACAGGAATATATGTTAACTTTTAATTGGCAGTTGAAACTAATGATGAGAATAAATTTTGATAGCATAAGGAGTACATGTGTACCTCTGCACGTTTATAAATATAATGTTACTTGTAAAACTCCATCGGCATTTTTAGTAGCCACGCCCACCCCGCTCTTAGCCTAGAACACCCCGCCTTTCACAGTATCTTCACTTTCCTACGGCCTCGACGAGGGAATCCAGACACGTTTGAAACTAAATTGTTTTTTGTTGGAGCTAAATTGGCCTTTGTTCTTTTCGGAAGTCTTCTGTCCACTTTTTAGGAACAGCTCGCAGCACGTTTTTTTTTCTTCTTTTGTTTCTTAGGCCTTAGTCTGCCCCATTTGTAGGAAGGACACACACACACACACACACACACACACACACACACACACACACACACAGACGCTCCGTAGCGCAATCGGCACTGCTCCTTAGCGCAATCGGTTTGAGGGCTGCGCTGCCAGGCTTTACAGCCTGATAGGGCGGCGGTTCGAGCCCGCTCAGGCCGGATTATTTCCGTTGACTAGGAGTGATTACTGTCCCCCCTTGAGTAAGGGGGATGGGGTGTGTGGTGTGTGAGGTCCTGGCAGTGCCCATAGATCGACAATAAGGAGGGTACCTGGTGGCAATTACGAGTCCAGCTCGTGATCAGGCCGTGGTGAATTACACACACACACACACACACACACACACACACACACACACACACACGTCTCCACCCGTCTAAACAAAACAATCACTATATCCGCCTTCTTGGAAAAAATCTTCATCGACAATTTTCAAATCCACACAATTCATTACACAAATCCCGGGCGCGTAATCGTAATCTTACACGCTATTGCCTCGAGGGTGGAGGGAGACGGCGCTTCGGTTATTACTAAACCACTTGCTTGGAAACGAAGAAAATGAAGCCTCGCCCGCGATGCTATGAAGTCGTTTGGAGGGAAGAGGAGACCGATGCAGCGTCTTCCCATAAGGTACCTGATAATCCTGAAAGAGAGAGAGAGAGAGAGAGAGAGAGAGAGAGAGAGAGAGAGAGAGAGAGAGAGAGAGAGAGAGAGAGAGAGAGAGAGAGAGAGAGAGAGAGAGAGAGAGAGAGAGAGAGAGAGAGAGAGAGAGAGAGAGAGAGAGAGAGAGAGAGAGAGATTGAGACAGACAGACAGACGGACACAGGCAGATGGACAGACAAATACACATGTAAACAGTTATATATATAGACAGACAGAAAGAAAGGTAATGACATGAGATGGAAGAAAGTATGAGAAATATTATAAAAGGCAAATGAGATGAGGATTAAGATGAGGAGGGGAAGGAGGACGATGACGAAGAGGAGAGGAAAGAAAAAAGAGGATAAGAAATCGAGTTATTATCTTACGCGGGTGATGATTACGGGAATGAACTCGCCATCAACATAAAATTAATGGCGTGCTATATTTTATGCTTCATGTTAATCCGTGTTTTCAATTACCGCTGGCGATGCTGGTAATTAACAGCGCAATACTGTCGAAATGTGTACTTATAATTATCACGTCCAGGCCGGCACGTAAGCCTCCAGTAGTGATTATTTGAAATGCCTCAGCGCGATTGTTAGTAAAGCAATAAATCTGATTAATTTATGGTGCTAACACTTCCATTCGGTACTACGCCGGGCTTGTATGTGCTTATCAAATGTTACAGTCGTATTACTTGCTGTGTACGAACCTGCCGGAGTTATTAGGAAAAGGTACAGAGTTTCCACCACCTTCAAGCAATGCTGTTGATTCGTGTTGAGAAAAGTAAAACAACAACAGAAACAGCAAGTAAGAATTAACGAAACATCAGCAACAATAACATCATTACTAAGAAGAATAGAATTAACAAAAACAAAATCAATATAAACAATGACGTCCGCAGCAACACTTTTAGCATTAACAAGAGCAACAACAACAATAACAATAACAAGCTTCACAAAAGGAGCAACACATTATCATCACAAACAGCAGCAGCTACAGCAACAACAACTTCCTCTACTACTACTTCTACTACTACTACTACTACTACTACTACTAATAATAATAATAATAATAATAATAATAATAATAATAATAATAATAATAATAATAATAATAATAATAATAATAATAATAATAATAATAATAATGATAATAATAATAATGATAATAGTAATAATAGTAATAATAAAAATAGTAATAATAATGATAATGATAATAATAATAATAATAATCCACGAACATCTAATAACCTTTACAAACGGCAACTCTTCACTAAACTTGTCTCATATTCACCATTTTCCTCGAAAGGGGAAATAGCACAGTCATCACCTCGGTTATACTGCTGACAGGGATGTGTTTACGCAGAAAACTTGGAGCAGACTGTAATAATTCTCCCTCGCATGCCTGGTGTATCCGGCCGAGCCATAGAGAGACAGTCTACTCCCTTCCCAGAGGCTTCACACACCCTTAAACACCGCACAAACACCTTCAGTCATATTTTCCTCGCGTCACTTCATCAAACATGCCCTTATTTCTTCCTCCCATCCCCCTGTGAGGCTTTTCCCCCTTCCTCTTCCATCCCGCGTCCCTTTCAAGACCCAAATCAGCTTCGTCGCATCACGTAACACCTTTGGAAACATGTGGGGAGCAAGGTGAGAATGAGGCGAGGGAGGGAAGAGGAGGAGGGAGGGGATGAAAAAATGAAACCTTAGGATGAGGTGTGAGGGGAGGGTGTCGGAGGGGAGACAAGACGACAAGCGGAGGAAGGTCAAAAGGGCACCGGGAAATGAGACACCAGAGAGAGAGAGGAGAGAAGAGAGAAGAAGAGAAGAGAGAAGAAGAGAAAAACAGGGTGGAGCAGGACAAGGAGGGTGAAGAGGCAGGATGAGGGGTAAGGTTGACGGGCACTGATAGTCGCTGATAAATGACGGCGGGACGAGACGCCCTTCTTGGGAAAATGAAGGAGATGCCCTGGTTTGCGAAGCGGCGTCCCTCTACCTTCTTAGGGCGCCGGGAGGAGGGAGGAGGGAGAGGGGGCAGCGAGGGCGAGAGGAAGGAAGGAAGGGAGGAGGACCACTAGCGCCTGAAAACTAAAGGAAGGGAACACTGGTTTGGCCTTACCTTGCTGTCTCATTTTTTTTACATATACGTTATCGCTCCGAGGTGGAAGGAAGGTTGGTGTAGCATTGTCCCCTTGCAGTGTGTGTGTGTGTGTGTGTGTGTGTGTGTGTGTGTGTGTGTGTGTGTGTGTGTGTGTGTGTGTGTGTGTGTGTGTGTGTGTGTGTGTGTTTATTTTCAAGGTCTTCATTTCCGTTGTGGCTTGTGGCTATTTTTTCCTAACGGGACTGTTCTCTGAATTTTATAATACTACCACACTTAGGTCATCATATGGGGAAGGATTCGGAAAGTGACTACTCGAGAATGGCTGAGGCAGGAGTGTTGTGGTGGTGGTGGTCATGGCGGTGGTGGTGAGGTTGTGGTTTGTAGATTGTACCGTAGATGGTGTAGTCCCTGTGCCAGTTTGTGTTGCTTGTGTTCGGTGATGAGGTTCTGATTAGAGACGAATGTTGTGCGGGTGGTGCTTGTGTTCCCTTGTGGGCGATACGTAATGATGATTGCTATGCTGTTGTTTCACGTAAGCGGTTTTGACGATTGTAAAAATGTATAGTTCATTGTTGAAAAATAAAGCACCCATTAATATATTTTGTTTTATCTATGCACGTCGCTGTTGATAATAATAGTTATGTGCTTCAGATTTAAAGATATGTTGATGTTTAAGACCATTTATTTGCTCTAGAAATAATCTTTGCTCCATTTTTTGCCATCGTTTGTGTGGTTCGACGCTTCACCTGAGATTCTTCAGTATAAAAAAGTCTTGTCGGGCACGCACGGCTCACGTTCCCTGGCAATACTCATCACCCGTCACCGAGGAGACCCGGCACTTCTGAAGTTTTTATATATTTTTTCATACACTTTACTGTCAAGGGTAAAATGACCTGCCTTACGCTCATATTTATAGTTTATTGGCGTTCGTCTTCGGTGTAGTACCGGCTCGTTCCTCTTTTGGCATCCTTGCAGACAAAGTGTTCCCGTTACGTCCCACGACACTTGGCCAGACTCTGCAGCTGTCGTCGTGTCACGGATTAGCATTTCTTACATTTTATTATCATCATGGAATGTGCAAAGGAACGTGTAGTTAAATGGAGCATCGCTTGACAACTTATGTAAATGCACTCTAATATTATCGTACTGTACGGTGATGTGATTCTCTAAGTATAGCTTCCCAGTACACGCATATAGTAGCTTATGCACTACACAGACTACATATGTGCCCTCATGTGTACCCCAGGGTCACACGCAGCAGCAGCATGACCAGCACAACACACGCCGCCCTCAACTCTCGGGGTGACGATTCTTTTTAGCTGGGTGCGCACGGTGACCAGATGGGGCACCTTCTTCCTCCCACCTGCCACCTGTTCAGGGCCGCGTCGTGCAACACTTAGCCGAAACAGCACTTAATGATACGGTGCGAGACGCCCCGCACCCCGTACCCCCGCTGTGAGAAAGTGGCAACGCACACAACTAAACGCGACGTGAACGCCTCCGAAGGGAAGTTTGAGGTGACATGGAGACAGGAGCCAAGGGGAGGAGAGGGGATGTTCGTCGCCCGGGAAGGAAATGAGGCTGGACGGAATAGAGAAGTAGAAAGGGTGGAGCGCGGGCGTCCCAGTGTGTGGCTGTCACCGGCGGCGGGGAGCAAAACACGGGATGAGTGCAGGTCTTAATCAGAGGCGGCGGCGAGAAAAGACCCAGACGCGGGCTGTAGACGGGGTAGTGTTTTGTGCCTCCGTCAGCTGGCGTAATGACTCACCTAGGATTACTCTGAGCAGCGAAACACCCTCCTCCTCCTCCTCCTCCTCCTCCTCCGTCCCCACCCCCCTCTCCTCCTCCTTCCCCCGTCCCCGATCTTCCCTTGAATAACTTTGTTTCCCGGATAATGAGGGTAAGGCGAGGGATATTCGCTGCAGTTCGGCGGTGGCCACATCCTCAGCGGCGGTCGCGGGGGGGAGTGTGGAGGGAAAAAGTTTTGATTGGTGTACGACGAGCCCGTCTTGGGTGTTACAAGCTTTCAAACTATTTCGCCTCGTTGTTGGAAGAAGAGGAGGAGGAGCAGCAAGAGGAAGATGGGAAGGAGGTGGAGGAGTAGGAGGAAGAGGAGGAAAAGGAGAAAAAGAAGAAGTAAAAAAATGAATTAGAAGCGTGTGTGTCAGGGGGAAAGAAAAAAAAAAAGATAAGTAGGAGGAGGAGGAGGAATACATAGGAATACATAGAAAGAACAGACACGAGAAGACCTGGCGGCTATGGCGAGGGTGTCTGTCTACTACCGCTACTTCTAATAAACTACGTGTGGAAGGAAAGAAGGAGGATGGGAAGGAAGAACAGAAGAAAGGAAAAAAGAAAAAAAAGTTAGGGGACCAGGAGGAGGAGGAGGAAGGAGAAGTGGAGAAAGCGAATGTCTACCCTACCCAAAGAGACATATATATACTCAAAATCCCCCATTATGGACATTTTACATTAAAGAAACACACAAACAACACACACACACACACAAAAAAAAAAAAACATCTAGGCTACATCAACGCGGGAAATAGAAAACAGGGGAAGGCAGGATACCGAGCGAACAACAAAAGCAGAGCGAATAAGAGGCAGCGTAAGGGAATCGTCGTCAGGAGCAAGTGTTTTGGCGGAGAGTCCCGTGAAGGCTCCGCGCACAAGCATACCGATTATCGATACCAAGACGACCCCGAGGCGAAGGAACTCATGGGCGCCGCGACCCCGTGTTATTGAGGCGTCCGCGGCAGGAAAACAACATTGACAGACGGTGTTGAGGCCTCGCACTTATCACCTCCATTTCCTCCCCCTCGCCCCGCCGCCCCGCCCCGTCCCCTCCGCCGCCCCGTCCCGCCCCTTCATCTTCGCTCTCTCCCTTCATTTATTTATTTCCGCGCGACCCCCGTGGCTCAGCGCTTCCTGTCACGCTTTGCATACCGCGACATGTTTTTTTTTTCCACTCTCTCTCTCTCTCTCTCTCTCTCTCTCTCTCTCTCTCTCTCTCTCTCTCTCTTTTTGTTTCTTGGTTGGTTTTTCTTTGAAGTCTCCCGAGCGTTGTTTTGTCGCTTGGCTAACTCCTTAATAATGGTCGCGGCGGCTTTAGTCTTACACGCACATGCACGACAAACACACACACACACACACACACACACACACACACACACACACACACACACACACACACACAGAGCATCCCCATCTGTCTCTGTCTCGCCCTGTCGCCTTTGTTTAGCTCGCCCGTGGAATACCGCGCCTCCTGCGTCAGTAAGGAACCTCAGCTCTGCAGGGAAGATTACCATTCGTCACCCTCACCGCCGCCGCCACCATTACCATTATTATCGCGGCAGTCACCACCACCATCATTGTTATTCTTATCACCAGCTTTATCTTCATTCCCTCCGTCCCCACCATCACCATCATCAGACTGCTCTTCACTATACTCACAATCGTCACCTCCATTATCATTATCAAGGCAGTTATCGCCATCAGCGTTTTTTTTATTTTATTATCACCTTAACTCCCGTCAGCACCATCGTAGCCACTCCTTTTCATCATCATCATCTTCTTCATGGACGTCATCATTGCTTCTCCATAATCATTACCAATTACTTGTTTCACACGCAAGCCAAAGTGAAGATTAAGCCACTATGATTTAGGAGGGAAGTACCAAATATACTTAAATACAAATAACGTGAGTATAGGGATCCCTGAGGCGGTACACTCGGTCCCCACCAACAGCCACCATTTATTCACAAAGTCCAAGAATTTGCCGAATAGGAAACCACCACCAGCTGGGACTTTTCTTATAGTAGCTCTGAGGCGACGTATGCATGCACTTGAGACATAAAGCCCACACGCTCTGAACTTATTTTCCGTTTTTACGTTAAGTGAGGGTGACGAAGCCCTGAACAAAAGGAAAAACGATGCATCTGTAAAGGGAGCAGAAAATGTCGAAAAGGAGAAGCCCTGAACCAAAGGAAAGCGCTGCATCTGTAAAGGGAGCAGAAAATGTCGAAAAGGAGAGACTAAATTTGTCTCTGAAGGTTTCTTGACACTCCTCTCAGGTGACGATCTTCGTAAGTTGAGTTTTCAAGGGAACGTCTCGTCATGCCTGCTGTTCACACCGCGTCCCTCGAGGTGGCGCCCGAGAAAAAGGCGACTTTGCTTTGTTTTGCTTCTGTCACACGTCGCCTCCGTGCCGTGATAACCTCCGTGGTGTTGTTTTAGCTTGTTTTTGTAGCTTGAATGTTTCCTTTTTCTTTTCTGTGTATCTTCTCTTCCACATGGTTAATTGTTCGCATATGTTTCTTGTCCCTCCTGATTTCACTTTATTTTCTTAAGCGTCTCCGCACGTGTTGCCCCTCCTGAATTTACTGCAGCTGTAGGGTCGAAGAGGAGGTTAATTCCTGCAAAAACCTGATCCGTCAGTGCTACTAAGATCGGGTGGAGGTGCCAAGGCGTGACAAGTAGTGCACCGCGGTAATAACCCCCACATGTCGCTGCTCCCGACCCAGATCTTATCACTCCCTGAAATATCCTCAACATGAACCAATACAAATCTTGCCCTGCCACCTCGCGACCTGGCTTGGATTGCTATCACCTCGCCCGACCCATCACCCCGACGCGCCCAACACCCCGGAAGGAAACGAGGGAGAGGAGGGAAGGGGCGGAGGGTAGGCAGGTTGTAATATCAGCCTCCAGGAGACCTATTACAGGGTGGGTGGAGGGGACGGGACCTACCTGGGACGGCCGGCGGCAGATATCACCTTACCTGAGGAATTTGCGGAGATGGAAGGGGATGAGAATGTGAGCGGAGAAGAGGGTAAGAAAATAAAGAATAAAATGTGTAAGAAATAGAAAAAGAGTTTACCTGGGGAATTCGCGGAGTTGGAATCAGATGAGGAGGCGAGTGTAAAAGAGTCGAGAGAGAAGAAAAATCGAAGTAAAATATGAACGAAAAAGGATATTACGAACGTGTTGAAAGCAGAAGGGTGAAGGTGATGGTGGTTATGTTAGCTAGGAAGGTAATGACTATGTGGGAAGGAGTGAAAAACTGTTGTTATGGAGACTGGTGAGGGGGAGTGATGAGAGAGAGAGAGAGAGAGAGAGAGAGAGAGAGAGAGAGAGAGAGAACGATGTTTTTTTGTGTGTGTAATGCAATAACAAGGATAATTTCACGCTTATTACCATTACAATCACTACTAAATGCTAACTAAACCTGACGTCCCTGTTTGTTTTGTCGGCCACTCACTCACACACACTCCCTCCCTGCCTTGGTCTGCGTGTGAGCTGAATCGGCTGTCACCCGCTTATGGTCTGCCCTGAGAAACGACGTCACCTCCTCATCAGGCTCTTAATGAAGGGTGTGTGTTAAGGTGCCCGACACTCCCTTCTCCGGCGGGGCGTTCGTTCCATCTGGCGCGGCCCTAATACGGGGAACGCCTTGAGTCGGTTCCGTGGACATATGAATGTAGGCCTGATCTGATATTTCTTTTTTGGGATCTCGTTTGCGTTTTTTTTTCCCTCTTTTCATAATTAGATATTTCAATACTGACGTTTTCCATTTTCCTGACGAATTTGATATCTTTATTTCTGACATTTCCTATTTTCTTTTTAACTGGATATATATTTTCCGTCATCTTTTTAATTCTTTATACATGTGATAGTTCTCTTTGTAACATCTTTTATTTTCTTTATAGGAGCAGCGTGTAACCGGTATTTCTATTTTTATTGTGTAGCCATCGATCCGTCCCCCTTTACCATAAAAAGAAAGATATTGGACAGGAAGAGAGCAGACTTTTTTTTCTGTTTTTGATAGCGAAAGTATTTGCAGGCGGGATTTGACAGTGTGGCGCTGACGAGGGTGAACAGGCCGGCGTGAGTGATGGGCGGGAGGGGCGCTCCGGACACCACCTTCCTGACGGCCGTGTTGCTGGGGCTTAAAAATAGACCAAGAGAATGCCCCTTTAGGCACACGCCGGGATGGAGGGAGGAGGAAAGGAGCAGAGGAGGATGTGTTTTTAGGGCTACAGATGAAGATAAGAGAGGGGAAAGAGTGAAATAGAATGCCTTATTAGGTCGACAGATGCTGAGAAAAAACTGAACACCTCACTTTGACAGACGTATAAGTGATAGTTGCTTCATGACATCTTTCTTGCGGTAACCTTCTCATGTTAGACTGTGATTCACCTTAATTGACTAGTAATGCTAAAAAAATAACAGATCTTGGGATAAGCGAAATGATTGCGTTAAGAATGTATAAGAAAACACGATAAACCAATAGCAATTTCTTCCATTTTCTTTCTCCATTCCCTGATTCCTTCCTCTTTTCCTTTCACTACGCCCATTCCTCTTGCCCGCACCCCCTCCATACCCTCTCCCCATCCATTAGCCGTTACTACCGAGCCTTTTCCTCTATCTTTACCTTATGTTGCTACGTGCCATCAGCCCTCAGCCGTGCTCCTTCCCGCCCCTTGCCCTATCTTTAGTTGTTCCTTGCCCGTTCATTCTCGCCGCCCCTCCGCCTATCAGCCCTCTCCCAGGTACCCTCCGGCCCTCCCCTCACCCGCTTCCTGACACCTCCTATCATAGAAACGTACACCCCGCCGTTCCTCACCTTCCTCCCCTCTCACAATCCTTCCGGCAGGTGTCATGATCTATACACGCTTAATTTCTTTATAGCTTCCCCTCTGATCGGTATCTTCGTTAACCGCCCAAACAAAGCATGGGCAGCGACAATAGCAACAGCATTCATAATTATTTTGGGGTAACGCTTTCTGTCTTTCTGTATCTCTGTTATGGGAGCATCGTTTTGCCGGCATTATTTCTACTACTACTACTACTACTACTACTACTACTACTGCTAAGGCCATGTAAGTGCTATAATACTAACTGTGCAATCAATAGACGTTTAAATGAATGCGAAGGGAAGAAAAAAAGGGATAAAAGATGAGAGAGAGAGAGAGAGAGAGAGAGAGAGAGAGAGAGAGAAGGTCCTGAGAAACACTACGCGACCCTTTGTAAGTAACGAAGGGCCATACGCCGTAAATAGTTCGCGGGAATGTTTGGGCGTGAGCTGATGGCATGGCGGGTCACCTTACTGCCCCGCGCGTCGAGACAAGCCGAGGACCCACCCGTCACCCGCCCCCGCTGACTGACGACTGCTAAAACGGCCTGATTGAAAGTGCTTATGTGCATCGTAGCTTTTTGCGGGACATGAAAGAGTGTTGGTTTCCTCCTCCTTTTGCGTCGTGAACGTTATTTTTTTTTCTTTCCTTTCTTCATCTTTTTTTTTCTTGTGTCGTTTCTCCTATTTATTTTCCCCTTGGCTCTCTTCACTTCGTTTTTTTTTTCATATTTCTCTCTTTTTCTTACTTTTCCTTTCGTATGATTTTCTCTCCATTGGTCTCTTCTCTTTTTCTCTCTTCTCTTCTCTTCTCCTCTCCTCTCCTCTCCTCTCCTCTCCTCTCCTCTCCCTCCTTCCTACTTCACACTCCCTCTTTCTCCCTCCCTCACTGTCTCCCCTTTCAGTCTTCACAGCTTTCATCACCTCTTTTCATTCCCTTCTACCCTTCCCTACCCCCCATTCCCCCCTTCTCATCCTCCTAAATCCCTCCCTTCCTCACCCTCACCCTCTCCCCATTTCTCACCCCGTCAGCATCTCATCATCTCACAGTCACGCATCTCCTTAGCCCGCGAAGGAGGAGGTGGTGGTGGTGGTGGCGGCTCGTGTTCGCGTGCGTAATACATATTCATGGTAATCTGACCGTAAATTAGTGTGGCTGAGGCTCATTCTTCTAGCCGTTTCCGCTCCGTTGATCTGTCAGGCTTCTCGGAAAGTGATCATCGTTTATTTTTTGTTCCATGTATCATTAGTAAGTGCCAGGTGTAAGGTTTCCCCGGTGATTGCGTGGGTTATGATTTTCCACTTAAGTTTTCTGTTATATTGTAATGCGAGAACCCATTCATGTAGATTTTGTTTTGTGAAGAGAATAAAAAATGCCTTTAAAGGACCTGAGAGGGCGGATATATTTACAATGAAAATTTTATGGTCAATTTTTGCCATGGGGTGCTTTAATGAGGGAGGCTGTAATTTGCCACGGCCTGCTCACGTGCTGGACCTGTGATTGCCGGTGAGCACCCTACTGGAGAGCTCTGGAGATGGTAACCTATTTATGAGTACTTCTAGAAACTCACACATCACACTTCCCATCCTTCTTGCACAGGGAGGGACAAGAACGGTACCGCTCATTGTCAGCGGAAAAGTTTTAGGCCTAAATTGGGTTCGAACTCAAGCTTGTCAGGACAGTCCGGAGCGGTGTGTGTGTGTGTGTGTGTGTGTGTGTGTGTGTGTGTGTGTGTGTGTGTGTGTGTGTTATTTCTTCGAAACAACCGCATTATATCAAAGCAATCACGACAACTACGACTCTCTCTCTCTCTCTCTCTCTCTCTCTCTCTCTCTCTCTCTCTCTCTCTCATTCGTTTTGTCACCAGGGTTCACAGTGGAGTCGAGGGAGAGGACGGGAGGGCGGGAGGGCGAGAGAGAGAGAGAAGGGTGTGAAGGAGTTAATGAAGTAAGTTCCTCTGTAAGGTATTAATAGAGGAAGTTTCTGGTTGAGGAGCGACGGCCCATAAATCATGAGTGTTGGCACCTATGTTGATGAGGGCGGTGGGAGGGAGGGAGAGAGGAAGGAAGGAAATGAGTGTAGATAGGGAGGGAAGGAGGGAGGGAATTGAGTCGCTTGTCGTTGGAGGGTGACATCTTCATTTGATCCTGATAAGAGTTACTGGGATCATAAAGTCGAAGATTGTGGATCTGTGTGTGTGTGTGTGTGTGTGTGTGTGTGTGTGTTTCTTCGGGTGTGTATGTTAATATGTCTGGGTTAGCTTTTTTATTCTTTATCAGCACAATAATTAAAATGTTGATCGTGTTGCTTAATTTAAGGATCTGGTGTTAAGATTAAGAGGCGAGGAGAAAGATGACAGAGATGAGTAATGGAAAATGAGAAAATGGAGATTCCAGATAAAGCCTACTCTCTTTTCCCCACAATCTCTTCCTCTATAAATTTAACAAATTTTGTAGCCCTTTTCCTGACTTGCATCCCTCCCATTCTTCTACCCTTCCTTTATCCATGCCTCGTATTCTCTTTTCTCAGCTATTTTTTTTCAAGCATTACACTCTTTTTCCCTCCACCCCCTCCTTCCATCCACATTCCTCCTTCATTTCCCCTCTCCCTTTCCTTACTTCTCCCTTTTTCCACCCTCCTTCCCTGTCTCCTCATTTCCATCCTGCCCTCTCTCTTTTTTTTCAATCCCTAATTGCATTCCAATAAAGGGTCCACTGGAGATAATAATCACATGCTGTGAGGGGCAAGTCATAACAAATGAGGGCTTCGTTAACTGGCGGTTCACATTTGTCTTTATGGAGCAAATTGTTGATATTATTGGCGGTGTGTGTTTAAAACAGTGAGTCGAGTGTGGCTATGTACAGCATCGAGATAATATAATCATTATTAGCAAGTCAGATCTAAATTATAAGCTTTTACTTTCTCCTGTCAGAATAATTAGTGTGTGAGAGCACTAATTAGGCCGTGCTGCCGCCGACATGTTTCTCACATCAGCCCGGAATTAAAGGCGCCGGACACAAGGCTGCACAACAAGCCGTTTCTTTGGTGGAAATGTGCCGTCAGTCAATGGTAATAGCAGTAAATAATAGCAATTATAATTGACTTTATTTTAGCAAAGTTGTATTCAGTGTAAAAATACAAAATTTTAAAGTTAAAATCCCACTCAAATAAATGTGAATTGTTATGTGTTGCTCAGTTTAGATTGTTTTATTTCTTTAAAAAGAAAGTAACGTCTTAGTGGCAGGATCAGTGGGCCACATACAAACGAAGTACACACTGACGGAATAATGCATATTCAAGTATGTATAATATATGAAGTCTTACTTAACTTGTGTGAAGTAGTCGTATGAGAAGGGAGTAGAAGAAAGTGTCATGGCCATCATAGATACACGACACATTTATTATTTTTTGTTTGTCATGATGCAGGATGCAGATATACATTTGCAGCCCTGTGGTCGATGAATTTATATTACCTGAGATATAGCTCCTGCAGCACTCGAAGAATCATTTAGCCAATCAAAATGAGTAACTCTCAGGAGTAAACTGCAACAGGCAAACAATGGCTGGAGGAGGAAGGAGAGGTACGGGAGTAAGTCGTGGCACTGCCATGGTCGCCACTGATGATGAATGAATATATGCGCGTGTTTTAGTTGGTATTTATGTATGCGTGCCTTTTTGCGTAATTTTATTAGGGCGCCGCTTTGTCAGTTTTGTCATACCAAAAATCTCATTTGTCTGGGCGGCGCGGCCGTGACGGGAGAACCAGGCCGTGCCGTGCCGCGCCGTGCCTGGACGTGATTACGATTGATGGCGCGTTGAAAAAAAAAGCATTAAAAAGTGCATTCGCGTGGACGTGTTCGGATATGTGACACTGCAATGCGTGTTGCATAATATTTCAAAATATTAAAAAAATGGGTGGCTTTGCAGGTGTGGCGGCGGGTTTTATGAGAGGCGGTGTCACACGTGTGTCGTAAAGCGTCAGGTGTGTCGCGGCCGCCGTGACGTGGTGTGGCGCGGCGCGGCTTCCGTCACATTACCCGCCAACTCATCATCCAGCGCGCGCCGCCAGCCCTGCGGGGCTTCACATTTAATTCGACGGCCGCCATTATGATTGGAGCAGTAATTAAATGGATTTGTCGCAGCGGTAAACACAATCATAATTATGGCCCGGGCGGCTCGTCCAGATGTTGGCTTTTATGAGCAATGGCACCACTAGCGCCGCTGCCGGGCTGATGGCCGGGAACAGACCGTGTGGATAGTTTAATTTCGCTCGTCAACTGTTAATTGTCTCGTAAAAGTCAAAATTATTTCCGTGGTGAGCGAAGGTTTATGTGCTACGCTCGCTAATATTAGGTCGTTGAGGTCATACTGGGTGATAGAGGTCAAGGGAGGGAAGTGGGGATGGGGTGGAGTGTAATATTTGGGGAGAGGTGAAATTGTGGGACGGAGCACGCACGCGAAGGGGGGTGAAGGATAGAAAGGAGCAACCAGGGAAAGGGTGCCAGGGAAAAAGTAGAAATGAGTGTAGTCTGTACCATGGGGAAGAAGGTGGCACATGGAGTGGAGAACTTAGAGAGAGGTGACTAGGGGTAATAAGATAGGGGAGTGAGCACGTGGAGTGGAGTGAGGGAGCAAGTATATACGGGTTGTCATACCAAGGAGTAAGACTCGGGGTAGATTGCAGTAAGGAGGAGGAGAACTTTGTGGTATAGAAAAGGGAGCAAGTATGGAATAAATTTGATGCTTGGATATAAATAAAAACTGGGCGAGAGGTAGTTGATGTAATATGAAAGAAAGATCATAGAGAAGGGGTATGACGAGGAAGGGATAACTTATATAAAGAGGAGTGTAGTTCAGAAAAGAGGTGGGAGGGGAAACAGAGAATTTGTGGTGTGTGCAGGTTAGAGAAATGATGAGGTGGCTGTCATGGAAGGTGCTTTATGGGGAGGCGAGGTGACTGGCTATAAATAAATGTGAAAATACGGGTCACTGATTTCTTTGGTCCATGCAGTGTAGTGAATGAGAAAGCCGCTGCCTGTGTTAAAAATAATCCGTCCATCCTCAGCGCTCTGATTGAATTTCCAGCAAAGTGAGTTTAAGTGATTCATCTTGGGAGAGGTTGGGATCGCACAGTGCCTCGGATTTTTTTTATTTTTATAATGTATACATGTTGTTTACGTTTTTTTAAGGTTTCGTGTGTGTGTGTGTGTGTGTGTGTGTGTGTGTGTGTGTGTGTGTGTGTGTGTGTGTGTGTGTTTCCCGTGCTTTGTTATGAAAAAAAAAATATTGTAGTATATATTCACTGGAACCACGGCTGCGCACACACACACACACACACACACACACACACACACACATGAAAACAAACAAACAAGCGAACTCAAGAATAAACATACATACATTTAGTAATGCACTTGTATATTAGTTTAGTAAATTATGCAAATGTTGCTTTATTTTTGGTCTCGCTGCTAATAAGGTGGCGAGATGTCATGGCCGGTGCAGACACATCATATATAACTCTCTCTCTCTCTCTCTCTCTCTCTCTCTCTCTCTCTCTCTCTCTCTCTCTCCCCCCCCCCCTCGCTGACAATTACAATAGTCGGCTGGAAACATTTCACGGATATGCTCATAGTTTATCACAGACCAACGAAAATTAATTCAGGAAACAATTCACTTTTCGCTATTTGTTCACGTAGCAATATTTAAGTGATTGATTAAAAGTACAATATTGGAGCCATGTAAAAAAAAAAGTTTCCCAATTTTGCAGAGATTTAAACATATTTTTTACTGTTGATTGGCGTAACGTATTGAACCACAGATAAAAAACAACAAGACCTTACTTATGTACGCTATTTCAACTTTGGACCTTCCGTTTTCCTATCGTAAATATGTCATGTAATGCGACGAACAAGTAAAATTCGTTGAACAGGAATGGCAGTAGCTGTTGTATTCTTTTATGTAGCATCGCATAAATCAGTGAGGCTTCAACCATTCCATTATCATTCATCTTGCCCTTTCTCATCTCATCTTTCCACACCTCTCCCAGCACCTGCAGCGAGAATTCTGATGTACACTCTGTTTTTGTATGGATGCCGCCGCCTCACACCAAATCTGATCAGACAGTTGAACGGCGCGAGCTAGACATAAATCTTGAGATATCACTTTACCATCAAATATTAAACGAGGCCCGTGGAAGCCGAGGATGTATAGGGAAGCCATTACTCAGTTAACTCGAATTGAAAGCCAGCCACTGATCGCGCCCCCCGCTGCTCCTCCTACCGTGTCTCGCATTTGGCTCCTCAGCGCCGCCTTTCCGAGCCCCGCGGGAGAGATTGCGAGGAGGAGAGACACACAAGAGGCTTTTGAAGTAGCGGCCGGGGAGAAGAAACCTTACATTACCGTCTCCTTGAATATTCTGGCTGAAATTACGTAGCTGCGGGGGAGGCGACGCGGCGGGGAGGAGGACGACCCGTAAGGCGCCGATGTGTTCAGGTGGACCGCTCATCAATCTTGGCCGAGTGTGTTGGGTGGAAGCGAGGCGTGAGTTGGCTCATGGGAACACTACAATGACTTAAACGTGATGGAATATCTTGAATGTATAATATTGTGAAACACGGATCATATCTCGGCTCCCAAAATGTGTTATATGATGGGCGCCCTGCCGATCCTTTGTTGTGGCGAGGCGGCTATATCGTGAGGCTGCGGTGTGAGGGAAGGATGCACACGCTCGCAATATTGGCCCTCAGGTGTAACTTCAAAGGGACGTGCATGGGTTAATGGACCGGTGGACAAGAGGACCATTGTTGTTGGGCTTGTCGTGAAAGGGGGCTATTATTTGGGCCTGGTGAATAGGAGAGTGGGTGTTAGTGCATGCAGATGGCGGACAGTGGACGGATGCAAACGAAATGATGGCTAAGATGAGGTTATGAGGCCACGTTTGGAATAAGTTCACAGCATGACGTGCGGCCTAGGTTTTGGGGAGTGTCTGGTCCCACGGTCTCCAGGGGGGCGCAGGGCCGACCATTCTTGACGCACAGGTTTCTGGGTGAGTGATTGAGCGTCATGTTGCGGGGCCCTGCTGTCTCCTAACGCCCTGATCCTCACTCTGTCTCCGCGAAGGGCGAGTAGGGGGAAGGTAGACGTGAAGGGAGAGGCATGGGGCGCGTAAGGGTAAGGGAAAGGGAATAATGTATGGAGGAATAGGAAAATGAGAGGCCATAAAGGAAAGATGTATAGACGCAGGGGTGCCAGGGTGTGTGTGAAGGTAAGAAAGGTTACCACAACCCACTTTGGGGTGGTGGAGATAGTGCCGCGCGAGGTATCCCATGTAGATATTAATTGCTCTGGTAGAATCTCAGTCGTTGGTATCTAGGCGACGTGCTCGGGTATCCACGGCCGATGGGAAAGGGATGTCCCAAGGCCTTCAGACGTACAGTAATGGCCGACAACAACGGGACGGAAATGTGTTTGATCTCAATCGAAGTTAACCTGCATTGCAAAGTTAGATCAATTAATGTCTTTGAGCCGCCGCTGCCAAGCCATTACCGCGTGCTAACTCCTCCTGTCCTCCTTTATTGTCTGGACGTCCTCCCGAACTCGTGTCGCCTTGACGTATTTGTTGCTGCATGTTGGCCGCGGCGCCGCTCAGGAGTTGCTACAGGCGATTGCTGCGACTCTCAATAATGTACTGAGTGGTTTGTTGGGTGCGTTCGCCAATTTGTAAGCACCAAACTCTGATCATTGTTTCAGAGTAAAAAGATACTCTGAAAATTTTTGCTGTAGTATAGACAGAATATTGTCAGCATGGGGTATGATAATTGTACTTTATGTTTGTGATAATGTACATGCCTATTCTCGTGACTTGTCTTAATACCTTTGTCAGCTTGTGATATATATTTGCGTGAGGTTACATATACTGTGTCTTAGTGTTTCTTTGAGGTTTCAATGCATTCTGTTTTTGTGTGAGGTTTAATGTCTTCTAGTGTTTATGTGAGTGTTATAATGTAGATATATTTAAATTATTAGTGGTAATGAGAGGAACATAGTGGAAGTGGATATTACCTGGGGCTTGTCTGCGATTATTTCACAGTAATTAAATCAGTCCCTTGATATTTGTTGTTGGAATGAGTATTTTGACAGTTGTTTGTGAGAGGTGTTTAATGTGCCGGCCTGTGATGCTGAGGGCTAGGCGGCTCAAAGGCCAAAGAGACGCAATGAAAGTCAATTAGATGGCGGAAGTCTCTGCTCTAGATTGTTTGCGTGTTCGTTTGTTTGTGTGTGTGTGTGTGTGTGTGTGTGTGTGTGTGTGTGTGTGTGTGTGTGTGTGCGCGCGCGCGCTTCCGTGCGTGCTCGTAAGAGACAGACTGAAAGACGAACAGAGAGACAGACAGACACAAAGAAGCAGACAGAGTTAAAAGAACAAAACAAACATGCCGGTAGGAACAAGGGGATCAACAAAGCGAAGCAGCCGCCTGGAGCTCCCGTCGCTGCATCACCCGGCGGGGCTGCCTGAGGACGGCCAAGCACCGTCACCGAGGCGAGGACAATCAAGGACGCTTGCCGCCCAGCCGTCGTGCAGTTCATCGTCGGCAGGCGTGGCGAGGGTGGTTGAGAGCGTTCTGGAGGCGTGGGATGCCCGCGGCGACGAAGAGGTGCTCGTAACGAAGCGCCGCGTCCACACACACGTCAGCTAAGTTCAACCATTCAGGGAATTCGAGCGCAAAATCCCTGATTGGATACGCTGTCGATTTTCGTTTGTGAGCCCAGATACCGGAGATCAAAGAAATATTTACGCCTGTACCAGCGGAATTGCGTAGATATTGCCTGTCTTTGATGTCCTGCCTCGCCGTTTTGTACAGATGGGAGGGGGCGGACGGGGCGGCGAGGTGGGGCGCTGTTGACTCTGTGTTTTAAACGAGCACATCATTAGGGCAGCGAGGTGGTGCTCCCTGCGGCTGTGTCTGGCGGGGTCGTGGGCGGCGGGCGGAAAAGAGGCTTCCTGTTTGTGCGGCAGGCAGACGGCCCGCTGAGAGAGACGCTGCGAGGTGTTGTTGGGACGATGTGTCTTTTGTCTCTGTTAGAATGGGAAAGTTATGAATTCATGAGTTGTTGTGAAGATAGCGAGAAGGAAGCTTGCAGAGGGAGTCACAGGGAAGCTTGCAGTGTGTTTGCTAGCAAGTCTGCAACTATTATTATTTTTTTTTTTAATTCCATTAGTGAAGTCACTGGAATCACACGCACCGTGCTCACTGGCTCTTGAAAGGTTCTCATTGTGTCTAAGTAGGAATAATTTTGCTGCGTTTAAATATACGTTTATTGTAATTGATGTCGTTTATAAATAATAATAAGTTTCCCGCACGCAAAGTATTATCAAGGCACTGCAGTTTGAAGTTGGAAAAAAAAACAAATATCCTGTTGGCGCTTTCACGTCTCCTTTATAGTTTTCTTTCACTCGTATGCAAATTAGATGAAAAAACGTAACGACATCAGTGGAGCTGCTGTGCACACACGCCGCTATGCAAACACGCCGCCCTTTGTACCGCGGCGTCTCGGCGTGCCGCCTCGTGACGCGTCGAAGAAATTCTGTTATTCTTAAACTCTGATGAACCAGCCAAAGTTTGAGAGCCAGCTGGTGCCTCCCAGCGGCGTGCTGAGCCGCCTCTTTGTGCGTAGCGAACTCTTTGTTGGCCTCAGTTTTTTGAGGCAACAATAACGACAAAAGAAACTTCCCATAAACGCCTTAAGCAAACAGTTGTTTCCTTTTTGGCCATGTGAAGCCAGGCCAGGGAAACTATTTTCACACACTACATAAAACTACGAATAATGTGGTAATATATGGCACATGCATGTGAATGAAAATAGTTAAGGAACAAAGAGTTACATGCCACTCCACTGAGTCAGGCGTTGTCTAATCATGGCCACCTGGCTCATGCAGCTGGCGGAGCGGATAACCCGAAGAACCTCTCCCTCACGTTGAATCTTCCTCTCCTCAGGATTTTTCTTTAATCTGTGTGCCTTTGCCAAACTTAGTATTGTGATCGCACCGGCGAGGCCACACTGGCCGGCCGTGTGAACACTTGCTTTTTGCCCGCCACCACGCCCTCCCCTCGCATCCTGCCTCAGAGCACCTCGCGTATGCACACCAAGGGACACTTAGCACCTTGACTTTGCTCAACACCTTCCCTGCAAACACAATGGGCGAGTAAACATCATTCCACGTCCCTTGCCACACAACACTTCCATCCTCCACACCAAATACGACGCAACACTACTTCAAACAACACCAAAACGCACACCACACCTTCCTTTACATGGCCATACGGGACACAAACACCATACCACATCTCACCGCACCACCCAATAAGACACTAGCCCCCCACACACACCCATCCACCCACCCCCCCCCCCACATACCCCCCCCCCCCCACACACACACACAGGATTACCTTCCCGCCTCATCGCTCTACCACACCGCACTCCACCACCTCCTCACCACTCAAGTATCACCACAACGTTCCCTCCGTTAATGTAAATTACCTACCCCCACACCCCTTTCATACTGTATTTTTTTTATATAGTTACACTTTGTAATTTTAATATGTACATTTTCAGCCTGACGGCTGCCATCTGCGAAATAAACCGATTATTATTATTATTATTATTACACACACACACACACACACACATTACAGTACTCCCCACCCTACACCACAGATCATAACATTATTGTCATACCACATACCACACAGCACACACACACGCCGCACTCATCACGTCACCCACCTCAAGACACCACCACACACCACGTCACTCACCACGTCACACCACACATTACACCACACCACATACCGTACCTTACACCACACCACTCGCCTCACATACCACCCTCCTGAAGGCCACACATACCTTCCGCCTCAAGGGGTTCTTACCCGGCCTCTTCCACCCACTTCTCGCCGTGACGGACACCTCGGCATCCACTCGGGCCACTAATACTCCACTCGTACACGGCCAAAGCGGGAGGACCAGTCAGGTAAAATAATTAATGGAATCGTGAGCAGTTAAGGAGCGTTGTTTTATTTCAGCCATTGTTCTTCATAACCTTCATCAAGAGTTTCGAGGATTCATTCGCCAAAATTAACTCCACTGCCTTATTTACTTTAGTTAATTACATCACGCAGTCAGTTCAAGGGTGCTCGGGCCAAAAAGGTTGCGACACTCGACGCACCACGTGATCTGGAGTGTTAGTGGACGTCTTTTCCGTCGAGTCTTTGTCCTGCTTCCTCGAGTGTTTTGGTTTATTTGATCTATGGCTTGATATCGCAACATTTTATCAAACTATGTCAGCCTATGTCAGTTTTCCCTATATTATGTACCTTCGTCGTTAAGGATATAATCAAGATGCTTTGTATTCCCAGGTAAACTCAAGACGATGTTCGGGTCCTGCTCCTTTCCTCAGCCCCGAGGCTCTCACGAAAGATAAACAGTCGCCGCGCTGAGAGGTGGTGCTCAGGAAAGCAGAGTTATTATTATCATTCATTATTTTTCCACTCTCCTCATTCCTTCCTCGAGCCTCGCAATCACGGCTCCTTGAACGCTGTTGCCTCCTCTCCACGAAATCTTGTCCACCTCAGATTTTTTTTTTTTTTTCTTGCCAAGCCTCGTGTTTTCCTTCCGGGTAAATTATTAACATTTTGGGCACAGTCTGTGGAGGCTCTTTCTGGTGTACATTTCCACGACAATGGAATAATATTTAAATCGCAGTTTCAGCAAGACGAATAACATGTTGGGGAACGTTGAACCATTTGATAGAAACAGTCCTGCCGCGTCGGGACCTGCACTCGAGTATTCGCGTTGTTATTCATGACCACCGTGTTCCGTGGACTTGGCCAGTCATGCGGAAGTTTGTATGACTTTCCAGAGTGATTGTCCTCAAACCGGCAGCAGTTCAGGTCTGGCCCAACACAACACTCAAGGAGGCTGATGAGGCAACACTGATTGCACCGGCGGGGCTAGTCTAGAATTCCTTATAAAAAAGTAGCTATTTTGTTTCAAGTTTTTCCAAGAAGAGTACGAGTTTTTCGATGTCATTCACAAACATAACTTTCCTTTCCCTGTTCTCCCTCACCTTCCCTGCCCTGGCTCACCCTCCGCGCCCCACCACCTCACATTCACACACACAACTCCACCCTTTCACAAGCAATATCAATTTTCTCCCCTGCTCTGTATTATTCTCCCTCCTTCCCCGCCCTTCTCACACACCTGTCAGCGCGCCTTAAGCCGTGACCGCGGGACAAGGCGTTGATTTTTCTTTATTTTTTTCTTCTCCCAGGGTCGTATAGTAAGGCTCAGAGGAAACGCCTGGCGAGAGGGTCAGCTGAAGGCCCTTGTGAATTCGCTGCTCGTGAGAGAAAGCGCTGCGTTGTTTGCCGAGTTCGAGAGTGAATTCCTCAGCACATTATTTCCCTGGGATTCCTAGTTCTCGTTTTCCTGCCCAGAGAAGCTTAAAGGCAGGGAGAAATGGACCAATTTCCTCACCTATAGGGACAATTCAGCGTGATAGAAAAATGAGGATTATATCTCCGGGTAAATTGTGGAGTTCTAAGGGAGATGAGAGGGGAGGAAGTTTTTATACGATGTTCCCGAAATAGTCTTTGGTGGCGATGGATGTGGAGGTGAGGACTCGACGTGCGGGGTGAGAGAGAGAGAGAGAGAGTGAGGAAAGGTAAATCCGATGTAACAAACGCTGTCAGGAGTGAGTCTTTCTGCCTCGCCACCTCCCTTCACACTGACGCACGAACACACACACACACACACACACACACACACACACACACACACACACACACACACACACACACACACCTGCCCCGCGTCGTTCCTCTGGCAGCGGCAGGTGAGCGAGGCGCCTCGACAGCACGGCGCGGCAGCCTCGGCCTCCTCCAAAGTTTTGTGTTTGTTAAATGTTTGCCTTTAATCTGCGCCTCGCTCCTCACGGACAGACCTCAATTTTCCGACGCGACAGCCATTATTCTGTCTCTTATGCGCTCCAAACTTCTATTCGGGACATTTTTTGACGGCAAGTTTCTCCCTGCGAGATCGCGAGAATTACTGGCAAACGAGCAAGCACTCCCCTGCATGCGATGCTTAATTAGGAGAAGTTTTCACGACCCCCCGGTGCCCGTTTCCTTCCCTTCGCTTTCTCCTCTTCTTTCCTTTACTTTCCTCTCATTTTTCTTTGTTTTCTTTACGTCCTCTCTCTTCCCCTTCCACTGCCTCTCCTTTTATTTTGTTCTGTTTGCTTATGCTGCTCTCATCCTTACTGCCTCTACCCTCACTTGCCTTGTTTTGCCTTGCCCTGCCTTGCCACGTCTTCCATTCCTTTGTCTTATCATTTCTCCCCTTCCCTTCTCTTTTCGTCCTTTCCCTTACCTTCTCCACTTATCTTTTCTTCTCTGCCCTTTCCTTTCCCTTTACTTCCTTTCCCTTTCACTTCCTTTCAGTTCCCTTTCCATACCTTCCTCTTCCTTCTCTTCCGCTCCCTTCCCTGCAATTCCCTTTTCATCCCTTCTCTTTCCCTCCCCTCCCCTCCCCTCCCCTATCCCACCCCACTCAACCCTATCCTGTCATACCTTTGCCTTTACCTTCATCTTCCTTCACCTTTCCACCTGCCACGCTGACACACGGGCCCACGGGGATGCTGCGCAGAGGACAGGTGAAAATTGTATACCTGTCCCCTCACGATCTCTTAATTAAGGTGAACCCGCAAACAACAGCTCGATTCTTGCTTCTCGTCCGTCCGGTCATTTGCCGCTGTCAGGGGATGGACGGGCGGGGGAAATGATAGAAGCAGATAAGGAGTGTGTGTGTGTGTGTGTGTGTGTGTGTGTGTGTGTGTGTGTGTGTGTGTGTGTGTGTGTGTGTGTGTGTGTTTGTGTTTGTGTGATAGCTTTGAAGGAACGTGTCTTTCCGCCTTTTTCATGTGAAGTCTTGTATGCATTTCTTGTGTGTGTGTGTGTGTGTGTGTGTGTGTGTGTGTGTGTGTGTGTGTGTGTGTGTGTGTGTGTGTGTGTGTGTGTATGAACGCCTCTCTTCACTTCTCCGTGTAAGTGCGTTCAAACTTTGCACTTTTTCCCTTCTTCTGTATCCTTGACTTCCTCCTCGACGCTGGCAACACTAGCAGGCGGGCGATGTTTAAAAGGCGAGGTCGTATTGGGTTTTCTCTGATGTCTTTTTGACTTTATATACGTTTGCTCATTTATTCATGTATTTCTTTTATTTCTTATTCATCCATTCACTTATTTATTCATTCATTTAGCATCTTGGAAATAAGTCACAGTTATATTGGATTTTCTCTGACGTGTTTTTAAATTTATATACTTGTGAATTTATTCCTGTTAATTTTCCATTTATTTATCATTCGGTTCTTGCTCTTTAAGCGATTAGAATGCAATGACTAGCTGCCCCTGAACCGCAAATATTTGTTTTTATTCTCATTTTTTAGTCCATATATTTAAGGTTTCATTAATTCAGTTGTCTACCATTTCGCTATTACTCTTTTAGCAGTTAATCTGAATATTATAGAAACTGTTCCCCCAATTTACATGGCATACGTATATATATTCATGTATTTATTTACCTTGCCATTTATCCGTTCGTGTATCTTTCCATTAATTCCGTTATCTCACAGCGGGCTCTTACTCGCTTAGCGGCGGCCGGCTGGAGGGAAATGACTGGCCGATCCTCGACTGCCATGAAAACAAACAGAGCGGCAGCAGCAGCGGCGCGAGGATTTGGTCGCCGCCAAGCCGAAATTCCCCGGTTTTCGCGAAATTGCAATAGTCGTGAGCATTGATGACATACGATGGGCAGCCACACACCCCGGCAGCCGTAACCTTCCTGCAGAATATTTACATTATAGTAATCGAACGCCACATCTGAATATATATGACAGCGGAACAATGGCGGCGTGTGCTCCTGCGCGTGCTGCCAGACCGGGATTGTTCTTCGATTTGGAAAGGTTGTGGCAGGTTAATGGACTCTCTCTCTCTCTCTCTCTCTCTCTCTCTCTCTCTCTCTCTCTCTCTCTCTCTCTCTCTCTCTCTCTCTCTCTCTCTCTCTCACACACACACACACACACACACACCTCCCCTTCCTTCACATTAGCTCTCACTGTCCTCTCCTCTTCTCTCTCTCTCTCTCTCTCTCTCTCTCTCTCTCTCTCTCTCTCTCTCTCTCTCTCTCTCGCTACCATCATCACCCCTTCTCCCTCTCCCCCCCCCCACTCCCTCTGAACACCTCCGCCGGCCCCCCTGTGCTCGCTGCCGTGAAAATAAATACGGGTTATCGAGTCAAGAACTTTTTGTCGGTGTTTAGGTAATGGAACCCGATTCGCCGCCGGGGAATGGCTAGTGAGGTGTGAAACGACCAATTAAAAGTCCCGGAATCCCTGCCAGAATAAAACATCTCGCGGATCTACCTAAAGGCGATGGAAAAAAACAACAACTAAACATACGGAATAGAATATCTCCCAGACGAGGATGAATGGGGTTAGGCTAGGTTAGGTTAGGTTAGGTCAGGTTCGGTTCGGTTAGGTTAGGTTACTAAAGGTTAGGTTAGGTTCGGTTAGGTTAGGTTAGGTTAGGTTAGGCTAGGTTAGGTTAGGTTACGTTAGGTTAGGGTACGTTAGGTTTATTTAGGTCATGTTTGGGGGAGGTGGAAGAAGAAAAAGAAGAACTGCATGAAATTTGAATGCGTTGAGCCTGATGAGAAACCTATATCAAGTAAATAGGGTCATTAGTACACACACACACACACACACACACACACACACACACCGCAGTAACGAGAAAAATAAGCTGGGAACAGAGGACATTCACTTAGCTCCCCTCGCCCATCCCGCACACGCACTAATACACTTGAACATTCACCAGGACAGGGAACCGCGATCCTGCCGCCGCCACTGCCTGCCCCTCCACCCCTTCATGCCTCCCCTTCCCCTCCACCATCTCCTCCTCTTCCCCTTCTCTCTTTCCCTCCTCCACCTCATGCCTCCTCTTCCCCTCCTCCAACTCCTCCTCTTCCCCTTCTCTCTTTCCCTCCTTCCCTTCATGCCTCCCCTTCCCCTCCTCCAACTCCTCTTATTTCTTTCCTTTCCTTTCCTCCTCCTCTGCCTTTCCCTCTACTTCATCTCCTCCTCCTCCTTTTCCCTCTTTCCTTCCTCTCTTTATTCCCCCTTCCCTTCCCCTTCTTTCCCTCCTTCCCTTCCATTTTCTTGCCCCTTTTCCTACCCTTCCTGCCACTCCTTCCCCACCCTAACTCCTCCTCCTCCTCCTCCTCCTCCTCCTCCATCTCCTCCCACACTTTCCCACTCTTCCTTGGTTACCCCGCCATTAAGCACATTCAGAATTCTCCTTTCTGTCATCTTCCTCTTTCAGTTTCTTCTTTCCTATTTGTTGTCGTCGTTCTCCTCCTTTTCCTTTTCCCTATTTCGACTGTTCCTTTTGTTTTTCCTCACTCTCCACCGTTTTCTCTGTATTTCTTTATTTGGTATATAATTATAGTCATTGTTCAACTATTTTCTTTTCATTAACTTTATTTTATAATATCACTTTCATTTTTAAGTTTGTTTCGCTCCACGTTTGTTTGTATTTATCGTGTGTTTGTATTCCGCTGCGTCATGTTTCGCTGCGACCTCCCGTCACCTCGCTTCCCCCCTCCCCCTCCCCCCTCCGCCGCCCAGGGACGTGACGTGACGCCTTGTCACGTCACTTTTCTCTACAAGCAAACATGTAACCCGAGTTCCAATCTCAGCGTTAAAGGCCCCCAGACCACACGACCTTTGGAGGCGTGTGTGTGTGTGTGTGTGTGTGTGTATGAGGGCGGGCAGCACCAACACGCCGCGTGACGCCTCGGGGTCGTCGCGGGTCAGCGGAGGTTTGGTTCGTCACAGTCATTCGGCGTGGCTGGCGGGGCTCCGTGACTCCGCGCCTCCTGCAATACCGTCACGTTGGATTGTTTTTTCCTCGTTGGTTCCAGATATAAGTTGTTGCATCCTCTGCTACATCTGTTATCTATTTATATTTCCATTAGTGTATTTTGCAATAATGCCTTTGAGTGCGAACATTTTCCCTTCCTCTTTCCCTTTCGTTTTCCTTCCTTGGTTCTCGCCGCGCCGTGAAAGTGTCGGCCGCCAGAGTTTATGGTCACGTGTCGAGTGTCAATGTTCTGAGCTGCAGTTTTTATGTGCTTTGGCAGCGAAATATTATTCTGCTTTTGTTGTGCACCAAATGGATTTTCAAGTTGCTGAAGTCATATCACTGGAAAAGGAGTGTGAGGAAAATACCGAGCGCGATACGATGACGTGAAGGAGGCGACGATGCAACTTTAAGCGATACGTTGGCGTTGACAGAGCGTTGCTTTCTCCTGACACCGACTTGCACGAAGGAAGGAAAAAAAAGGAGGGCTTTCCAGACTCACGGTAAAGTGCTAGAGAAATAAACGTAGTGATCTGGACCTGAGGAAACTTGAGGTAAGAAACGATAACGCGAAGAAAAATACTTGAACATTGGTAGGAGAGGAATAAAAGAAATTTCGAAACCAGTGCCAGAAAGAGAGATATCCACGGGCCTCGGCGGGGCAGGAATTAGTGACGCCGTGAAACAAACTGCCGAGCGTGTCGCAAGTGTGAGGTTGAGGAACTGCGATGTCGTTCACCTTGGATATTCGCTTCCTTGCATTCTCACATTCACAAAAGAAAACCTTGCCAATAAATAATACACGGAGATAAAGTCACGAGTTACATTGTTTTTGAAAGTCACAAGCTGGCACCATAATAATTCCTGCCAAGTTTATTGTGGCTCTAATGCACGAAGAAAAAGTATAGGGAATAATTATAATGTTTTGTTTTATTTCCTATTTTTATTAACGCTTTTAGTCAGCATTTCCTTTCTTTCTTCACTTTCCTCTTCTCTTTACTCTCCTTATCTCTCCACTCCCTCCCTCTTAACTTTCTCTCTGCCCTTCTTCTCCTCCTTTACCCTTTAGTCTCTCTCTCTCTCTCTCTCTCTCTCTCTCTCTCTCTCTCTCTCTCTCTCTCTCTCTCTCTCTCTCTCTCTCTCTCTCTCTCTCTTTTTTCTCGAGTTCTCAGTCCCCCTAACTCCATTTATAGTCCTCCCTCTCCCTCTCCCGTCTGAACATTCCCCCTACACCAGCCTACACTCTCCTCTCTTCGCCTCTCTCCTCGCACCCTCCATCCCTCACTCGCCCTGTTATCGCTGCTGGCGGGCAAACAAATAGCAAGTCACACTATCACGACCCGGAGGAACGTCTACACAAAAAGAGGGGGAAGAGAAGAGCAAACATTAATTAGTGCGGCACAACAACCTTTCTGCAACACGGACGGAAGGGGGCGTAGGAAAAAGGGGACGAGAGCCATTGTTTCTCCATATCCCGCCGGTGTTCTTTCTTTCCCCTTCACCCCCGCGCGATCGACGACGGAAAAGAAGACGGGATATTTTCGGCGTCTCCAATTCGGACCGGCGCGCTATCCTGCCTCACGCGCTGGAAAAATGTGTCTGCTCATCGGGCGCGCGGCGTATTTGTGTGTTTGTTTCATATACACACACGCACGAATGCAGCGGAAGTAGAAAGTAGGGAAAGAAACCCGGTATGAAGAAAAAAAAATCACTAAGAGCAAGTACAAAAAAATGAGTTTGGAGCGCGGGATGGAAGAGTTGCGTAGTAGATAAAGTTGGACGTAAAAGTTGAATATCATATAAACAGGAAAGCGGAGGAGACAGGAGAAAGATTATAGTGTGTATACGTGTGTGTGTGTGTGTGTGTGTGTGTGTACTTTCCACTCCATCGCGGGCTCAAAGGAAGCGCCGGAAAAGTACAATATTATCAATTTGTATGAGAATGAAAATATATCGCCGCGCCCCTCAAAAATAGGTCTTGTATTTGAGAGGGAAGCAAAAATGGGGCAGAAAAAGAAAGCACCTGTTTTATGGCGCTGAAATTTGAGATGAGAACGAGGAGTACCAGAGTTGAGCACGCCATTATGCCTACGTGGATGTGGTGGTGGTGGAGGTGGTGGTGGGTCATGGTGGTTGTCGTCCCGGTAATGGTGGTGATAGCGTAGAAAGTGTTGGTGACAGGGACAACAGACACGTGAGGAATGGGGTTAATCTGAAAGTGCGGATGGTGATGGGTAAGTTAGTAATGGTGTCCTGATAGTGAAACATGGAGCCGAGGTAATGGTTGGTAATGGTGATGACGATGATGAAGAAAGAAGAGAGTAGGGTAATGATGACAGTGATACGGTTGACAGTAGCTAGGAAGAGTGGTGTAGTGGAGATGTTAAATGGTGTTAGTAGTATTTGGTAGTCGTATGGTTAGTAATAGCAGCAGCAGTAGTAGTGTTAGTGGTGGTGGTGATAGTGGTGGTATTGGGCAAGGGTGTCTGTTGCGGTTGTGGTAGTGGTAGTGGTGCAGGTGATGGTGTCCGGGATAAGAGCTTGTTGTGGCTGGAGTGATGGTGGTGGTTGGGGTGGGCAGTAGTGGTGGTGATAGTGGTGGTGCTGGGCAAGGGTGTCTGTGGTGGTGGTGGTAGTGCAGGTGATGGTGTCCGGGATAAGAGCTTGTTGTGGCTGGAGTGATGGTGGTGGTAGGGATGGGTGTCTGTGGTGGTGGTGGTAGTGCAGGTGATGGTGTCCGGGATAAGAGCTTGTTGCGGCTGGAGTGATGGTGGTGGTAGGGGTGGGCAGTAGTGGTGGTGGTGGTGTTGATGGAGAGCGTTGCGTTATGGGGTGGTGACAGCCTGAGATAACACCGTGGAGCACAACTAAAATGAGCCGGCGGCGGTACGGGATGCTGCACGAGGGGCGTAAATAATGCTTATCGCGCCGCCGCTGTTATGAGAAGCAACCCCAAGCATGTCGTCCTTTTCAGCGCCGCTCACTGACTCGCCTTCTGAGACAATGAAGCACCGAGGGAAGCAAGCAGATGTGTGTGTGTGTGTGTGTGTGTGTGTGTGTGTGTGTGTGTGTGTGTGTGTGTAAGGCCTCAACCCAACGATACACAATATTATAAGAAGACTACAAGAGTTCAGTCAGCCTTCACTTGACAGCTCCTAAGAAACAGTTACTCACCATCTGCTCTCCTCGTTCATAAATCCATCTAACCCCCATTTAAAACTTTCACTCATGTTTACAGTAACTACACGACGGCTTAATTTGTTCCATTCATCCACTGCTTGCTCACACAGACGTCTTGCTCCCCGCTGAAGGGCTTTTAGGTTCAATTGTGCTCTTCGTTGTAACTCATCTGACTCACCGCCTTGCTATCTGAGGCCCACTGTTGTTGCCCTCCGCCGCCTCTTCACACCCTGCGTGGCCTCGGCTGTAAGGGACGCGAGGGAAGGGGTGTCTGTTCGTGTCCAGGGAAAGGAAGGGGAACGCATCTGTTTGGCTTATCACCTTCAGAAGTCGTGTTGGTTGCAAGGAAGCGGACGCCCCCTCCTCACTTCCTTTCTTTCTTCCTTCTTCCTTCGTATCTTTGTCCCTCTTTCGTTCATTCATTTTTTTTATTTATTCCTTATTTCTTTCCTTGCTTTCTTCCCATCTTCCTTCCTTCTTTCTTTGATTCCTTCCCTCCTCTCACATCCACTGATTTTCTTTCGTCTCTTCTCTCCTTTGATCGTTTTTAAAAGTTTAAATACTAAAGTTTTTTAAGATAATTTTAGCTGACTCTTTTTCTGTCTATTTAATCATCTTCAGTGTGTAACATTCAACGCTGTCAACGAAATGTAAAAATGAATGGAAAATATAATCATACGAAACCATAAGGTACGCTAATTGGTCTAAAATACCTGAAACTAAAAATGAGCGTCCACCCCCAACTTTAATCGGCTTCCTGGGCGTCTGCATGGCTACAACGCGTTAATGAGAGCCAGCGCGCAAAAATACCACATGGTTGCCGGCCGCCATGACCTTTGTGGCCGCCGTCCCGCCACCAACACCCGGCGAGCCTCCTGACGGTCCTTGGCGAGGGATTCACTTTTTTCTGCCGACTAAAAAGGCTTCATCCTCTTTACGTTTGAACGACCATAAAGCACTTAATCCTCTTACCCACAAGCACCTACGTCATTAAACTTATTACTCACCTGTCAGTAATAGAGAAAATGTTAATATTAATGAGACGAATAATAATAATGATGATAATAATAATAATAATAATAATAATAATAATAATAATAATAATAATAATAATAATAATAATAATAATAATGTGAGATTTTTCTTTTTAATTAATGAACAAATATAATCGAATCAGTGTTCTAGTGCCATATATTTATTTTCATTCGTTTTGTTATTGAAATATATAGTGAAGAGTATTGTGTATATATTCTCTCTCTCTCTCTCTCTCTCTCTCTCTCTCTCTCTCTCTCTCTCTCTCTCTCTCTCTCTCTCTCAATATTTTCCACCTTCCGCTTCTTCAATCACACTCCTCAGGTTGGCTTCATCACCACCTCTCCCTCCCTCCCTCACTCCCTCACCATCACCATCATCACCATCCATCACCGCCGCCTCCTTCCCTCCATCACACTCAGTACATAACGTCACTATTTTCATCTTCCCTCCCAACCTTCCTCTCCACGCCGCCAAAAAGGGTCGAGGGACTGTACTGATAAGGATACCTGGTGTGCTGTGTGTTAGGTGCTTCTTCAGGGTTGGGTTTTGGAGGCTGTGAACGTATGTGTTGATTCGATTGGTTGGTCTTATTTTGTTGACTATTTTGATTTTACGTTATTCCGAAAAGATCGCCGCCTGAAGTGAGTTACAGTGAGTTTTTCTTTTGAATTTGACTTCCTTCCTGTATGTAGATCGGAAGCCAGATGTTGCGTTGTATATCCACAGTGTTTTAAAGACTCGTCTCGTCGTGCTCAATTGAATTCACGGTAAACTAAGCTACACCTTTTATTTATCATCGTTTGTTTATGGATTTCCAGTCGCACTGTTACATATTCTCATGGTTTGTAGTTTCGTTCCACCTCACCTCAGCTCAACGAGAACGGCACAATCTCAGCCCTACAACGAACTAAACAAAGCTGAAAGTAACCCGCAGCCTGTTCCTCGTCCCTCCAGCCTACGTTATGAGTACCAGACGAGAGCCTCTTCAGCCATGGCCCGACAACAGTGCTACTCTTTGTGTATTACTTTCGTCCTGCACTCTGTCAGCCGCCGCCTCTCGCTGCTCCGTCTTCGCATCAAAAAGGGACCCCACATGTAAGACGAGCTCGAGTGATATTCTTCGCTAATATGGACTTGTGTCATTACTCCTCTCGTGGCTAAGAGCACCAAGATAGATAGATAGGGTGCAAGGAGCTTCCCCGGTCTGTCTCTACTTACGCCACAATCTTCCCTTTTAAGTCCGTCAGCGATAATGAGCACCAAGTAGACGGGTGAGTGCCTGCGATGAGTGTGCTCCTTTGCGCGCCTCCTCATGTTGAAGGCACATTAAGTACGGCTGTTGTAAGAGTCATTGTATCGTCACTTCACTGCTTTCCGCGTACCTCTCCTCCGTTTCTAAGTTTAAGATTAAAAGAAAATATACTGTTGATGTTAAGTACAAGCATCCCCTTGTAGATGCACGATAACTGAGAGAAAAAAACTCAGAATCTCAAGATCCTCACTACACTTGACTCCACTTCCTCTGCGTATATCCCGTTAAGTCACACTATGAACTTTTCCCTTACTATCTAGTGTTCGCGTCGTTATAAGCTAGTTTCGTGAGGTCATCGATGTATGGTACGGTGAGGTCCTCGAAGTAAACTAAAAAAAAGTTGAATTCTGAACCCCAAAATCACCACCGCTACAACTCCACTCCCTCCCCTGCCTCCCTTCGCCTCGCCCATACACTTCCAACTCGGTACGATATCGGCCCACAATATTTGTGCTCCGAAAGCGAAATAGTCGAAGATCGCCCTGGGGAGGAGGAAAAAAGTAGGAAAGTCGTGAATGGGAGTGAAAATCCTGGAAAACTTGAGGCGCTTCTGGGACGAGCCTAGAGCGTCATCAGCGGGGCCGAGGAGGCTGTCGGGAGCCCGGAGGAGGCCACCTGATCCCGGCCGAGGGTTTATGGGCGGACGTTTTGGGGATCAGCGCCGGCCTGATGCCCGCCGCCAGGAACTTGTGGCTCCCGGCGCGACGAGTCTGCGGCTGGAGTGGGGCTGCCTTCCTTCCTTCCCTAGTTTTACCTTCACACACACACACACACACGCACACGCACAGGTACACACACACACGCGCGCGCACACACACACACACACACACACACACACACACACACACACACACACACACTCACTCAAGTTGTACCATCTTAATAATTTTTTTAATGGAAGTGAGTAAACAATCTTTATTTCCTGTTTTTGGAATTGCGTGTGTCAAGGTATGCAGCGGCCCCTCCTCCGTGCATTAGGCAAGTGGAGCCGCCTCGTTGGAAGCGCCTGGAGGAGAGCAGAGGAGAGTGGGAGAGCTGCAAGTAGGAAAGGTAATAGGGAGCAAGGGAAAGGGGATTGGGTAGAGAACGTAGCGAACTAGCAAGACACAGGAAGGGGAGGAAGATAGGGAGAGGAGGAGGGGAAGGAGGAGGAGGAATAAGAGGAGGAGAAGGAAGGAGGGAGGAGTAGGAGGTAGAGTCGTGAGATCAATCCTCCTGGGTAAGCAGAGAGGTATCTCCAGGAACACAGATGAGCCAATTAACGCAAAGGTAATTTTTGCAAGTGGATAGAATCCGTATCGTCCCTCTGTCTCCCCCCGCTCTCTACATTTGAAAAACTGTAAACACATTTTTTTTACGGTATAAAGAAATACTAATAACAATCAAGAAGTAAAATACTGATGACCGCAACATGCTGCTCCCAGAAAGAATATGCAAATTGAAAAAGAAATGTTTCAAAATTTGGTTACAGTTGTCTTGATACTCCCCGTCTGAGAAAGTTGTTCAAAGGAGAAAGTTTTGTGGAAAAAAGACTATTGCGAAGTTTATCAGTAAGAGGGTTGAGGAGTGACGATATACTGGTTAAATCTTGCCTTGTACCATGAACATCATAGATTCACTTTACTCACAACATAATGCCACCCTCACCATATTCTTAATCCATCGCTCATTCACTTCAAGAATATTCGTCACACTCACACCACAATCCCATCCATTTGCAGCACACATGAGCCATCCATCCTTGCACCTTGACACCGTTCCCTCCACTCCCTTCCTCGGTACCAATCAGCTCAGCCACGCACAGCCGCCCACACCACCGCAGACACACCTCTTTCACCATCATCAGCGACACGATAAGTGCCAACCACGCCACACTTACTCACCTGGCCATACCTGTATTACCCTCACTCTGTACCTGACCACCAACACAGTCTGCACCTTAAGAATACACGACGCAATGAATTCAGACAGCACTCAAGCCATAAATGTCAAACCACAACACCCATAACCTTAACGACGGGACCTCCTACACACACACACACACACACACACACACACACACACACACACGCAACACTTACAGCATCCTCGTTACCCGAACAGCCTTCCCTATCTCCCCATCTCTCCCACAACACGCCTTCTTGCTCTCTCGTCCACCTTCCCACGCCTTCCCACGCCCCTCAGCCTCCCACGCCAGCACGGAGAAGAGTTTGTGTGTGTGTGTGTGAGGCCGCCAGGGAGTGATGTCCGGCGGCTAATCACATATTCAGTGCCGTGGTCTTGGAAGAGGCTTATCGTTATCATGTCCGCGTGTCCGCTGGGATACAATGGAACTCTGCATATCTTCAGCTTATGAGCCCCGGGTGTTGTGGTTGCCTCTGTTCATGTGTTATGCATGTGCTGCTCTTGTGCTTCTTTTGTTGTGTGTGTGTGGGAAGTGTAGTCGTGGAGGAAGGCTTCGTTGGCTCCTTTCGTTTCACGCCTTCCAGTTCATGTTGCAAAAAGAGGATGAGTATAATTCTTATAATTAGGTCTGTTAAAGAGGAAAGAGGAGAGAAATCATTATCATTATCAGCATCAGCATCAGAATGACCTTCTCTCCCGACTGTCGTAGTGTTTGCGCTGACCCGGGAAGCAAATGCACCTTCGTCTCACTGCTGGCCCGCCACACGCCTGGCGGCCCGCCTGCGGCCACCGGACTTTCTTTCTGCTCGGCTCCTAAAGTTAAGCGAACAAACTAACAAAATGAGGCAAGAGGGAATACCTGAGCCAAGACCGGAAGGATCCTCGGCCCACGGCCTGGATTACGGGGCCTTGCAGGGCTTTGCCGGAATAGTAAAAAAGTTGAACAAGTGAAAATGTGACCAGCCAGCCTTTTCCAGTTTTTTTCCCCGGCATATAATTACCGGGACACTCTCGTAGATGATACGAGCTTATTCACAGTCCACGTTTAGTAAAGTAAATATTAACGCGGCAGTAAATCCTCGGTAAGTAGCATGACGCCCCGGGACAATTCTTTTAAAAGTCGGAGGAGCACTAGGAAAACTCCGCAGCGACACCCGAAAACCGACCTTCGCGTGGGGTCGCAGAAGGTCGGCGTTAGTGTGCCGCGTATCGCCTCGGGTCTGCCAACACTTAATCACATTTATGCTCCACAAAAGTCGTAACTCCATTAAACATTGCTTTGTTAAGGAAACTGCGGCTGTCGGGCGAGATGAGGTGTTGCGATAAGAAAAAAAAAACATTGCTTCTCTTCTAACTACTGTATTCTTGCTGTTCCCTTTCCTTTCCTCCACCTCATTTTCCTATTGCATCCTTCCATCGCTCATATTCAGACAGTTAATCCTCTTATTTTGTGAGCCTTTCCATCTTTCGCAATGGTTAATTTGTGTTTTCGTTTGCATCATCTGTTTTCGTCCGTTCTTCATCATTTTTGCCTGAATAAGAAAACCTCTATACGTTTCTTCCATTTGTTGCCACTGTTTCCATCTTATGTCGAAGGATAATCTCTTCTCTTTTAATATGTATAGCAACACACCTCTTCGTTTTTTTCATTTTCTTAATGTTGACTAAACGTAAGATGTCCTCGGCTTCAGGGTGGCGTAGCAGCGGCTGTGTTTGGCTGACGTGGGTGTGGGTGTGAGTGGGTATTTGTTTTTTTTAATGTGTCTTTTTATGTGTGTGGGGGTGGCTCATAAGTGGTTCCCTTTTGGTTTCCATTTGATATTCACGGCAAGGAAAATGGTTTGTTATTTCTGTTTTTTTTTTTTTTCCGGTTTCTTTCTCGCTCTCTCTGTGTATGGAGTATCATGTCTTCCTCCCTCCTTCAGTCAATTAGTTAGTCTGTCTGTCTGTATTTCTCTCTCTCTCTCTCTCTCTCTCTCTCTCTCTCTCTCTCTCTCTCTCTCTCTCTCTCTCTCTCTCTCTCTCTCTCACGAGTGTAATAATGTGTATTTTACGGTCCGGCATTAGTCAGCGAGGTGGTCGTCGCTCGTCCCTGCTGCCGCGACACATTCAGACCCTCCACTCCTCCAGGTGCCTCAAGCTGCTTCCTTTATGCCCCTCTCCCCCCCTCCACACACACACATACACACACACACACACACACACACACACACACATACACAAACACACACACACACACACAAATACGCCCATGCACGCGCGCACACCATGCCTTTGTTTCTGAGTCCCCTAACAATAGCTGCATCTGAGAAGCACAGACTCAGCACACCTGAAAACGACCTCATATTGCCGGTCATGAGAGGACGAAGCCTTCACAAGAACCATCAGACATAAGCATCGTCCATCAGCTTCCCTTTGTGTTCCTCTTACTCACTATTATGACTCCGCCTCCTTTCCATGAGAGCCCCTTCCTGCCTCCTCCGCTAAGATTCTACCCACTACTCACTATCATGACCCCGCCACCCTTCCAAGAGAGCCCCTTCCTGCCCCCTCCGCTAAGATTCTACCCACTTTACAGTCAGCGGTTCAACTTTATCTAATTGACCTGTTTACCTGTTTACCTTCCGCCATTTTCACCAGGTCCACATTTATCGACCAGCCCGAAAGGGAGGAGAAACATCTGGGTGCGTTTGCCACTGATTGACCAGGCCGGGATTCAACCCAAAAACCCGGATTCGTAGTACAAGTTCTTGCCACTACACCACGCAGGCGGTAAAATTATAATAGTTGATTGTTTTATTGAAAAATACAATCATTCTTTAAATGGAATGTGGTACCCTATAGAACACGAAAGTATAAACGCATGTAAATTGCTGATAACAACATTTTAGTCGTCATGCATACCACGTTCTCTTTCCCACTAACATGCTATCACTGATGGGCTCTGATTATCGAGACCCCTGACAAATACCGGCGTCGCGTGAGTGGCTCTGAATATCAATGACCTGCAGTTGCTTTGGGTTAAAATTCACTTTCCTAAACCTCATTCTTTTATTATATCCTGTTTTTTTCATCCAGGGTCCTTTTTCTCGTCTTCTTTTTAGCTTTTCGTGGTGTATTTTATTCGTCGGGTGACCCTCCCTCTTTTCTTTTTACATTTTCAGTGGCAGTTCACCTCCGAGATGCTTAAAACCGTGTTGCTTATTCATGAGGAGAGACCTGAAGACCACAAGTTTCCTCCAGGCTCACAGAAAACAGAAAAAGCTAAAAAGATGGGCCTTTCTCTCTCTCTCTCTCTCTCTCTCTCTCTCTCTCTCTCTCTCTCTCTCTCTCATTTTTCTAACATTCCTTTTTCTTTTCTTTGTTTTCCTTATTTTCCTTAACGTATAACCACTACAAATATCTTCTTTCTTTTCTGTCCTCGTCCCTCTTGTCTTCTCTCTTCTCTGTGGGATGAAGTTGGGTCGCGATCCCGTTTAAACAGATACAAAACCGAATTGAGCCTCGTCTGGTTTCCTTTGGCAAATTCGCATTGTTTGAAGATTAAACATGAGGTCGGCGGAGGCAGAGTTGTGTATGCGGGTCGGGTTGATATCCAGGACGAGTCGTGTATAATGGAACCGCCTCCCTCCACCCAGATGGTTGCCGAGGCGGATTAAAGGAGGTGACTGGGAGCAGCTTTGTTTACTGCCGCTGGTGCCCCGCCGCTGAGAGGATTGGAAAAGGAAGATGAAGAAGAGGGAAAAAAAGACTTCATTGGAAAAATACAAAAGAAGTAATAACGGGAAGCCCATATGGGAGTTTCCACACAATAGGGTTTTTTAGTGATTGGTGTTTGAGAGCTTCTTTGTAGCCGCGCTTCGTCAAATACTACACTCTTATTATATTTTCCTTTTTATTTAACTCCAAAGACCAAAATTGTTAAAACCCTGCCAAGTAAAGTGTCGTTCAATATTTTGCTTTTAGATTTGACAGTAAACTCATCAAACTCGGAAGTGAATCAAGCGCCGCCAACTAAGTACGTAAAGCAGACACGCTAGCTGGAAGGATTTATGAGAGAGGCGGTGACAGATTGGAATGGTGGGAGGAAAAAGGGAAACTGTCCCGAATGTGACGTAAGCCTCCCGTGACAAAGGAGGGATTATCGACCCCCCGGCGACGGACTTTCTCATGGCAACTTTGGATGGGGAGCGAGTGAGCGAGGGAGGCGGGGGGAGGACGTGGCAAAGGAAGAGGGAACGAGGGGAGGACGAGGAGAGGTGACACTGAAGGGGGAAGAGGCGAGGTGGAGAGCGTTGATAATGATCATTTTCCGCTGGCCACGTTCTCATTTCCGCGGCTGAGGGTCCTTTACCGGCCCGGCGACGCTGGTGAGAGGTTTTCCTCTTCTTATCACGGGAAGCCGCCTCGGCAGTACCTCACACCTGGGCGGCTGCTTCACCTGGCGGGAATGGACAGGTTCCTTGCTGCTCTCATTGATACTGTTACATCGTTCTTTTTCTTATATTATTGTTGATATAAGCATGATACTCATAGGATATTACACCGTATATTATAGCTGGAACTAATTATTATTATTATTATTATTATTATTATTATTATTATTATTATTATTATTATTATTATTAGACTATTATAATCATCATCACCATCACCATCACCATCATCATCATAGTCTGCAACAGCACCAGGGAAATGATTAATGACTCTTTTTATCGACATATCTGGGACACACGGGTTATATGCATGACTGAGTGGCGAGGGAAGGGAACGGAAGCAAAAATAGGAGGGGATGAAAGGACGAGAAGTAATGAGGGTGGAGAAGATTATAAAAAGTGAGAAATTGAGCGAGGAGGGATAAGAAGGGACGAAGAGAGGGAGAGGTATAAGGATAAAAAGAAGGCAAGGACGAACTTCATCCCTGAGCCCCTTGAGACTATTTTTACTCCGCCCTTTTCAATCCATTAAGTGTCGTCGGGTCAGGAAGCATCTCCGGGCCGGCCAAGGCGACTCGTAAACATGTTTGCTTCGCGACGAAAAAGTGTGCCGTTCAGATGACAGAGAGAGAGAGAGAGAGAGAGAGAGAGAGAGAGAGAGAGAGAGAGAGAGAGAGAGAGAGAGAGAGAGAGAGAGAAAGAACGAAAGAAAGAACGAAAGAAAGAACGACGTGGGGAAGGAATTGGAATACTACGACAAAGAGACAAAAATAGAAAAAAGAAAAGAAAATGGAACAAGAACAAAAGAGAGGAAGAAAGAAAGAAGAACAGACAAACAGAAATAAAGTAGTAAACAGAAAGATAAAAGAAGGAAATGAAAAAAAAACGAAAAAGGAGAACCTGAGAGAGAGAGAGAGAGAGAGAGAGAGAGAGAGAGAGAGAGAGAGAGAGAGAGAGAGAGAGAGAGAGAGAGAGAGAGAGAGAGAATAAGAAAAAGAGTGACAGAAAAAACAGAATAGGAGAGAGGGTAGGAATGAAAGGAACAAAGAAAAATACAGGAAGGAGGAAAGAAAGAAAAAAGAAAGAAAGGTCGCGCGGTAGAAAGAGAAAAAGAGACATAGGTAAACAGAGACAACGCGGGAGGAAGAAAGGAAAAGAAAGAAAAAGAATGAAAGAAAGTAAACGATTGAGAAGAAATTTAAATAATGAGACTGAACGAATGATTTGAGAAGGAGAACAAGAAAGAATGAAAGACAAAAAAATATGAAAGAGTGGAGGAAAAATGAAAGACAGAGAAAATAAATAAGAAACCTTATAAGAAAAAAAGATGGAAAAATGATAAGAATGAAAGAAATACAAAGCGAAAATAAGGGATAGTTAAAAATTAGGTTAAAAAAGGAAGATGGACAAATAAATAGATAGAAAGAAAGAAACAAATATGAAATACGTTAGGTAGCGTTGGATTATAATCATCACCTTATCCTGAGGCTTTCCGGCACAGGATCCGAACACCCCACCACCATCACCTAAACACACCCGCCACCATCACAACCAAAATACACCCACCACCACAACCAACAACAAAAATATCAGCAATACAAACAACGCGACCACCTTCACCACCAAAATTCATCCACCACCACAACCAACAACAAAAATATCAACAAGACAAAAAACACGGCCACCATCACCATGACCACCAACACCAGTATCACTACCACCACTATAATATTCACCACCACCTCATCACATGACCATATTACCATCTTCATCACCACACCGTCATCACCACTCTTGCTGCGGGGCGGGGCGGGGTGGGGACAAGGGTGGATATGGATTGCTCGATTCCTCTCCTACCGTAATTTATGACCCGGCCTGACCTCGGCGCCTTCTCCAGGGAGCTGAGGTCAGAGAAATTCGTCCTTCCTCTTCCTAGAAAATATAAAAGTATAAAAATAAGCCTCGTGCTGACTGTGTAATGTTGTGCGCCTCCCATAACGTGGTATATCAAACCAGTTATATTTCTTTAAGTAAGACTGAACGTATAATAATGATTAATGATAGCAATAATTGTTATGTAGATAGGTAGATAAAAACGGGCAATATGTAAAAACGGACTAGCCGCTGACCATGTTCCTGCACTAACATGCTGGATTTGTGCTAAGCGTGGCCACAGACAGACAGTCATAAATAAAGAAGTTACATTATCTACAGGGAAAAAAGAGATAATCCAGGCCAAAAATAAATATTATGTCCTGCTCCACAAATGATGACAAAAATCTCAAAATAATAAGTCTCAAGATATTATGATATGTAAAGTGATATTCCTTGCCAACGTTAATTGCAAAACTGTTTTTGTATGGTTCTAATTTACTTGTTTTCACGTTTATCATCCTCCAGTTTCCGTGTCCGCGCATCCTCCCGCCTCCACATCGAAACTTGCGAATAACCAACCTCACTTCCTTACTTACGATGCTATGGTTCTTTGTCTTACGAAAAAAAAGAGTAACTGAGTGACGGCCACCAGTAATGCCCCACCGACCCCCCCAAAAAAACTAAAGAAATACACCCGTGCTTTATCGAGTTCATAAAGCAAAGGAAACATGCAAAATTATTTACTATCCAGACTTTCTCATGCCATAAATCCCTCCCACCTTCCCTCACGGCCACCCTGCTTCCCTCCCTCCCTCTCGCCTCTCCATCCACACTACAAAAGCCTCTCCCTCCGCCCTCGAGTGACGTGTGTGGGAACGGCAAGGCGCGCGGAGGAGCCACTCTTGGCGCCCCTCCCTTTCTTCCCCCCCTCCATCCATTCCTCTTGTCTTTTGGCCACTCCTTTCTCAGTCCCATGTATCTCCAGGTTTCTTCTCCTCCGTCATCTCCTTCCTTTTCCTCTCTTCCTCCATTTCCCTCGTCTTTTGCTTTCTGTTTTCTCCCTCCCTTAATTTCGTTCTCCCTTCTACCTCAATTTTTTTCCTATTCGTCTTTCATCTCTCCCTCCCTTTCCTTTTTTTTCCCTTCCCTCTTACCCTCTATTTTGTTTCCTTCTTCCCATAATAGATTTTCCCGCTTTTTCACTTTCCTATTTTTTCTGCCAACCTTGTCTCCCTTTCTTCATTTTTCATTTCTTTCCTTTTTTCATCTCGTTCCCCACCTCTCTTTTCTCTTGTTGGCTTCCTCCTTTTTCTCCCTTCTTCAGTCCTTCCCTTCTCTTTCCTTTTCCCATTTTCCCCGTTGTCTTCCGCTCTCTCCTCTCTATTTCCCTCTCTCCCACACTCCCTTTTCCCCATCAATCCCTTCACCTCTCCCTTCCCTTTCCCTTTTTGCTCCCATCCTTTACTCTTCTTCCCTGCCTCCCCCCTCCCCCCCCTTGTGGCTCTTGTTGTTGTGGTGTAATGGCGGGATGCGCATCAGCCACTGTCCATTAGCTCATGTTATTATCATTTAGCATTAGTGACTCTCGTTTTTCTGTCAACTTAATGTTCCAGACGGTGCGTTGCTCTTTTGTTATCACGTGACCAGGAGAGAGGGGGGAAAGAGGCAGGACACGAGGGGAAGAGCAGGGAAGGGAAGAGGAGGGAAGGGAGAGGCTGGGAGAGGGAGGGAGTGAGGGACAACATGGGAAACCAGCTATAAATGTTTCTTTCTCGGTCGATTTAGTGTTTCTGCTTCGCTCTGCATAAACGATCTTTGGGTTCATTAATCCTTTGCTTTTTCGGAAGTGGCCGTCAGCGGCGTTTCGGAACTAATAAATCTGGCGACGTCACGCGAACGGCCCAAAGCGTATGTCGGAAAATTGACTCCCTTGTTGTTGTGCTGCTGCGTTTTGATTTCTGAGCTTTTGTTATTCCTCTGTGGCTCTCCTCCTCTTCCTCCTCTTTATTCCTCCTCCTCCTCCTCGTCTTTCTCTGCTTTCTCATACTCCTTATCCACCTATTCATTTTCTTTCTTTTTCATTTCCTTATCTAACATCACCACCTCCTCCACTTCTATTCATCATCGTCATTAGCATCCTCATCCTCATTCTCATCCTCGCCGTCGTTGTCACCCTCCTCCTTCTTCTCATTGTCCTCCTCCTCCTCCTCCTCCTCTTCCTCATCTTCATCCCGTTCTTTTTCCTCTATTTTTTCCTACTCCAGTGCCTTCTCTTCTATCTTCCCTTTATATCTCCTCCTCCTCCTCCTTCTTCTCCCTCTTCTCCTCCTCCTACTCCCGCACCTCCTCCTCCTACTCTTCCTTCTCCTTCTCCTCCACTTTTTTTTCTCCCTTCCTGCTTCCCTCTACCCATATAGTCGACTCCTTCAGCTGTTCCCTCCCTGAAGTAAATCTTTGTTTAACGTTCATTTTTTCTTCACTAGCGGCAGTAAAAATGATTGACATCTTTTTGCCTCTGTTTTTTTCGGCTCTTTATGGCGCCGCAAGAACATGTTGCCCCTACGCGGTCCGTGTCCTCTACGTATATCATGGAGACGGCGGTTATTGTTGAGTTATGCATCATGCGTAATTTATTGGTGACAGTAACTACCTTTCTCTTAACTGCATGTCGGGATATCCCTTAATTTACTGTACTTTAAAACGGACAGAAAATTTGTTCTCGGTGATTTGTGTTCATTATCTATCAAGGTAAATAATACTGCAATGAAAATATATTACGTCATTTCATCTGCCAGTAACTAATTCTTATTTGTGTGTAATACTCTTAATTTTGTGATTTATGGACCGTAACAACGTGTGTGATTCATGGCCGGCCAAGAGCCTGGACCGAGGAAGAGGTTCATGGTCCGTGTGGCGGCCCGAGGGAGGGAATCACCATGCTGACACTTCCTCTTGCCGACTCCCGCTTCTCGGCTGGTATTTCTCGGGGACTGGTGCTCGCAGGGGGCCGCAGTGTTCCGCCCCACCGCCAGCCCCCCGCCCGCCGCCCCCCGCCGCTCTTTACTTTCCCATGTGGCGGGGGTTCCGCTGATCACCCCCACGCGTCGCGGACCAGCTGGAGGCCGTTTTGGTGTAAATAGCCGAGAGGAGAGACTGTGTTAATCCTGGCTCCCCTCCCTCCCTCCCTCCCTCCCTTTTTCTCCTCCTGTCTCCTAAACCTTCCGCGCCTCCCTCATCCCATTTCCCCTCTCATCCCGGCCTCCGCGGCGCCCACCTTCCCCCAGCGCCCACCCTTCAAAAGGTGCTTTTATTACGTTTCAGTTCCATGTTAAATGCTATTGGGAATTTTCCCTGATAAGAAGAGATTCCAGACCCTTAAATTCCAGGCACTGGGGGGCCAAGGGAGTGCATCCCCGGCCATGGCGACAGAGAGATAACGCGTCGCGCTAAGTTATTGTCGCGATGAAAATTCCTGGAGGCCCCCAAGTGGGAAAATTATTGGGAATAAATCAACCACGACGCCATCGGGAATGTGTGGAGGCGTCGGCGAGCACTCGGGAGGCGGCGGGAGGCGCTGTTCCCAGAGACAACCCCCGACCCGCCTCACCCACCCCCCGACCCACCCTGACCCACCCCGACCCATCCCAACCACCCCACGACCACCCAACCCACTCGATCGGTCGGGTCTCAGCGGGCGACGGCCGGTTTTTGCAGCGGCGGCAACGTTATCCTGCGAGGATTACTGCCGACACACACACACACACACACACACACACACACACACACACACACACACACACACACACACACACACACACACACACTAGCAACGTGTTTAGCTTCTACTCCTCCGACGTCTATTTCATTTCACATTACAAAGCTAACTGTACTTTCCATTTTGAATTTTGACCGAGAACCATTGGAGAGACTTCCATTTGTATCGAGACAAAAAAAAAAAAAAAGTCCCCAGCAGGAAGGAGGTGGCGTTTTACAAATACACGTTTCAGGGGGAGAAAATCATTACGTTTCCTAAATAGAATCCTTGAGCAACACAATAGTTAATGTTTGGAACGGTTGCCAGGGGAATACCGGTGAAAAAAGGAGAGAGAGAGAGAGAGAGAGAGAGAGAGAGAGAGAGAGAGAGAGAGAGAGAGAGAGAGACACACACACACACACACACACACAACCCCCTCACACACCTCACACACGCACATCTATATCAACAAAGAAAACCAAAATCATCATCATCACTTAGCCACAGGAAAAAAAAAAAATCGAAGCCTTGAATTGAATCGGACTTTGGGGGATGAAGATGAAATTGAAATCATGAACACGACACGAGGACGGTCGCTCTTGTGCTGCGGGAAGGGTCGCGTGGCCCTCTAATGCCGGCCATCCATCTTCCCGGGAGCCTCGCCGTGACGCTAAGCAGGGGACGCCACGCTGGACCACGATTAATCTTAGCTGGAGGCCGGGAGGAGCAGGCTTGGACAGGGACGCTTGTTAGAGACCCGGGGAGGCCTCTGAGGGGTCCAGTGAGGCGTCTGAGGACTCGAGGAGGGCACTAAGGAGCAAGGCGAGAGCACTGATGGCTCGGCGTGGTACCAGAGAGTAAAGTGGAGCTACTGAGGACTTGAGGAGGCTACCGATGAGGAAGAGGAGGGCGTGGGGGCGGTGATAAAGGCAAGATTAACAAGAGGGGGTGATGGATACCGTTGGGGACTGACAAGAGTAAAGAAACAGAGCAGAAGGCTGAAGGAAACATTGAAGAATAGAAGATTGATGTTTGTAGAGGAATAAGGAAGCCAAAAATTGAAAAAAAGACCATGCCATTACCTAAAAAAAAGGCCTAGGAAGTTACTAGTGCTCTGAAAGGCTAAAGAAAAACACTGAAGAATAAAAGATTGATGTTTTTAGAGAAGAAAAAAGCTAAGAAGAGGAAAGAAAGATTACGATGTGAACTAAGAAATTAAAATATACTAGTGTTCCGAAAAGTAAAATAAGAAGGAGTATGCTGGAACTGGAAGACAGGAAGTGCTATTGAGCGGGGGATGGGTGCTTAGGTTTACCGGAGGCTATTGAATGATGGAGGGCGGCGCTGGAAACTTGGGAGAGAGAAGGAGTCGATAATACTTAGGCGGGGGTGCTGTGGCTGTGAGTCTGAGAGAAGGTTATGAAGTTGGAGGCTTACTTAGTTTTGGGCCTTTTCGCAGACCTATACAAAAGGGCACTAGGGCTACACACACACACACACACACACACACACACACACACACACACACACACACACACACACACAGGCAAACACACACACAAAACAGCAGGACCGACCCTAAGTACTCACCACATTTTCAGAGCGAGAGCCAGAAAGTCGAGAGCGCAGCACACACATACATACACGAGGGGAGGAAGGGAAAGAGGAGGAAGGGAGAGAAGAGGAAGGGAACGGGAGGTCATTTCCCCTTCCTCGCCCTCTGGTGGCCTCCTAGCGACCTTCCGTAACCCATTGCTCTCTGCCTGATGACCTTAGGGGAGCCGCCGAGAGGAAGAGGAGGAGGAGGTGGAGGAGCCATGATCTAGAGGAAGCCCGGGAAACCTGCGAGGGCGAGGGCGAGGGATGCGAAGGGTGATACACAGATAAACAGACGGTGATGAAGATAAAGACGCTGAGGGAGCGCTGGAAGGTTGAAAAAATAAGCCATAAACAGAGAATTATTGAAGCCAGAAAAGAGAAAAGGTACCCAGACTGCGGAAAGGGAGAAAAGAAGCGCGATAAAGAGTGTGGGTGGTGGAAGCTTTAGCGAGAGTGACAAGACATGAAAGAAATAGAAAGGCTTAAAAAGTATAAAATCCCGTTACTTGGTGTAGATAATGATGATGATGATGGTTTTAATGTGAACGCATCGAGTCTTTCCGTGTCGTGATGATATGCACATCAAACAGGAATCAGCTCATCATTGAAAAAAAAAATGGTTGTTCTCTGATGTGATATTTGAACATCACCAACTTGGAAATCTCCGAAACTTAAAAACAAGCTAATACTGTGACAAATGTATCGTTTTAACTGTAATACATGGAAATTCGAGCATGCTGAACAAAATACCTTTATTACTGGAATGACAAGAAAAAGGAAAATAGGAAAATTGCTCAGTGAATATTGTACTGTGTGGAGAAAAAAAATGATACTGTTAAATATATCGAGTTATCTTTTGTCTTATATGCTAACAAATAAATAATGGAAATTCTGAAAATAGAGATAAATAAAAGCATAAATAATTCGACTTCTTTAATGCCAAGGAATTCTAAGACTACGAAACAAAGTGATTATTTTTATTTTTATATAAATACGACCATCAAACCAAAATACAAGAAGGTTTATTTACACAAAACAATATATTGGTGTTTAATGGGATACCAAATAAAAAAAACTTCGTTGCATATTGGGAAAAATGCAATAAACCTTTTAATTGTGAAGAAAATGCCAAGATACTGAAGAGAACAAATGCGAGCGCACACACACACACACACACACACACACACACACACACACACACACTGCTACCTTTACAACTTTCATCCCATTCTCATCCACAGAAACGAAGAAATGCAATGATAAAAAGAAGTTGCTATAATTATGTGTAGAGGTGGATTCTCTCATACCAACCAAAACAGTAGAAAAAAATACAGCGGGTGACCTTTATTTCCGATGCTGTTGAGGAATGGAGCAAAAGGTCACGGTTTTTGCCCTACATTGCCCCTTCGACTCTCAGGTGGGCTCCCAAAGCACCTGAATTAATTAGGCGTCATTTGTCAGTTCCAGGTAGAAAGAATTCCCGCGAGAGAAGGGGAGGCGAGGAAAGGAAAGACAAGACAAGGGGAAATGTATAAAAAGAGGCGAATGTGGCAGCGGATCGGAAGGGAACAAGGAAGAACATGATGAATGAAGGAAAAAAAAAAGAATAAAGAAACAGTGACAACGAAAGAGAAGGGAAAGGCGAGAAATGAATGAAATAAGGAGGAAATGAAAATGAAAATATGGGAAAATAGATAGATAGGTAGATAGAATGAGACAGAGAGAGACATAGAGACAAAGACAGACAGGTTGGGATGGACGGATAGAAACACATGAATGGGGTAGATCAGAAGGGGACCAATGAGGATAACTGACGAAGGGGAGAGAGTGAAGGGAAGGGAAGGGCCGGGGAAGAGGAATTAAGAGGCAGAAAGGGGCGGCGAAGAGAGGATGGATGACGGATGGCCCCGCGCGGCGCAGTGAGGGCGCGAGGATAATTAGTTTCCGTAATCCAAGCTCCTCTTTAAATGACTAATGTATATAACTCGTTTAAACAGACGCACAAAATAAATGTATCGTGAACGCTCTGCCAACGACCGAGATAAATTTGCATACCTGATGTGTGTGTCAATGTTTGCGAGGGAATTCGTGATGTTTTCCTTGTAAATAATGTTTTGCTTCGCCCATGATTGCGCTGAATGAATCTTTGATGATAAGACCTTTTGGACGCGAGGGGGTTGATATCACGGCTTTTTGTTGTTTTCTTTATTCTTGTGTTTGTTGCGTGGTTAGGTTACACTTCCAAATACGCCGATGTAGTGCGTGTGTGTGTGTTGGGTGTAGGGTGTGCGGGGAGGGGGTAGGTGAGGGAGAGGGTGAGTTTGTGTGTGTGTGTGGGGGGGAGGTGGTTGAATAGGCGCATTTTTGTGGTCATGGCCATGTTTGTTTTGGTAGTCATTTTCTCCCGCAAAACGTATTAGTGTCAGCAAAGATAGTGAAATCCTCCACCTCAGTATCCGCTCGGCACGTCGCGTTATAGTAGGTGCATCAGTCATTCGCGAAGAACAACATTCACTTCGTTTAAATGACGTTCAGAGGGTGTTATTTTATTAATCGCCGCACTTAATTTTAATCAACAAAAATACCCCCAAATGTTGCTTGCTTTCTAAAATTTGGCTCTCAAAAAAACGAGAAGGTAAAATCTATTTACAAAAACAAATAATATTTACCTAAACATTAGAACATACGGTCTGCAAGAGGCCAGTCGTCCAACCCGGGCAACTTCAGGAAGCCTAACTCCAACCATCCTCCTATCAATGAATTATTCTGACCTTTCCTGGAAGATATCTATCGTATTAGCACTCACCACATGACCGCCGAGCCTATTCCATTCATCCATCCCTCTATTAATAAATTAAATGACTGGAAGTTGAGTAAAAGCTTGGTATTCATCACGAGAAGGAGAGGGAGGAGAAGAAAGAGAAGAAAAGAAGAAGAAGAAAAGCAAATGAAGATGACGATGAAAAAGAAGAAGAGGGAGATAAAGAAAAGGAGAAAGGAAACGAAAGGGAAAAGAAGAAGAAAATAAAAAGAGAAAACGAAGAACGGTCAGTGCCATTTTTTAAAGCTGATAATTTTCACAAACTTTTGCAGAAATGCTGTTCCACCGGTGTGACTGCTTAATTGATAAAAAAATAAATATTTGCCGCTGTGTATTGTCCCGCCTCACCAGAATCAGAAGACCATTTAGGTGCTCGAAGACTTGCATCAAATCCCCTCGGAGTCGCCTCTTTTCAGTGTTAAGAGATTGAGTCTCTCGATCCGTTCTTCACACTGCTAAGGTATCGTTTTCGTAGCGAGTCTTAGCACTTTCTCCAGTAATTGAAGACGTGACTTAGTTTGATAATATGACGACCGCTAAAATTCAATATACAATCAATCTCCTAGTAAATTCTGCTTCAGCGTCAACAGTTTACAAAAATCAAGAACATGCACTGTTTTGTTGTTGTTTTCTTTGGGGCAGCGGTGTTGACTTTGTTTTGTAAATGCTGTTTGTACACCAGCTCCATCTCTACCCCTCTAGAAAACACGAAGCCCAATGTAAAAAAAAAAAAAAGGTAAGCAACAACAGAAAAAAAAATAAAGTGGACAGCCTGAGGGACTTTTAAAACTCCTCGATGCACCTCAAAGAGAGAGAGCGACTAAAAGGGGGACACAAACCACCTCCAATTTTCTCCTTTGAATGGGAGGAAAGAGTCCCACCCGCTCCTTTCCCCTCCACATTTTTGGTTTCCATCAGGCAGAGAAGCGACGGTTCAGTTCACTTCATTTTAACTCAAAGTCCTTCCTCGTTAGTCCTGGAAGCAGAGGCGCCACGGACAGTTTGGGTGTGTGACGTGGTGTTCTGAACTCAACGACGGCTTAGTGAGGGTGTATATGGCCTTTCTGACAGAGAGAGAGAGAGAGAGAGAGAGAGAGAGAGAGAGAGAGAGAGAGAGAGAGAGAGAGAGAGAGAGAGAGAGAGAGAGAGAGAGAGAGAGAGAGATTTGACAAAGATGCAAGATAGGATTAAAAAAAAAAACAAGAGATGGATATTACAGTTTGGAAAGGGAATATGACATGAAAGGGTGTTTTAGAAGAGAGGTGTTTTTTTCTTAAAAGACCTCTGGACTGAGTGAGGGACACGTGAGGTATAAAGGGTACGAGATGAGGAAGAAGGGAGTGGAGAGAGAGATTTAGCATGAAGAGTGAGAGGCGAAGTATGTAAAAGAAACGATGGATGCATATATTACTAACGCGTTGAGAATCATAAGGCACCAAACACCATCACATCCGAAAATTTCACTCACGAGGAGGGGATGGCAAGTGAAAGAGGTAAGAGACGAAAATTTTACTCTTGACGAGGGGATGGAAGGTGAAAGAGGGAACAGAAATGAGTGGGAGGAGGAGGGATGGTAAGAGGGGAGAGAAGTGGAGGGCATGAGAAAAATGGTTATGAGGGGAAAAGGGAGTGAAGGGTGGAACATAAGTGAATGGGATGGGGAGTGAGAGGGAAGAGAGATGAGAGATAAGAGAAAGAGAAGAGATGAATTATGATGAGTGGTATATAGGATAGTAAGGGAAAGGAGGTAAGTGGTTGAGCAGAAGTGAGAGAGGGGAGACTTTAAAGGTGAGAGATGAGGAAAGGGGTGACAGGGGTGAAGGATGAGAGGTGAGAGGGGTGAGATAAGGAGGGATAAAGGGGTGAGAAGGGGAGCTGAGGTGAGTGGGGTGAGAGATGAGTGAGGTGGATGAGAGGGGTGATAGAAGGAAGGGTGAGGTATAATATAATGAATGGGGTGAAAGGGTAAGAAATGAAGCAGAAGTGAATGGGGTGAAGGGTTAAGGGTGAGAGCTGAGGGAGGGGAGTAAAGGGTGAAGGGTCAAGGAGGGGGGTGAGAGAGGAGAGAGATGAGGGAGGGATGAAGGTGTGAGAAGTGTACCAGAAGTGAGTGGGGTGAGTGTCTAAGAGGGAGAGATGAATGAGGTGGATGAGAGGGGTGAAAAGAGAAAGGGGTGAGGGGTTGACGGTGAGGGAGGAGGGAAGGGGTGTGAGGGGTGAGCGAGGGGGTCAGAGGGGGTGCGGGGTGGCAGTCCTCAGGTGGCCGGACGCTCGCCTTCCTCGTTACATCAATGAGGATTTATGGGAGACGCCTCGCAAACCATTCGTCGGGCGGTGATTTTGTTGCTGCCTTGCCTTGGGTTGCGTTGTGTTGCTCTTCCTTGTGTTGCGTCGTGTATTGCGATACATTGGGTTGACTAGCGTTGTGTTGCCTTGGGTTGTGTTGTGGTATGCTATGTTACTTTACCTTCTGTTGCATTAAATTGTGTTGCGATGCGTTGTGCTGTACTTGTGTTGCCCCTTGTTGTAATGTGTTGCCTTTTATTGCGCTGTATTGCTCTGTGTTGCGTTGCGGTGTGTTGTCTAGTGTTAGGTTGCGCTGCGCTGTGTTATATCGCGGTGTGTTGCGTAATGTCGCGTTGTGTTACGTTGTTTCGCGTCAGACGGTCCCATAAAGTGTGTGTTGTCTGTTTTGTTGTCGTCGTTGTTGCTGTTGTTGTTGTTCTTTTTAGTGTTGGTGGTGGCGTGTTGATTGTGTTATTGGTGGCCGCGGTGTAATTTGTTGATGAATGCACGCTGTTTGTTGTCTGTTTGCATTCTCTCTCTCTCTCTCTCTCTCTCTCTCTCTCTCTCTCTCTCTCTCTCTCTCTCTCTCTCTCTCTCTCTCTCTCTCTCTCTCTCTCTCTCTCTCTCTCTCTCTCTCTCTCTCTCTCTCTCTCTCTCTCTCTCTCTCTCTCTCTCTCTCTCTCTCTCTCTCTCTCTCGTGGGTGGGAGGTTCACACGTTGAGCCTCCCTCGCCTAACGTAAGGATGTGCCAGACTTTAAAATGGAAATGAGCTAAAATTATGACCCTTCTCCCTCTTCCTCCTCTCCTCCACGGCCTCACTCTCACTCTTCCCTCCTCATTCCATCTCTCTTCCTCTCTCTCCTCTCGTACCCTATCACCTCCGCTCTCTCTGGTCTCTTCCCTGCTCTTCCTATACCCTCCTCTCCTCCTCCTCTACGTACCTCTCCCGCCAAAGGCCTCATTCGTCTGTTTTATCCGCGAACATTGAATTCTTACATTCCAGGCCCGGCGAACTACTCTTTAATTAATTCGTCGTCCAAACCCACCATTCTCAAGGCACCTCGTTGGCCGTGATGGAATCCGCGAACTGGTGAATGAATGAGCCGCCTCCCGCTCGCCCTCGCTCTGCGCCTCAACACTTCGTCTCTGCCTCCTCCTCCTCCTGTTTCCCTTTTCCTTTTCCTCCTCCTCTTCCTCTTCCTGTTTACCCCCCCCCCCCCCCCCCGCACACACGCACACTCTGAATGTTCTTTGTTCTTGTTATTGTTTTCTTTCTTGTTCTCGTTCTCCTCCATGTGCTCTTCTTCCTTCCTCTCTTCCTCTTCCCCTCCCTCCTCCTTCTGTCCTCATTCTCCTCCTTATCGTCCTCTTCATCCTCATCCTTGTCCTCTTCCCTCTTCCTCGTTTCTCTTGCCCATCTCTTCCTCATTCTCTGCCATGTCCTTCTCCATTTCCTATAATAAACTCCTCCTCCTCCTCCTCCTCCTCCTCTGACCCCTCCATTTCCCCCCCATCTCCTGACCATCTCTCACGTGGCTCTTTACACGCCACTCTCCCCCTCCCTTCCTTATCCCCATCTATGCTCCTCCCTTCCTCCCCATCCTCTCCTGACGTTGAAGGGTGTCCCAGACGACTCGTCCCACTTATCTCTAGAATACGAGGCCAAATTAATTAGCATAATCGTAATTACATCGAGAGTAATTAAAAGTTATGGCAGCGGCGGGTGGGCGTGTGTACCTTGCATATCAATTAACGGTAGTTTTGCAAAGCGTAATTAAATGGCAACTAATTAAGACGAAGGATAGCTATGAGGCCTTAGATCCTGCCCTGTGCATGAGAGAGAGAGAGAGAGAGAGAGAGAGAGAGAGAGAGAGAGAGAGAGAGAGAGAGAGAGAGAGAGAGAGAGAGAGAGAGAGAGAGAGAGAGAGTAAAAATTCATACTCCATCACTTCCTCTGTCAATAAATTTTGCTTTTCCCAATTCCTGGTCTGTCTGTCCGCTTCCGCCCATTTCTCCTCTTCCTCTTCCTCCTCGTCCTTCGTCTTTCCTTGCTCTTTTATCTCCATTTTCCTCTACCTATAATTTTTTATGTCTGTTTTGTCCTTCTGCTCTTTTCCTTTTCTTATTTTATGGTCTTGCTTTTCCGATTTTCTTTTGTTCCTCTTCCACCTCCTCCTCCTTCTCCTCCTTCTCCCATTACTGCTTCTCCCGACCTCTACACGTGTCTGGCTAGTGGGAACCTTCAGTCGCATCCACACACATATACTTTACATGCAGCAGCCATCCCCTCGGCCTCCCATATCTGCAGCTTCCCTTTCCTGTGCGCCCTATTCGAAGGAGAGCACCGTCCTCCTCATTTATATTCCGCTCCTAAGACCTACAGCTTCCCTTCCCTGCACTTCCTCCCTCGATGGACGCGGCCCCCGCCCTCCCGTGCTGATCTGCAGGACACTGAGCACTCCTTCCTCGCCCCCTCCTCCCTTGGGACCAGCAGCAGATGCGGGATTTATCGTGAATTTGCTGCTTTAATTTCTTTTGTAATAGGTTGACGCTCCCTCAGTTTGTCTCCACTTCGTCTTCACCCACAATGCACCTCTAACTATCTCGTCTCCACCCAAAACTGACCTCTCTTTTGGCCACTCTTTACTACTCTCTTTTATAGGAGAAGCGATTAGCGGGCTTTTTTTTCCTAACTTGTTTCTTTTTTTTTGCCACTGAGCTTTTTCCTTTCCTGTAAAAAAAAAAAAAGTGTCTTATTATAATTGTCTTCATCACCACCATCATCACCATTATCTTTACCTCCACCTCCTCCTCTCTATCTCATCTCTTCTATACAATCCACTGTTTCTGGCCTTTTCTGCTCTTTTCTAATTTATTTTTTGCTCAGTGGTCATCCCTCTTCCCTTTTCTCTTTTTTCGTACTTTTGCCCCTTTTTGCTGTTATCTCGTAAGGTCATGTTGAAGCCACTGGCGAGCGATGAATATTTTAGAAAGGGCAGAGGAGGGTTAGGGAAGCGGTGCGGGGCCGTCTCCGGTTCATGAATCTGAGAGAAGAGCATAACATAATTTGTGTTGTTTTGTTTGTGTTGTCTCTTGCAACGCGTGAATGGCATGTGTTTCGCTCAGGTCATTCGGTGTTGTATCGTCTCCACGGTGTGCTCGTGTGTCGTGTGCCTTACCGGAGTATGACGTGGACGCGTGTGACCGGAAAAGCGTGTGTGAGTGTGTGCGAAACGGTGCATGGGATGGAAGATCTTTATGTGGGGAGTCATATTGCTGTCTGTCTTTTCCTCATGTTGTTGCTCTTCCTCCTCCTACTTCTCACCTTCCCCCTCCTTTTCTTTCTTCTCCTTCTTTTCCTATTTCGGCTATTTTCACTGCTTCCTTCTCACCTTTCTCCCACTTCTCTAATTTAGGACAATTTTGATGTACTAAATCCAAAAGTCAGATTGGTTTTGCTCAATCAGGTCAACTTTTTTTTTATCTATCGCCAAATGATGTTTTTTTTTACGTTTTTTTTTTTCACGTACGGGTATTTTCTGTTTATATGCCAGCTTTGACTGGAGGGATGGGGGTGGGGAGGAGCCTTCGCCTTTGCTGTCCTTCATCTTCCATCTTTGATTAGAAAGTTAGTGTGGCTTGTCACAAATAGCCTCGTCAGGACCATCAGGCCTGCTGTTGTTTGTTCTTCCTTTGTATTTCGATGTGTTTCCGTTTTCTTTTTCCTCCTCCTCTTCCTCCCCGGTTTCTTCTTCATCCAGTTTCTTTCCGTCGACAATACACACCACGTGATCCTCTCTCTCCGCGTATCAACTTTTATATCGTAGAAGTAATTGGTCATCGGCCGGAGTGTAATTGGAGCGATGTTCGTAAAAATTAATCTTTTTTTAAATAAATATAAAAAGTATCGCCCATTCGCCATGGTAAAAAAAAAGATAGATTAATTTGTATGTTAAAGGGAATGAGGTAATGCTCGGAATGGCCGCGATATTTTGTTAATCCCAGAGGAAATTTTAGGACATTCGGGCGGTAAAGAGAGAGAGAGAGAGAGAGAGAGAGAGAGAGAGAGAGAGAGAGAGAGAGAGAGAAACAGACAGACAGACAGACAGAAACAGAAAAAGGGGCAGACACAGACAGACACAAACAGACACAAACAGACACAAACAGGGACAGACAAGCATACAGAGACACAGAGAGAGAGAGAGAGAGAGAGAGAGAGAGAGAGAGAGAGAGAGAGAGAGAGAGAGAGAGAGAGAGAGAAACGCCGCCCTGATCACCCGATGGTCAGTTGGGCTAAGTGATCCAGCCCGGAGCCTCGAGAGTCCCCAAATAAATACCCCCTACGAGTACTTCCCCCCCCCCCCCCCACACACACACACACACACACTCCCCTCCCAGTGTACATCAGACCCCCTTCTCCTCCTCCCTATTACTCCTCCTCTTCCTCTCTTCGAATTTTCATCATAACTTTTTTCTATTATCCGTTTCTTTTCAATAGTCTCTTTTTATTTTATTCAACACTATTTTCACCTCCTCCTCCTCCTCCTCTTCATCTTTCTCTTCTTCCTCTTCCTCCTCTTCCTCTTTCTCCTCTTGCTCCTCCTACTGCTCATCCTCCCCCTCTTCTCCAGTGTCCAGCGTAACCCTCTCATATTGGCAGTCAAGTGGTGAGCGCCAATACGGTAGGGAGAGAAGGTAATATGAATTCATAGATAGGGAGGATAGGTGGCGATTGGGGCTGTTAGGTTTACTGGAGCTGCCTTGCCTTGTGTCAGCCGAGTGTCCTCCCTCCTGCAGACTCCTTATGATTATTTCTTTTTCTTATCTTTTTATTTCCTCTTAATGTAATGTTTTAATTTTCTCCCTTGGTGCAGTTTATTTTCCTTTTCTCTTATTTACTCCTCCTCCTCCTCCTCCTCCTCCGCTTTTTCTTCCTCCTCCGCTTCTTCTTCCTCCTACCCCGCTATTTATTCATCTTCCTCTGTTTCTTCTTCCTATACTCCTTCGCTTCCTCTTCTTCCTCCTCCTCCTCCTCCTCCTCTTCAGTGCCTGCCATTGCCCCCTCATAATGCGTCGAAGGTGTTCCCAGCACGCCGGGCCGGAGGCATATCCCGCGTTGATATGCTCCCTGCGACCTTCAATCCGCCCGGCTACTTAGTGGTGTCCGCCCCAAAAGGCCGCTGCGTCCCCCCGAGCAGTCCTTACAGAACCCACTGGACGCTGCCTCTTACCCTGAAGGCTATTTACGTTGCCCCTTGACGTAGAGACGCTGTTTACACGACGTATACTTTATATCACCGCTTATGTAAGTTCGAGGAGGCACGCCGCGCTGCTTGGTGTCCGGCGGAGGGTACAAGTCTCCTACGGCTGATAATTGACAACAAGCGAAGTATACAGCGCTGCACAGGCCCCGCTAGCTATACATTATGCATAGACGTCCGCCGGGCACTGTGATAAACTTCAGTGTGCAGAAGTAAGCACACGAGTATCTCCATAATGGGCCTTATGGGTGGGCGTTGATGTCCAGTCCGGGGCCATTGGCGGGACCATCAGCGCACGAGGAGGCCGATCAGCCACCATACACGCCGGCCACTTACGGCGCCTCGCAGGTTTTCCATTACGGACGAGTGTGTGTGTATATGTTTTTCTCTCAAATACTTATCGTTTCTAGGGTGATATCAAGAGTGTCCATAAGAGAGGTGATCGATTTTTATGCGGTAGGGGTGACACGGAGGGGCAGGGAAAGGGCGGGGAAGGGAGGGACAAAGGGAGGATTTAGTGTTTAGGGGGAAGGGGGAGGAAAAGGAAGCATCATGTGGGAGAGAAACAGCCTCCTCACACACACACACACACACACACACACACACACACACACACACACACACACACACACACACACACACACCACTCACCCCTCTCCCCACACCTCCCGCACCCTTCAGCTCCCTCCCACCAGTAAGGGTCAAGGTAAGGGGAGGTGTTACGAGGGGAAAGAACACTAAAAGGGGAATATTTTTTGAAAGACAGTTATGGTTGGGAGGGAGAGAGGCTGGAGAAGGGGGACACATCAGGAGGGAGGAAGGGATTGTGGGAGGGAGGGAGAGAGGGAGGGAGGGATGTATTGAAGGGGGAGTCCACCGCAACGAGATGATTATAGAGAAACGCCGAATATAGTCATGAAGGGTTACTGAAGGTGGGGACTGAAGCTCTACCAGATGGACCTCGTAAGCGACCTCTGGCGACCGTCGGGGTGTAGTCGTGTGTTGGTCTGCGTTTTGAGTTGCGAAGTGAGGACGCGTAACGAATGGCAAGGTGTTGAGGGCCTGTAGTTTGCCATCGAGCGTGGGTGAATAACAGCGATGGGCGGACAGGGCGAAGGAAGAGAATGTGTGGTTGGGTGAAGGAGTCCGTGTATTAGCGGTTTGTTCTGTATTAGTGGTTGGCGATGGATGGAGATGTTTGATGTTATATTGTATTTGTTTTGTTTTCTTCTTCTTTTTTTCTCGTTTTTATTAGTCCTGAGTGTTTTTGTTGTTATTTTTATCTTTTCCTTTTTTTTTCGTTTCTTTCCATTTTTCCTCCTTATCTTCTTCCTTCTACTTCCGCTTTTGCTACTACTACTACTACTACTACTACTACTACTACTAGTACTACTACTACGACTTATCTTTATCAGTATCCGTTCTGTCTCCGTCTCTGTCTCTGTCTCTGTCTCTCCTCCTCCTCCTCCTCCTCCTCTTTCCCCTTATGCCCCGTAATACATCCCTGATAGACTACGTGCTGAGACCTGACCGCACTTAAAACACACACACACACACACACACACACGGTTATTTTTGGCTTCCCTATCATATAAGCACGTGTTCAAGACTTACAGGAAAAGTGTGCATCTTTGTATCGAAACTGACACTGAGATTGCTGTGTGTGTGTGTGTACATATATTAATCACAATCTGACAAACTGACACAATGGTTCTCTCTCTCTCTCTCTCTCTCTCTCTCTCTCTCTCTCTCTCTCTCTCTCTCTCTCTCTCTCTCTCTCTCTCTCTCTCTCTCTCTCTCTCTCTCTCTTTTCCTTACTCACTTTTACTTTCGTCTCCCTTTTTCCCTCCATTTTTCGCTTTCCTTCCCTCTCACTCACTCCTTCCCTCCCAGCCTGCCTCATCCATCTTCATCCTGGCAAGTGGTAGACATAGAAGCTGGGATATTTACGTCGCATGCAGTGTTGTTGTTGGTGTGTGTGTTGTGGTGGTGGTGGAGATGGGGATGGAAATGGCAGTGACGTGGTTAAGGGATGCTGGTGGTGGGGTTGGTGGTTAGTTTGGTTGATAATGGTATATAACCTTGATGGGGAAGAAGAGATAGCAAGGATGTTTTTTTTTTTCTTCTTTTTTTTTTTTTTTTTTTCATAATAATAATAATAGCAATGGAAGGAGTGATGTTCGTGTTCGGTATACTGCCTTGCGTGTATCGCCCTCCCTCCTTGTGCTGCTTCATTAAAAAAGTTTACCGCAACGATGACAGCAAATAATAGTAACACATCAACACGAACAGCAACTAAAGCAGCATAATCACTAACTTCATGAAAAACATCAATAACAAAAACGTCCACATGAGCAGGAGTAATATCAATAACAGTAAACCTGAACTGATGCTTTATTACTACTACTACTACTACTACTACTACTACTACTACTATTACTACTGTTACTACTACAGCTGCTACCACTGTAACTTCACAGATATAACGACAAACGTCACTACCTCCACCACCACCACCACCACCACCAACAACAACAACAACAGAAATCTCGTCAGTGCCACTTCTCCGGAAACATTTATCTCCTCTCACGTTCCTAGCGCGGGGCCGCTCCCGAAGCCTCCACCTTACCCCCCCGACAACACGGTACGCAGTGGCGGCGGCGGCGGGGACGGCGGCGGCGGGAGTGGCGACAGCATCGTGGAGAGGGGGGGAGGAGGGGGCGTGTTCCCGTCCGAGTGGAAAGCCAGAGAAACTTTGCCTCAAGTTATGACTCTTTCCTTCCATAAATCTTTCCTGGAATACGTTTTTTCTCCCTAAAATGGTCCTTTAAAGATATCTATCCTTTTTTTTAACTTCCTTTCCCAGATTTTGTTTCTCGAAGTCATATTTTTATCTTCATGAGCTGTTTCCAAAGACGGAGCTGTTTTCTCTCCGCCTCCCTCTGTAAATAAGCTTCATCCTCCCGCTGTGTCTTCCGTTCCCTCCAGGACAGCTGCTCCGAGCGTCGCCTCCGCCTTGCAGGACCGGCGCCGCTAACAAGGCCAGAGAGACACCGGATCGCGGACAGTATTTTCCCTCCGGACGAGTCGCTGTTTTCATAAAGCAGACCCAAGACATCACAGCTCTCCCTCCTTCCTCCTCCTCCACTTTTTTTAGTCCTCATTTCCTCCCTTCACCCTTCCTGTCCCCATTCCTTCCTCCATCGCTCCTTGCTTTCATTCATTCCTACCCATCCCTAACCCTTCCCTTCCTCCTTTCTTTGCTTCGTCGCTTCCTTCGTACTCCGCCGCCCCTCCTTCCTCCTCCATATTTTAGTCCTCTGTTCCTCTTCCTCTTCAGTTTCCTCACACCTTCTTTCCTCTCGTTTCTTCCTTCCTCCCTTTCCTTCATCCTCTTCTCCATCCCCTTCCGCTCTATCTTACATGTCTGCTTTTCTTCTCTACCTCCTTCCTTTCCTCCAACTCTCTTTTCCGTCCCTCTCCCCTCCCTTCCTTCCTTCTTGCCTTCCCCCATCACTCCCTCCCGTCCCGCCCCTGAGCTTTGCGTGCAACCTTAAGAAGAAGAGAGAGTAGGAAAAAAAAAACGGGAATTGGTCGACCCATAATTTTGTGACGGAGAGCCGCCCGTCGCCGGAGACTTCGCCCTTCGGCAGTGTAGACGCAGGGGTCGCTTTTCCCTGTGGTGCCTTCATTTAGAGCTAAGGTGAGGGGGTGGATACGTTAGTGGAGGGGTGGTGCATGGAAAGGACTGAATTTCTTATGTAGGGGGTACGGGGTGGGGGCGGAAGAAGGAAATGGAGGTACAGGGGGTCAATTGGAGCTCTGGAGGGGCCGGGGAGAATATTTAGGGATAACTCAATGAACAAACATTATGAGCTCATTACGTTGGTCTTAACTGAGCAATATCTATTTGCCTTTCCCTCTCTGTCGCTATACAAGTTCAGAAAAGGGATTTTAAATGAAGCAGCTGTTCTACTTCAAAGTTGTTGTATTAGTCTGTACGCTGCGTTGTTTTGCAAGGAAATATTTTAGTGTTGCTCCCTTAGATATAGGAATGGCAACGAGTAAAAGGTAACATTATAATAGCAGTGATGTTGAAATGAAAGTATAATAATAATAATGATAAGATACTACTACTACTACTACTACTACTACTACTACTACTACTACTACTACTACTACTACTAATAATAATAATAATAATAATAATAATAATAAACAATAATAATAAAGATAATAGTAATAATAATAATATGCCACCACCATCACCACCACTTCCGCCGCCACCACCACCACCACCTCCACCACCACCACCACCATTACGACGCGTTATTTAGAAGATTCCTCATGACCCATTCCATCAGGTGTTGCTCGCCCCACCTGAGTCCCATGGCGCTGGAACAAAAACTGGCTAATTTTCCTCGACTCTTTAACTGCCCTTCTGCTCCCCCCTCCTTTCCCTCCTATCCTCCCCCCTTCCTTCCTCCCCCCCATGGTCTCCTCCCTAACGCTTACCCCTTCCTATTACTTCTCAGAAAGCAATTTTCGTTTAATTCCTTTTTCCGTGTAAAGTTTAGTCCTGAACCGTAAATCACTGCTGAGAACACTGTGTATTAGACAGCGTGAATGACAAGCAATTTTCCTTCACGCTATTTTTGCTTGTCTGTGTGTGTGTGTGTGTGTGTGTGTGTGTGTGTGTGTGTGTGTGTGTGTGTGTGTGCTATTGTGTGTAAAGCAGGTGAGTGTTTGTTTGCTCGCTGTAACGAACTGTTTTACCGTTTCTTTCTGCAGGTCGTGTCCCCTTGGCCGGTGTTGACAGGAGACGCGATGGCATGCAGTGGACAGAGGGTGAGTACTGGTTGTTTCCTTATTAACTCAGCTGTGTTTAAAATTTAGAGGTGAGACAACAGCTGCTTGCCTCTCATTCTGGCAAGTGAGATAAACCAAAAAGGTTCTTATATACAAACAGGAGTGTATTCTATTAACGGAGCTTCGTATGTCTTCCCCTGGACTTCCACAGCCAGGGGTCACATAATATGCCGGGCCTTCGCCGTGTGTCTTGCCAGCAAAACACATACATAATGGATGACATGCCTGCGTGCGTCGCGTTACGTATTCATATTGGAACACATAAACAATACAACACACACACACACACACACACACACACACACACACATCTCGCTGCACACCACAGGTACTTGCGTTGACCGTGCACATAATCGCCCACACACGTGCTGCGGCAGCTGAGATGAGGCACACGGATGAGATAGAACGATTGGGGAAGGGACATCGGGTGGGGGGAAGTAGGGGATGAACAGGGGTAAAGATATCAGGGTGAGGATGCGATGGAAGGCTTCATGCTAACAGGAGAGAAAAGAGGAGGTGGACAAGAGCACGGTATTAGGAGGTGGGACAAGTATAGGAGGTAAAGCTTTTAGGGAAGGATCAGAGTGCGGGGAGTAGGCGATGAGATGGGGAATAGGTTGGTCAGTGTACGGGGAGAGGATGCGCGGGAAGACTTGATGAAGGAAATGGGGGTAAGTAGATATGGTGGACGAGGAATGAACGGTGGAGGAAAGTGGAACAAGTGGCAGAGCGAGGAGGTGGGTGCACAGGAGGGCGAGAAAGTGGCAAGCGGACTGAAGTAAACTGCGCGTGAAGACTTGATGATATTAACACGGGCGAGAGGAAGGGGTGGACGAGGAATGCATGGTGGTAGGAACAAGAACAAACAGCAGGGATTTTAGGGTGAAGCGGGCAGGTGGGCAGAAGAGCGTGACGCAACAGTAAATGGGCAGAGCAAAGCTGTGCGGAAGGACTTGATGATGATGATGATGATGATGATGATGTTCACGTGAACGAATTATGGGGAGAACAAGGAATGCATGTTCGACGGAATTGGAGCAAGTAGGAGGGAGACAAGGGGAAAGGAGGTGGATGGACTGGAGGGCGTGACGCAGTAGGTGAGTAGAACCATTGGGTAGGTAAATATAGGTGATAGACAGACAAGTAGACAGATGGTCTGGCAGGCAACAGGGAAAGGGATTGCAGGTAGAGGGAGCTTTGGGAGGCATGGAAGGTGAACGAGCGAACAGGCAGAGACCTAGCGGGTAACATGAAGAAAGAGGCAGCTTTGGAGAGGCAAGAATGCACAATAGATAAACAGACAGAGTGACTCGCGGACAGATGCAAGAAGAGGAAGTACGGGTCTGCGAAAGAGGATATAATGTTTGAGGAAGCATGAGTGTACGATAAAATAAGTAGGCAGAGCTAGATAAGGGTCAGCAGGAAGAGAGAGGAAGCATTATATAGCCAAGACTAAACAATAAACAAGCAGGCAGAGGGTAACGGGAAGCAGGAAGAGAGAGACAGGAACCATTACGTTGCCAAGACTGAACCACAAACAAGCAAGCAGAGAACTAACAGGCATGAAGAGAGAGGAAGCTAAATAAAGGCAAGAACGAAGGACAAACAAGGAAGGAGAGAAATAACCGGCAGTAGGAAGAGAGAAAGCTTTGTGTAGGCAAGGCTGGAGGATCACTAAGCAAGGATAGAGCTACCAGGGAGAGGAGAGTGGGGTTAGGCAGGCCCGGCGGTCATCAGGTTAGGGAGGGCCACTCAGCTTCGTATGAGAGCTCGTAAACGTCAGGTCGTGTCCTCTCAGATCACCGACACCTGATGCATCCACAATCACTTCCCCAGTCTTCCTCCCTCCCTCCGTCCCTCCTCTCCATCGCTAGACTCGTCAACCTTCCATCTATCCACTTACAGTCACTATCGCTTCCCCTTCTATCCCTCCCTCCCTTCCTACTCTCGAGACTCGTCAGCCTCTCGTCCATTCATTTTTCACTCTTTCATGTACTCTATTCACTGATTTTCGTCCTCTGTTCTTCTGTGATCACTATTCCTTATCTCTACCTCATCTCTGTTGTTCTCCTCATGTTCTCAGTTCGTTTACCTTCACCTCTCTTCCCCTCCCCCTCCCTCTCTATTCTTATTCTCTTTCTTCCATCTATACTTGTCTTTTAGTGATTTGTTTTCCTTCCCACTCGTCTCTGTCGTCAGTTTCTGTTAGTGTATCTTTACGTATATCTGCATCGATCTGTATTTATTTATCCTTCTATATTATTCATCGCCCTTCTCATCCAGTATTTCTTAGGACAATGGACAGCCTAGCGCTCGTAAACAAAAAAGAAACAGACACATACAGTCCAAGCACGTCAATATTAGTGCAAATGAGGATGTAGGATGCATAAAGATGGGCACAGGACACCGCCAGGACACGTGCAGAGGAAGTGGTGTGGCACGGTGACCTGAGAGGCGAGGGGGAGGAGGTGGGCAGGAAGTGGCGAGCGAAGAGGTAGAAAGCGGGGAGGAGGAGTACGGTAGTGTTGGTAGACGAAAAGGTAAGAGTAGTCATTGAAGGTTTGTGTTATGCAGTATACTTCAGCTTCTTATTGTTAGTGTACCGTAGAGATAATAAGACTTGAAAACAAAAGGAAATGTGGGAAGTATTGTCTGTGTGTGTGTGTGTGTGTGTGTGTGTGTGTGTGTGTGTGTGTGTGTGTGTGTTAAAAGGATATCGACAGTGTCCTCAATATCCTGTTTTCCACCACACACACACACACACACACACACACACACACACACACACAGACAGACAGGGGGAGGGGGAGGGTTAGGACAGGACAGACATGCAGATCGTCCCTTCGAGTGCAACAAGGCAGTTTTGGGCGAGTGAATCTAGTTTAGTTGTGCGGCTCCGGGTTGTCAAAGGTCGCATTTACATCCAGATTGCTTGTGTAATTTGCGAGAACAGGCTAAGTCATCACCTGTGTGTGTGTGTGTGTGTGTGTGTGTGTGTGTGTGTGTGTGTGTGTGTTAAAGAGAGAATAGAAAAAAATTGAAAAGAGAGAGAGAGAGAGAGAGAGAGAAGGCAGGCAATCAAATGGTCAGGCAGGCAGGCAGGTAGTTGTTGAGATAAGCGGTGTCGGGGATGAAGGACGTGGCCGAGTGGTTGAGGGCCGGCATAGTCTCCGGTAATACTGATCACCGGTCCCAAGTTCCGTCCTTCGAACACAAAACTTTTCTGCTAACTTTAAATGACTGGAAACCATCCACCTACTGTCTCGTAACACTGTTTTGAAGTGCAATCTTAATCACGGAGAGCACCGTAAAAGTCAGTCAAATACAAAATTGCGTCACAGAATGTAACTCGAAGGCCATCGTTCATAAGGAAGCCAGCACCAGCACCCACTGATATATCCTGTAGGCGCTATATGTAGATGAAAAAAAAGTGTTTGTGAGGAATGACAACACGACGATGTTCAAAATCACATATTCACTGCATGGAAAATCATCTGTCCAAAGTGATATCCAGCAGCACGCGAACGGCACTTAGCAGGACAGGAAGAATGAAGCATTGGAAACAACTGACAGGAATGGAGGAGTGTGCAAACTTTGAATGCCTTTCTAATTATTTCAAGTTTCTAAGAGGAAGAATATACTAGTGAAGGAACGTGACTGTCAGTTCATAACTTAGAATCTAAAAGGGCACCAAAAATCACCATCTCTTAGATACATTTATGGTAAACCGTCCAGAAATAACGAGCCAAGAACAGTTGCTACGGGGCTCTGAGTACAAGGAACTCGAACAGCCATGCTTTGAGCTTTCATTGTATTTAAGTAATTGGTTTTGTTCCGTCCGGGCCTAAAGGTCAGGCCTCCCGGGGCGTGGGCTGCGTGTCTAAGGATGGAGGTGGTGAAATGGGGGCGAAGGCCAAGGAGGATCCGCAGGGTTAGGGAGGAGGTGGGATGGGGATTGGCAGGAGGCCCCGCGGGTGTAGTGGCTGCCGGGTGACGCGCTGATGAGTGATGTGTTTATTTTCTTGGATTCTAGCGTCTCTATTCTCTTTTGTTCGAGTCCCTTGTCCTCGGAGCTATTTTTTACTCTTGACAGTCTTGTGCCTCGCGTTCACTTCACATAATAAGGTGTTTTTAAGCATACATTGATATTTTATGCTGTTTTATATCGTAATTGAATGCCTGTTCTGAAGTGCTGAAGTAGAAAACCATTCGATAACGTTCTGAAAAAAGAGATAAAAGAACAGAAGGAATATTAAGTGTGTTTCTGGCATATATCCTTTCCCGGAGCTTGCCGGTGACGTGGACGAGAGGCCTAATGGAGCCTAATGGTGAGCAGTCCGACGGAATGCTAATTATAAGTCGAAGATGGCTTAGGGCTGAGTTATGGGAGCTTGAATAGTCTTATCACGGCAGGATCGCCCCCTCCCTTGCCCCGCCCTGCCCCGCCCTGCCACACCCCCAGCTCCAGCCAGGCTCCCTGCAGCTCCCTTTCTGTCCTGTCTTAGCTACTGTGGCTGAAAGGACCCCCAGCACCACATTAGTATCTGCATGTGTGTGTGTGTGTGTGTGTGTGTGTGTGTGTGTGTGTGTGTGTGTGTGTGTGTGTGTGTGTGTGTGTGTGTGTGTGTGTATGCGCGCGCGCACACACACACACACAGGTAGCTCAGGTGTTTGCCCCGCCGTGTCCCCGGAAATTAGTCAAAGGGCGGAATTTCTCATAAGTTAATTACACCTCTGAACTTGGCCGTAACTTGAACGTTTGACATGGAAGTTTGGGAGCGAGGCAAACACGGGACATGACCTTCTCTGTAAACAAACTCAGGTGAGGGGAACAAGTGTTGCGAGGAGACGCACCCTGACACATACACACACACACACACACACACACACACACACACACACACACACACACACACACACACACACACACACACACACACACACACACACAGCCCCATAATGGCCCTTTCCACTGATGGGCCGCGGCAGCAATGACCCGGGCTTGGATGGGAGTCCTTAGGATCATTGCCTCGGCGTCCCTCTGGCTGAATCGGCGGCGGTCCCCGCGACGCTGCGAGTCTCCCGAAGGTCCCGAAGGTGTGTGGCGGTGGCTAAGAAGGACCAAGGGAAGAGGGGATGAAGAGACGCGGAAACAAGGATGAGGAAATAAGGGGATTAGGAGGTGAGGGGACGAGATAAGAGGCGGCAAGAATTCGAGAGTATAAGGAGTCAAGTAGGCGAGGGGACGAGGACGCGAGAGGACGAGGGTGCAAGTAGGAGGCAAGGGGGCGAGAAGATGAGGGAATAAGGGGGAACGTCGGCCAGGGAACAAGGGTACAAGAGGACGAGGGAGCGAGGAGGCAAGGGAACGAGACTTCGAGAGGGAGGGAACAATGAGACGGGGAAACAAGGACGAGGGGACGCATAGAACGAGGGGACAAGCAGGCAAGAGAACGAGGAATGAAGAGAACAATAGAATGAGCAGGAGAGGGAACGAGGATAGGCGGTGGGAGGCGATAGGGACATTCAGGTGAGGGGAATGGTAATTACGTTGTGGCCTGCGGCGGCGTAGGGGTCGTTGAAGCTAAGGAGGAAAGGGAATTAAATAGGGGCGATTAGGCGTGAAGGCGTGAAGGTGTAGGGTTTTCCAGTGCATCTGCTGCTTTGTCGGTGCTACGATTGCGTCCTATCGCTGCTTGCACGGCCACTCGTACGGGTACTTAGCATGTGTATAGCGACTCCTCAGAAATGTTACTTGGCTGGCTTGAAGGGTTTAGAGTGGCTCCTGCCCTCATTGCACTTTGTATTCTTTAATTACTTTTTTACTATTATATTTTTTTATTATCTTTATTATTTTCATTATTATTTGTCGTCGTCATCGTCGTAATAGTATTGGTAGTAGTAGTCGTGGTAGTAGTAGTTATAGCAGTAGTTATTGCAGTAATAGTTAGAGTAGTTATAGCAATTGTTGTTAATGTTGTTATAACTGATGATTTAGTTTTTGCTGTTGCTGATATTGATAACGGGGGTTGTTGTTGTTGCAAGTACTGGAGGTGGGGGTGGGGGTGGGAGGGGTGGCGGTGGTGGTGGTTGTGTTGATGGACAAAGTTGAAGGCTTGTATGGGGTGCAAGAGTTTGCCGAGCAGCATCTCTTATAGGCAATTTCCATTATTCACATGATTTTGTTTACGTCAGTCTCGTTCATCCAGCAATTCTCTGCTGAACAGAAAACGCCCACATATCAGGGCTGAGGGAAGCGTGCGTGGCGTGCAGCATTTCGGTTTGACAACTTCCATTACTTTACAATATATTTTATAACATTTGGACATAATGAATTATATATATATATATATATATATATATATATATATATATATATATATATATATATATATATATATATATATATATATATATATATATATATATATATATTGAAACGCAGTGCATTGTATAATTATCCCTTTTGTGATACTGAAAAATATTTTCTAACATTTTGTTGGTTTCAAAACCCTGGACTTTTTATGTTTTTATTCATTAGTAATCTGCCCGGCTGTATAGCCTTAGTAGCTTCCCTTAACTTTAATTTGTCCCAACTACTTTTGATGTACACCGTAAGATAAGAAGCACCACTAATTTGATACATAAGGACCGTTTCATTGCGTAATAAACAATCACTTATTTTTTATAACATTATTAATGTTGTGATAGCATTCTCAGTACAGCACAATTGTCATTGCTAATAAAATACATATACGCTTTGTATTCACACGTGACAGTTTTTTTCACTTTTAGTCTTTGAACACCTGACTTAAGATCAAATTACCTCAAGAAGGTGCAACACACGCGGACCCACACGAAGGGAGAGCAGGTGATATTCATTACCCTCGTGCCCACAGAAGCACCCTCCATAAACACCAGCAGGCTGCCGTCCAGAGGGTGTGCATAGCCTTTCCCCCGCTAATGTTCCCTCGTGAGTATCAAACATTTGTATTTCAGGAGATGAGGGACGGGAATGATAATTGAAATGTATGTAATGCCCCGCGCGCCCCTGCCACTCATTGTCCGCCCTCGGCTTGTTCTTATCCCTCGCCCTCTGCCTCACCCTCTCCCTCGCCCTCGCTTTTGCCCTCGCCCTCTCCTCTTCTCGCTCCCTCTCCTTTACTGCACCGTCACCTCGTCGCCTGCAGGCAGAAGACTTCATAAAAATGGTGCCAACTTGAGCCGCCGGGAGGAAGAAACACCGCCGCCTTCTCTCACCACACTCACCACAGCCCGAAATGGTGGTGGTAGGGTGATGGTGGCGGTTGTGACTGTAGGGGGGTAATGATTATGGATATGGTGGTGCGGCAGTGGTGATGACAATGGAGGTGGTGTGGGAATGACTGCGGGGACGGTGGTGTTGTGGTGGTGATGACTAAGTGTGGTTGTGGTGATAACTGTGTAGGTGATGACTATGGTGCTGATGGTGCTAATGGTGACTGACTGTCAGGTGGTGGTGGTGCACGGTGAGTTCATACATGTGTTGTTGGTCCTAAGGGAAGAAAAAGGACAAGACACAACTCGTTATTTCTCCATCCGAATATACACCGTTTGCTAGCTGAAGATGACCGAGCAAAGGCAGGCAACAATAGTGATAAGAACAGTCCAGCTTAGGTAACAAAGATCCTCGGTAAACAGGTGACATGAAGGTTAATGAAGAGCCAGAGAGTTGGACAGAGACAGCAAAGGGCGTAGGTGTCATTTTCACACGAACGAAAAGAAAATATTGAGGTACATGTTTGTCTTTTCTCTTGTCCTGGCTAGTGTGCTTCTGCCTTCCGTCCACCCCTCACCCTTCACCTCTCGCTGCCCGTCTGCTGCCGCTGCCGCTACTCTCGGGAATGACAGCAACAGAAGAATATGCAATAAAGCTGTCTGTTAGTGCCCCAGACTGTGAGTTTCCTCGAGAGGGGGAAAAATTGGAAACATACAGTCAGTCCTCCAACACACACACACACACACACACACACACACACGAAAGAAAACGTTGCTCATGTAAAGCGTGCGCCGAAATGGAACGCCCATGTCACAGCTTAAGAAGGGGAACTAAATCACTGCCCAGCGTCGCGTCTACTGCAACAACAACAACAACACACACACACACACACACACACACACACACACACACACACACACACACACACACACACACACACACCTAGTTAATACACTTTCCGGCATGGTTCGTTTTCCAAGTCGAGGAGCATGAGTGAGTGTGACGGAAGGGAGAAGAAAGACGATGGGCAGGAGGAGTAGGAGGAGGAGGAGGAGAAGGAGGATATAGAAGGACGGCGGCGAAAAGGAGCAGGAAGGAGGAGGATGAGGATGAGGAGGGGGTAGATACACAGAAAATGAAAAGGAGGAGGAGTTAAGAGAAATAGCCAAAGAGGGAGGGAAGGAACAGTAGTAAAAGAAAGAAAAAAGAGGGGGAACTCGAGCACGTCTTTTCCAACTCCTGCCTTGGCCGGGGTGTCGGTGAGTGGCCCTCGAGCGCCTGCCTCTGTTTGCCCTTCGCCCGGAGCCTCATTAATTAGCCTCCACTTGCTGCCTGATCGTGATATTTTTTCCTCGACGTGGTTTTACTTCCCGTCACTTCTTCATTACGCGGCGAGTCCTTCGTGGCTTGTCAGGGAGGATGAATGAAGAAAAGGGAGCGAGAGGGAGGGAGAGACACACGGACGGAGAGACAAGGAGGGAAGAAAAGACGGATGGGCTTGGAGGGAGAGAGAGGAATGGAGGGGAGGGAGGGAGGGAGGGATGTAGGAGGAAGGAAGTGTGACGAGAGGTGAATAATAGGGACGTGAAGAGGGCGAGTCACACCCTCTTTCTTGTCCTGACGAGAGAGAGAGAGAGAGAGAGAGAGAGAGAGAGAGAGAGAGAGAGAGAGAGAGAGAGAGAGAGAGAGAGAGAGAGAGAGAGAGAGAGAGAGAGAGAGAGAGAGAGATGGCACCAACTTTTTTGTTATCCATATTGGTGATCGTGTCTGTTTGTTTGTTTGTCAGTGTATACGCGTGTGCCTGTTCGTTTGTTTGTGTGTGTGTGTGTGTGTGTGTGTGTGTGTGTGTGTGTGTGTGTGTGTCCCGGAGTCATTTCACGTTCCCGAGCCTTTCTTTCTCCTCTCTCCCTTGCCTCTTCCCCTTCTTTCTTTCGTTCTCTCTCTACTTCCTTCCTTCGGCTCTCGCCCTATGTCTCCACCCTCTGCCACCAGCTCGCTACCGCCCTCTTCCCTCAGCGCCAGTGTCTCTTCTCCCCTCATTCTCCTTTCTCTCGACCCTCTCCTTCCCTCGTCATCTCCACAAATGTCCGCCATCACCATCTTCCTTCCTATTATAGACTCTCAGATTCCTCGAGAACCTCTTTGCCACTCCTGTCCTCTCACGTACATTCTCTTTTCCCAACTTCCTCCACCTCTGCACTTTCCTTCTTTCCTTCCTCGAGGGTGTATATCCTTTAAAGACTTCCTCCTCTTTAACCACCACCTCCTCCTCTTCCTGCTGCTCCTCCTGTTCATCTCTTGGTTCTGTCATCCGCTTCCTCCTGCTGGCTTCTTCTACCCCTTTCTGGCACCCTCGCGCTCTCTTGTGTAGTTCGCGCGCTCATCCTCTTTTGTTTTCTCGGTTTTCAGTTTTCCTCTCCCGGTCGCACCTCTCCTGGGCTTCCTCTGTCTATATAATGGAGTCTAATAGTTTTTTTTTCACTCCTCCATCTCTTCCTCCTCCTCTTCTTCCACCTCCTCTTTCTCCTCCTCCAACTGCTATTACTACTATTACTACTAGTCTTACGCCTCTTCTGTCTGCTTCTCCTCCTCCTCTACCTCCCACTGTTCCTCTTAAAATGGCTTTCCTTGCATTCCTTTCCATTCCTTTTGGTCTTGGTCTTTCATTCCTCCACCTCTTCCTTCTCATACTCCTACTCTTACGTCTCTTCTGTCTACTTTCCTTCCTCTTCTAACTCCCATCGGCCCTCTTAAAATGACCTTCTTTGCCTTCCATTCCTTTTTGTCTTGGTCTGCGCCGCCCACTATATAAGTGATCTTTCTTTTCTTACGCCTCTTCCTTCTACTTTCCCCTCCTCTTCAACCTACCACTGTCCCTCTTAGAATGGCCTTCCTTGCCTTCCATTCCATTCCTTTTTGTCTTGGTCTGCGCCGCCCACTCACTCCTCGCTCCTCGCCTCCCCTTCCCCCTCTCACACCTCGTCTCTGCCCGGCGTGAAAAGCCTCGACTTATTGAAGGGTTCCTCTCCCTTTTTGGCGAGCCCGAGCCCTCCCTTTTCTCTTTTATTTCATTTAATTCTCATATTTACTCTATTCCACCGCTACCCCTCCTCCGCTGCCCCCGTGGTGGTGGTGGTGGTGGTGGTGGTGCGGTGAGGAAAAAATAACAATCTCAATATTTCAG
>NC_066535.1:16603413-16760913 GCF_024679095.1 Eriocheir sinensis | reverse complement strand
GAGGGAGTCTGCTGCGAAGGACAAAAGAAACAGCCTCGCAGATACCTCTCGCGTGAGGAGCAAAAAGGAAAGTAGTCATAAAAAGGAGAGTGGAAAGGCAGCTGTTGAAGAGGCTACGGGGAGGGTTTTTCGTGGTAGAATCTTTTAGTTTTTTGTGTGGAAAGCGTCGAAGGGAAGGAGTTTGCCGGCATCCGAGGTACCACGAAATTTGTGAACCTGACGATTTACTTGCAATGTTCTCCGCAGCAAGAATCTCCTCATTTGGTACCGGAAAGCCTTCAGTTCATTTAAAGCTGTATGGCACTAAATAATTGGGTTTGAGGTAACTTAGTCGGAAGTGATCAGAAGCACGTTTTGTAACATGTCAAATAACTCCAGTCATGTTTCTGTAAAGTAAACCAGACAGACGCACTATTCGCAGTGTATGAGGCTGATTAGGGAGGAAGAAGGGACGTAATCGATATCAGCGGCAATTTTGTTCAAGATTATGTTTGCAATATGTTATTTAGCCATTTGTATTATGTATCCGTTTCGTTTTTCACTAACACGTACTTATTATTTTCAGGTCAACATCCACCGAAGCCGACGCCTGAAAAACGTATGTACAATTTAGCAGTTGACATTGTTCATTGTAATAGATTAAGAGATTGCGGAAACTCTTGATAACAAAATATGACGCGTTTAAATCCAAGCCGAGAGTGAGGAAACAGCAACAACTGTTTACGGTATAGGAGAGAGTAGCCGTTGTTTATGATATAACCGTAAACGTGCCATCAGGTGGGCAGGGAATGGCCGCAGACAACTGAATACATAATGTGAGGACCTCGACGTAGCAAGGGAAAATGGTCTTTGTTGTACAAGAACAAAGGAGGCATCTGAAGGGTTTCCCGATGCATGGATAAAGAAACTATATGAAAAAAGCTACTCTTGGAAGGGGCAGAGTCTGGAAGAAAAGAAAGTCGTAGAAAACAAGAGATTCCGTGTGCGAGGCATAAGGAATAATTGCATTATGGCTCTTCGAAGAACGAAGGAAAAATAACTTTAGCAATTCCACGTCACGGTTGCATTTTATGGCTACTGGGAATTGGATTGCATGCATACATGATCCGTGCTCCTCCTCTTCACTTTCTGTGATTACATTGTTTTGACGTTTTTGTTCATGTTCTGAGGACTTTATTTTTATTTTTCATATCTAGTAACGACCCCGTAATGCTTGTGTTTTCCTCCTATCTTTATTTGCAGCAAAGTTACGATACCAAGTCACGCACGCGCCTGTAAAATTAGTGTGTTGAAGGGGGGGGGGGGATGCGTGCGTGCATGTTTGTGAAGCAATTTTCAATTTTTATTAAGCACCTGTGCGATAATGTAGTTATGTAAATCCAAAACTCAACTGAATCCATACCATTACATATGCATCTTAGCAATTTCAAGCCCCAAAGAAATAAAGCGAATTTTATGTACAGTCCTTGCACACTTTAAAAAGCTGTAGGCTGCGAAGTTAAATTTCTGACATCCAACGAACATAAAACGAACCAGCAGAGGGAGGTTACTCGTACATGCAGCGCCGACATGAAACAGTGAGCTTAGACGACACATTTCAAACTTTAAGAGGCACACAGGTTTAGAAAGAACTCTTTATTTTGGTCCGCGTGCAGGTGTGTCTCCTTTCGCTGCCGTTGAAATGCACAGGTTAATTAAACACGGAGGAGACAGGGGGAGAGGAGAGCAAATAAGCGGGGTAGAAGGTAGGCAACTGAGGAGCGTTTCCCGTCTCATGGCTGATTAGTTCTCCTTCCTTCCCCTCCTCCTCCTCCTCCTCCTCCTCCTCCTCATTCTCCTCCTCCTCTTCATCATCATCCAACTTCGTTTTCCTCCTTCTCTTCCTCCTCGTCTTCCTTCTCTGCCTCCCTCCTCCTCCTCCTCCTCCTCCTCCTCCACCGACTTTGCCACTAAGCTGCCTTGATTACGATGATTTATGGATTCGACAAACAGCGTCTTATTCAGCTCCTATTCTTCAGCTTGGAATTAAAAAGCATCGCCCACGCTGATCACCGCAACCCAAGCTTCCTCTCCCCCGCTCCTCACCCTCCCCTTTCGATGCAGTCTTGTGGTTTCAGCGTTCCCTCAATTCTTCATCGGGGGAGGCTAAGACAAAAGATCTAGTCGGTGCTTAGCCTGGGTAGAATGCGGGGCGCGGGGACAAGGAGGGTGGCAAGGGGAGTGAATTCTTCTACTACTTCCTCAGGTGAAACAGTAGGGGGGGGGGGAAGGGAGGGGGTTCAGGGGGAAGAGGAGGAAGGTATAATTGAGTGAAACTGCGCGGAAAACAATTATTCTCCAAGATCCCTTCCTTTCTTCTTCTTCCTCGTGTCTGTTTTTCTTTCTTCTTTTTCTTTTTTTTGTTGTTTTTTTCTTGTTCGTTTGTTGACTTGTTCTTTTCTTTTTATTCTCTCGTTTTCTTCTTGAGTTTCTTCTCCATATTCTTTTATTTTTCTTTATTCTTGTCTTGATTTTCCTAGTTTTACGCATGTCTTGATTTTCTTGTTCTAGTTCGTCCTTTTCCTCTTCCTGTTCTTGTTCCGTTTATTCTTGTTCTTGTTCTTTACCTTTTTCTTATTCCTCCTCCTCTTACTCTTCTTCCTTTTGCTGCTCCTCCTCCTCCTCCTCCTCCTCTTCCTTCCCTCATGACCTAACGAAGAAGAATGGTCGGGAGCACATGGTTGGCCGGACTACGCTCCTAGAATACCTTTTTTTCCCCTTCACCCCCAACCCACCTCTCTCTCTCTCTCTCTCTCTCTCTCTCCCCCGGTCGACAAAAACACTGGACCACACTATTTCGTCTCTAACACACGACTTCACGAGCAATTGACATGACTTCTCGGCGGCCTGGCTCGCGCGGAGGTAATGTAGCGACGAGAACGAGTGAGGGAGGGGGAGAATAGCTACGGGGTGGGGGGGGGGAGAGAGAGAGAGAGAGAGAGAGAGAGAGAGAGAGAGAGAGAGAGAGAGAGAGAGAGAGAGAGAGAGAATGTAGGGAGGGGGAAAGTGCAGGTGTTCACGCGTCTGTGCTATCATTGGTGTGGTCCTGCCCTCTCTCTCTCTCTCTCTCTCTCTGGGTAAATAACGTAGCATCAAGTTATGTTTATTGGCTCAGTTTGTCGTTCTTCAATGCCCGCGACGCAGGTTTTTATCCCGGCCGCTGACTGCATCATTGTATCCTAGAGGCATGTCGCTTAATCATGTTTATATCAATCTTATATTTTTTTTTCTTGCGAATTTGGTTTTAATTCATTTTTATCCTCATATCATCTGTTTTTGACTCCCTGGGTATGCATAAATTACTCTCCCTGCTTACTGTAATGTTCACCAATCCGAAATATCTTGATTTATGGGTTTATTATTTTTTTTCTTTTTCTTTGTTTTTTTCAGTTCGTCTGTAGTTTCTCACCGTTCTTAAAAATAACTGAATATGGAACGATAGCAACTGTTCCGTGGATTTGTGTTGTGTGAGGTCGGTGAAGTATTTGGTTCTGTAAACTTTTGTCATTAGAATTGCCTTAGATCATGATTTTGCTTATTCCTTCACTTATACGTATTGTTCTTGCTTTTTGGTATGTTTCATGGTCGAAAGTTCAGATTTATTGGAATGATTAGATGAAGGTATAGTTTCTGCAGTCTTCATCATTTAAATAATTTTGAAATGTGTTTGTGTTATATTTTTCCATTCAGACGTGTAGTTCCTGCTTTCTGATTTAAGGACCTTAATGAGGAAGTTACTTAAGAAAGGAAGAGCATCATTATGAGACAGGAACGTTGTGTAGTTCTTGCATTTTGATATAAGAATTTGATGGAGAAATGTATCGTCATCTGCTTACTTAAGAGAGAAGGAGCATTATCTGAGGTGAGGAGGGTAAAGGCAGGCAGAGGAGCATTCAGCCAGACACGTGAAACAGAGGGTAAACAGACCATCTCCCTCTCCGGCAAAAAGCTATGTTAATTTGGGACCATAATGGACTGACGGACTGTTTATTGTTTTTTTCTGGCGACGCGGGGCGGTGAGTGCCAAGGCGGAGGGGAGTGCCAGAGGGAGCGGGAGAGAGAGCGGTGGCGGCGGGTCATGAGGAATCAATAGCGAAACAAAAGCAAACCATGTGGCCCAGCCGGCACCTGTTTCCTCGACGCACCTTATTGCCACCTGATCACCCGCCGCCTCGCTCTCATCCCTCACCCCGTTTTCTTTGCCAACTCAGGGATGTGGAATGACGATGGAAGGAAGGCGGAAACAAAAGCCTGAAATAAAGAGACGGGGTATAGAGGAACAGGAAGAAAGAGAAAGAAGCTTATTGCCTCCATGTCACCTCGCCCTCTGCCTCTCTTTGCCTCCCTCTCCCTTGCTGCAAATGACCCCCTCCAAAAAGAACCCGGGGTGTGGGATTACGAGCAAGGGAAGACAGAGAGGAAAGAGAGCAGGAAATGGAGACACAGAGAAAGAGAGAAACAGGAAGGAACCGAAAGAAATAGGAAGGAAAAGGAAGGCCGTAAGGTAAGCAGGAAATGGAGAGACAGAGAAAGAGAGGAACAGGAAGGAAGAGAGAGAAGTAGGAAGGAAAGACAGGAAGGAGGGAGGGAGATATGATTTTCCTCTCTTCCTCTCGGGGACCCGCGGGCACGAAAACAAACGTAGGTGAATGTGATATGTTGTCAGACGAATTTGACTCGCCACCCTCCATTTCTCTCTCTCTCTCTCTCTCTCTCTCTCTCTCTCTCTCTCTCTCTCTCTCTCCTGTCTCCTTCCCTTCCTTCCTCCTTCCTTCTTTTCTTACCTCTTCCCCTCTCCCATCTCCCTTCTCCCCCTCTCCCTCTTTCCCTCTCCCTCCCTCCCTCTCTTTCCCTTTCCCCCTCTACCCCTCCCCCCTCTTCCCTCTCCCCCTCGCACCTTCCCATCAGCCATCTCCCTCCCTCCTTCCTGCCCTCTTTCTTCTTTCCGTCTTTCTCTCCCTCCCTCCTCTAGCTCCTTCCTTCTTTTCTTACCTCTCTCTCTCCCCTCTACCCTCTCCCCCTACCCCTCCCAGCTTCCGCTCCTCGTCCATCTATCTTCCCTTCCACCACTCACCTTTTTCGCTATCTCCTTTATTTTCACCTTACCTCGCCTGCCTTCCTTCACTCTCCCTATTTTTTTCTCTTTTTTCATACCTCACTTTCTTCTGGGTTTTCTTTTATAAGCTCTTTACTTCTCTTTTTTTTAATTTTTCACATTACTTTTTCTTGCTCGTTCTTTTCTTTTCTTTTTCTTTTTTCTTCTTTCGGCGATCTTATTCTGCGTGGAATCGACGACCACATAACAGACGAGAGGAGAAAATTGCCGATATCGAAATTAACGCGTATATCTCACGTTGCCGGATGTGCCATAATATTTCTCAATGGATATAGTCAGATCTGTCGATGTTTGTTATGTATTAGTCCGGCCATCAACAACAACGCCCATTACATGAAATTAAGAAAAAAGAACAAAATATATCCGTGAATTTCGTCAGTCAGTCGGTCAACTTTAACGCCCGTGTTCCTTCAAGAGTCAAAATGTAGTGGAATAAATATCCTTTTACTGCATGTTTTCTTTAGAGAGGTGGATCATTTTGGGTTAGTGGGTCCGAGACAGAGGAACAGGAGGAATAGAAGGTAAATTTTATCACTGAAGCCGTGTGAAAAGAAAGAAGAGCAACTATAACCAGTAAAATGCAATGAAGAAAGAATAAGCCTGAGTTGTGAGTGAATGGCTTTATTATCATCATCCCATCACTGTTCACTTTTTTTCTAGGTCCTTTTTCACCACTTGTATCATCCTGGACTAACCAATTCTCCCTTTTCCTCTTTATACGTTTCTCTATCAGTAATTCTTTCTTTAACCTATTTTTGTCACTCCTTGCGTCACCTTGGACTAACCTAATTTCACATCTCCTCTTTTTACTTTCCTCCATTGACTTCTTTCGTCTATTTTTTACTTCTTGCATCTCGTTCATATTTCTTTTAATTTTGCTTTTTTTTTTTCACTGCTCTTATTTTTACCTCTTGTCCCCCGTTCCACTCACTAACCCTCCCTCCTTGTCTTTTCACTTCCCTTACCGCGAGGCCGTGATAGGGAGTGAATCACCTTCCCCTCGGCCACCTGTCCCCCGACCCTCCCTACCTTCTCCTGTTTTATGTAGCTCGTTATCACCACGTGTCTGGCTGCCCGGCGCCCTCCCTTGTAGGCTTACACAACCTCCGCACCCCCCGTCTCTCTCTCTCTCTCTCTCTCTCTCTCTCTCTCTCTCTCTCTCTCTCTCTCTCTCTCTCTAATGATATAATTTTCGTACTTGTAGGCCTCGTTGCCCCTGGACGCTTCCGTGCCTTCGGGTTCAAACACACACTCGCGTCTTTGTCTCGGTGCTTCTGCCTCGCTGCGCTACGTGCCCGCGCGTCGCCCGCCACCTGCACGCCGCGCTGCTCACGTGCCCGCCCTAATTGAGTGATGGAAGGGGTAATTTTGCGCTCCCCTTCCCACGACAAACGGAGACAGTGACGGATGTAGAGACGCTGCACCATCAACTTTGAGCTTTTTGTTCGTCTCTGTCTCTCTCTCACGGTTCCTCATTTCTCTCGTTTTTTTTTATTTTTTTTACTGATATCCTGTTTGTTGGTTTGTTTACTAGCCCCGTAGCGATATAGTTAACGTTTCTAGCTTGGAGTGTGGATTTTTTTTAATTGTTTGCTTGTTTGGTATGTTGGTTGTGTGATTCGCCATGGTCTAGTCACGGTTGAGGTTTTGGGTGGCGGCTGGGGTGATTGATGGCTTAGACAGGAGGTAAAAAACATCGTAAACAGTAAATAAGGCTGCAAAAGCTGATCAAATAAAAATAAAAAAATAACCAAAAAATATCAAAAACCTGCAACAATAAATATCTTACCTCTCACCAAAACAGAAATGAAAAACAGACCATTCAGAAACAAGGAGCCTCAGCAACCGCCGGGGAGATACGAGAGGATAAAACTTCCTATACGCTTACTCTTATCAATCTTTCCTCCTTCCTTCCTCATGCCTCTCCGCGCCGCCACCGCCTCCGCTCCTTGCCGTAGACAGCCACTTCTCGGCGCTGACTTTACTTCCCCCCACAACAGCCCAGTTCGTTAAATATGGGTAGTGCTTGAAGGGGCGCCGCCGGGTGACGATTGGGGGAAGGATGTGGTGATATGAATCTACCGGGACGAGGTTATAGATGGAAGGAAGAGTGGTGGCAAGAAGAGGTTGAGGAAGTTTAATTAAGTCGAGGTAGAAATGTAGGTACATGGAAGAGAGGAAGTAGAAGAAGAAAGAATAGGAAGAAGAAGGAGTAGCAGAAGGAAAAGGAGGAGAAGAAAAAGAATAAAGAAGAAAGAACAAGAACAAGAACAAGAAGAAAAAGGAGGACGAGGAAGAAAAAGAAGAAGAAGAAGGAGAAAAAGAGATGGAAGAAAGAGCCCTTTCCATTGTCAGACAGAGTATTAAAACTGAAGAACGCTTGAAGGAGGAAATATAAAAGCAGAGAAAAGAAAAATATGACAGAAGAGTGAATAAAACAGACAAGAATGGGAGGGAAAGAGCGCCATTAAAGGACTGACTTGAAAACCATAAGAAGAAAATGAAGAAAGGCAGCATGAGAAAGGGAACGGAGGAGAATAATGGCTTTGGAGTGTAGCATATAGTGCCATAAAAGAGGCTGTATCCATTGTGCTGAATCACGCGCTGTAGCACATTAGTTTGGTGGCAGTAAATGGCTCTGCAAAAGACGCAGGCACACAATAGGTTATTACCATAAAGTTAGGTGGACTGTCCCATCTTTTTTGCCTTTTTCCTTTTTTATCTGCCACATATATTAAGTTTGTGACCAAGAGTTTTCTAATGTGCATTTTACTGGGGGACATAAACGCGTTACTGAGCCAGGAATCAAAAAGTTTTGTATTAAATTTTGTGAATGTCCCGAAGGCGGCCGAACTTTATGTTGGGTGTTAAGAACTGTGGCTGCTGCCGGGGAGGGTACCCACACACACACACACACACACACACACACACACACACACACACTCACACTCACACACACACAGGCCTCCCCCCCTTCCCCTACACACACTTTCTGAGCCCGTGCCGCCGGCGTGAGGGGAGGCGAGGCATTCATGTTTATCTCACTCTGTATCTCGCACGCGACCCATTATGCTCCCGGACACGGCCAGCTTTTACAAATGAAAACTATAAGGAGTCATCAGGGCGAGAACAAGCGGCAAGCCGGTCGCGCAGAGGCCTCTCGCTGCCCACCGCCAGTCACCCGCCACGCAGAAAAAGGTCAAACATTTTTACAACAAACTGAATTAACAATAAACTAAACCAATCATGAACCGACACAGTCCATTATTACACGTGGCTAAAATGGTCGCGCATTCATCACGTGCGCTCATTGCCCCGGCCAGAGGGACAATGTGGTAAATAGTGTTGGAGGGGTGGTGGTGTGGGGGTGACCGGTGAATAAGTACAGAAAAAAAACAAAGTATATCTACCGCTCGTGATCTTTTTTTTGTGTGTGTGCTGTGTGTGTGTGTGTGTGTATGCGTGTGTTGGAAGGTGATTAGTGTTTTTTTCGAACGCTTGCTTGACCCTTCTTTAAGGTATATTCTGTAAATGAATGAAAATTATCACAGAAAAGACTTAGGATGTAAACTGCCTTATTTGAATGTCACTACCATGGTCAGACTAATCATAATGCCCCCAATTTCTTTCATTCACCATGGTTTCATCACGTACTGGTCTAGCGATCGCCAGCTAGTAGCCTCCCCGAATAAGCTTGAAGCTCGGGTGGCGGATCTCTGGGTGCAGTTGGAGCATCACACCCACCCACCCGAAAAGGTGGACGTATTCTCAAACTGACACCCGGCGTCACGTTTAATATGCACTCCCCTGAGTTTTGAATCCCCAATCGTTTTTATTCATACTCGTATAACTTCCACTCCCCAGTCATTATTATACGAACAGTTTACACTCCCCCTGTGTATATTACACGCGTAATATACACTCCCTCTGAATAATATGCAGTCCCCAGTCTTGACCTCATATCAAGTTTGATAACGTTTCGTTAGGTTAGGTTAGGTCAGGTAAAAGATAAAGCTTAACTCTGTATACACATTAAATAATAATGACTGGGACAAAAAGATATACTTCACAAAGGGAGTGCTTACTATATTGACTTGGGGAGTGCGAATAATTCATGGGTAGCGCAAATTAGATGTGTAGTAATGACTGGTGGAGTGCAAAGTATACGTATTATAACGACTGGGGAGTGCAATGTGTGGGAGTGCATTTTGAATGCTACACCGACACCCATCTACTGCTGTGAGGACAGGGGAACGTATTAAAGTATACTCTTTATTTTGTGTGTATCCATGTAAGTGTGGCAGGATGAATGTGTGTGGATATGTCTATGTATATATGTATGTATGTATGTATGTATGCATGTATGTAAGTATGTATGTATGCATGTATGTATGTATGTACATGTATGCATGTTTTATTTATGTTTATACACGTATATGTATGTATTATATGAATCTATTTGCGTGTATATACAAATGCACTTTCATGTGTGTGTGTGTGTGTGTGTGTGTGTGTGTGTGTGTGTGTGTGTGTGTGTGTGTGTGTGTGTGTGTGTGTGTGTTTGGGCATGCTGTAGCACGCCTGGGTGTGGTAAGTGCCAATTTTATATATATGTATATAGTTATATAGTCATAAATATGCATATTAAATTTATACGAATTTATGTTCGCACACATGTAATTCAATATATTACTCGTATGTGAGCAAAACACACACACACACACACACACACACACACACACACACACACACACAGAGAGAGTGAGAGAGAGAGAGAGAGAGAGAGAGAGAGAGAGAGAGAGCACACACACACACACACACACACACACACACACACACACACACAAACACAAACACACACGCACGCACGCGCGCCCCCACAGATAGAGAGGCACCTGTCACCCAGAGCACTGAGCACTTTGTTTTGCCATTGTTTCGGGATTTGTATAGTGTGTGTGTGTGTGTGTGTGTGTGTGTGTGTGTGTGTGTGTGTGCGTGCGTGCGTGTGAGTGACAGTGCGAGTGTATATGTGTGTGTTTATAAAGTCCCTTTTTAGCGAAAAAGCAGCGTACCTGCCGCGGCGAGCACTCAGGACGCAATGGCGGGGTAACGAAGCGGAAGGCGTATGATGGGACCCGGCAAGAGGGGGGGGGGGAGGGAGTGACGGACGGTGCGAGGCGTGAGGGGGGGGGGGGGAGGGGCAGGAGGAATCATGGAGGATGGGGCGGGAAGGGACGGAAGTGGAAGTGGGGGTTGGTGGGGAGGAAAAAATTGCTGTTGAGGAAGGGGGATGAGAGGAGGAGGCTAAAGAAGGACGACAGAGCAGGGAAAGGGGAGCAGGGGGGGGGGGGGGGCATTGTAAGTGAGGGGGTGCAAGTGGAAGGGGTTTGAGCGGGGTAAAAGTTTTTAGTTGGGGGGAGTGAAATTTGTGACAGTAAAGGGACGAAGGGAGGAGGGAAGTGACGGGAGGCGCTTGTGAAAGGGATGTCGCGATGGATGGTACAAGGCAGAAGTGAGTGATTGACTTTAGATGTGTGTGTGTGTGTGTGTGTGTGTGTGTGTGTGTGTGTGTGTGTGTGTGTGTGTGTGTGTGTGTCCGTTGCTGGCCATCATTCTCACAAAAAAATATAACCACAAAACTCTTAGTCCTAGCACATAGTTCCACAAATGTACAGGAAACAAAATATCCAAGGTTTTATTACACTTATCATTGTGACAGGAAGGAATAGTTTCAGGGTTTTCCATTCATGTATTGCTTTTTTTCTTTCGCACTTAGCTCTGTCACTCTTCCTACCCACCTTGCTGGTCGGGGCTAACGCAAGGGGAGCGCCATGAAATATTCCCAACTTGTGTATCGCTCTTGTCGCCGCTGTCAGTCTGTCGAGGCAAGGAACGCTGTCGCCGCATCAACTCCCTCGCTTGTGTCACTGTGTCGTATGATGTCCAAACAGCTGCCGTGTGTCTGTGGCAGTGTTGTATTGTGTTGCTATTTGTGTTGCGTGTTCCATCGCCCACCGGCACCCGATAACACACACACACACACACACACACACACACACACACACACTCGTCATCTGCTGGTCAACTGGCTTTATTGCGGTCTCATTTTTCTATATTTTCTTTCTGTTCTCTTCTTTTTCATCTTACAAGGGAAAGATTCGTTTAACCCGAGAGCAGCAATACTCGCTGGTGAAGAGTATTGTGGAGAGTATGTAGCCGGCAGTATTGGAGTATAAATCTTCAAAGTATTTTGCCTCGATTCGCAGATGGGGACAATGGTTTGGGTACAAGTGGGCCTCCATTCGGTCAGTTTGTGTTTGCATTTTCCTTTTCTTTTTGGGGCCTGTGTCTTGTTTAGCCATTAAATACAACCACGTTCTTTTAGAGGGTGTAGATGTGAACGTTAACCTCCACATGAGATGCCCCCCACATACACAAGCGCTCGGGTACACACACACACACACACACACACACACACACACACACACACACACACACACACACACACACACACACACACACACACACACACACACACACACACACACACACACACACACACACACACACACACACATACACACACATACACACAGACACACACACGCACAGCTCCCCCTGTCAAAAACCTTTTAGAAAATCGAACTGTGCCGAGAATTCCTCTTCGGGAGCAGCAAGCTATCGAAGCTCTTGCCAGCCGACCGGAGGGAGGGAGGAGGGGAGGGGGAAGGGGATCTGCTGGAGTGGCATCCCGAGGCACTCTGGCACTCAGTAAAGACGCGAGGCACAAGGCGGCCCTCCACTCTGGACAAGAAAATCGAGTGAGGTTGATCCGATCTCAGCGAAGTGGAAGCCTTGAGGACCCGACTCGAATTAGCTGTCTCTCCGGTTTAGCTCGGAAGGTAAAGGAGGGAAGGGGAAGAGATAAAAGGAGAGGAAGAGAGAAGAGGAGAGGAAGAAGAGGGAGGAAGAAAGGAGAGAAGAGGCATGAAGAGAGAGGAAGGGAGGGAAGGAGGGGTTCAGAAAAGCGGAAGTAGGTTTGAAGTTTAGGGGGCGGCGAGGAGCGGGGAAGGTCGCGGCCACGAATATTACAGTAACTTTGGTCTTGTTTTTTTTACACTCTCCTTTATTTTTGTATAACTCGATCCGCGGTGCCTGGATGTAAAAGTGATGCAATCGGCTCTCTCTCTCTCGATCTATCTATCTCTATCTACCTATCTATCTATCGTTGTCTATCAAAAGTGCCTATTTAATCCCAACTCTGCTCTCGCTTCCTTCCCTATTGTTTTTTTTTTAATACTTTGTCTTCGTCCTTATTCTAAACCTTGTCTTCCTCCTTGTCCTCTTCCTCCTTAGCTGTTGCATTGGGAGTGTTTTATATGACAGTCAAGTTGGGCGGTATTCCCCCGTTGCTCCTCCCTCGTTGATGAAGCCGTGAAGGTGAGTATTAGTTAGGCGAAGGAAGGGGCGGAAGGCAGGAAATGGAGGCAGATGGGGTGTGCGCGTGTTTATGTGTGTGCTAAACTCATATAATGTGACGGGCGTAATTACGGGAAGATAAGCCACGTCGGGGAGGAAGACTTCTAATTTGATTTTTCGTGTTATTTAGACCCGATGAAGCTGAAAGGTCGGCAAGTGTGTGTTAAACTTTCACGAGACGCCAGCCCCTCCACGCCCCGAGCAGCCAAATCCACAAGGCATGCAAAGGAACGTGTCAAGAGAGAAAAATAAAATAGAAGCAGCAAAATCGGGAACGTTGACGCGGCGGCTGCTGGCGTTCGGTAATTTTCTCAGTGCATGTCGCCTGGAATAACACGCTGGAAAAACACCCTTCGTTTATCTTCGGTTTTCTCGCTCTTTTTTCTCTTCGCCCAGTCTTCCGGGTGAGGAATTATCGCATCACCTCTGACAGGCGCCCCCCCATCAAGCCTTCCCAGTCTTCCAAGCCTTTCCAGTCGCCGTCCCGAACCTTTACTGCCTCGGCCAACTTACGTCACCCGTCCGGAAAGGCTGAATATCGGAAAAGGTCGTGAAAGTCTATATTGTAATTAGGCTCAAGGGTCGTGAATAGTTGATGGCGGTGCACGGAGGGAAAGGCGTTGAAATATTACTGTGATGCTTGTCGTGGTATTTGGAGGAGGAGGGAGGCAGGAGGTGGATGAGAGAGAGAGAGAGAGAGAGAGAGAGAGAGAGAGAGAGAGAGAGAGAGAGAGAGAGAGAGAGAGAGAGAGAGAGAGAGAGAGAGAGAGAGAGAGAGAGAGAGAGAGAGAGAGAGAGAGAGAGACTCGTATCCCCTGCAGCATCAGCGTAATTGTGTGTTATGTGCCCTCCTCGCCCTCCTCGCCCTCGCCACCCTCGCCGGATTACCTAAACTGGGAAGGACGGCTCCCCAGCTCCTCGCCGCACCCCGCTTCCACGGAGGAGGCGGAGGGAAGGTAACAATAAAACACCTTGGCCGGTATTATAAGACTTTCGCTTCTTACATCAGGATTTCTAAAGGTCAAAGAGGGGATCAGTCGGGTTCTAATGAGTGTTTCTTTACGCTCACGGTACAGAGGAAGGACCAAACTACCACCAGGGTCATAAAACTACTCCTGGAAATGCCCAAAACTCCTACGAAAGCCTTGTCAAATATGTGTACTTGGGCGACGAAATGTTTACTAATACGGCCCCTAATGCCTCTAAGCATCGTGGGGAAACGCATTTTTTCACGGCACAAGTAGGCAGACCGAGGCAGACCAAGGCAGACCATAGGCTAAGCAAATAATAGATGAAATAAACGACTGCGAGATGTTATTTCTATGAGTAAAACAAAAGAGTACCGAGATTAGTATACCGATGATTTCTTAATGCTTCTCTCGAATGTGTTTCTGGCGACGCGACCGTGAGATGTGACGTTAGTTCTATGAGTTAAACAAAAGAGTATCGAAATTAGTACCAAAGATTCCTTATGCGCCTCTCTTTATGTATTGTGGATCATAGGAAGGATGAAAATATACATTGAAAAGACGAGTACTACGTTTTTTATTTTTCTTCAGTGTGTGTGTTTGTGTGTGTGTGCCATAGTTGTGTGTTGCATCCATCCCACCAAAAGACTTTTCACCTCCCGCTTTACCTCCTCCTCCTCCCCCTATCCCCTTCCCTCCCCCTTCCCCATATCACTATTTATATCGAAAAGAGAAGGAAATATTTTTATCGTCGTGAAGTCTCGCTGTTCAATCTTACACGCGCTTCCTCATGGATATTTCTTGCTTGCTCGCTGTCATGTTGTATTTTTAATTTTGCGTTGTCACTCTTTTTTTATTACTACACGTTTGTTTTTGAGGCTCAGCGCTGTTGTGGTTATTCATGGACAGTTATTTTTTATTCTCTATATTTTTTGTGTGTGTTGAGTTGCCTCGCCCTTTATTCTGACATTCCGTGTGTGTTTCTGTGAATGTCAGTGTTTCTTCCTTTCTTTTGTTTTTCTTCGGTATCTGCGTTTTGATATTCGCCAGATGCCTTTATTTTTTATTGCTTTTAGTGTGTGTGTGTGTGTGTGTGTGTGTGTGTGTGTGTGTGTGTGTGTGTGTGTGTGTGTGTGTGTGTGTGTGTTTTCTTTCTGTTTGTCTTTACGTTCGGCCATTTGTCTGTCTGTTTTTTTCTTTTATCCGTCTCTCTCTCTCTCTCTCTCTCTCTCTCTCTCTCTCTCTCTCTCTCTCTCTCTCTCTCTCTCTCTCTCTCTCTCTCTCTCAATCTATCGCTCCCCTCTCCCTCTCCCACCATATCGCAAACAGTCACGCTTCCCTTCTCCGTTGAGGTGCAGATCAATCCCCTTTGCAGCAGCGTTGTGTCGCTTATTACCAAGTTAAATTTTTGCAAGAGTTTTATTGCTCTCGACATTTCTGGTGCCTTTGTCCGCTCCTGCGAAGTGAAAAAACTCCGTCGCGGGGAAATGGGAGTGGGAGTGCGCTAGGAGGAGGAGGAGAGCGGGCACGGCGGAGTTCACAGAGGAGTATTGAAACAGTTTAATATTGTCCTTTATTAGTTTTCTTTTTCCGTTCCGGTTTTCGATCTTTTTTTTCCTATCTGGCTCAATCTCCCGAATTTGAGTCCTTCAAGAGAATAGCGTTTGATTTTTTCTTTCTTCCTAATTTTTTTTCTTTTACGCTGTAATATGCGTTATTCCAATGATCTGTTGTTATATTCTCTTCAAGTTTTCGTTATGATTTCAGACAAAGAGAAGCAATGCCCCAGTTATCTGGACTTTTCGAACCCGCCCACTTTTCCCGTTTCAATCTGGCTTATTTTTTTCCTTTCCTCTGTGCTTGACCTAACCCAGAAAGTCCAAAGTGAACGTGATTGAAACGAAGGATCAACGTACGTACCCCCCCCACACACACACACACACACTCAAGGAGAGGTCAACGTCACCATCGACAAGGACTAATGACATCGGAGGGCAGGAGTCACACACAGGTGGATGTTTACCTTCCTTTGTTTACAGGTTCAAAACAAAAATTAGTCATATCATCAACCAGCTCGTTCATCTTGTGTGTGTGTGTGTGTGTGTGTGTGTGTGTGTGTGTGTGTGTGTGTGTGTGTGTGTGCGCGCGCGTTCGTTCTAGCCTGGATTCCATAATGTGAGATCAATCAAAAGCTTCTGGACAAATCTGCTCATTAATAGTCAACAAAGGTTTTCCTCCAGGCATCCCTCGTACCTCACCTGCCCCCTCCCCCCCCCTACCCTAATGCCCCTCATTACCCCGGTTTGTTTATCTAATTACGAGGCAGCAGCGACGCTTTAGTGCTCTATACTCGGCACTAATTACCCTTCATTAGGCACGCCGCACCTCATTAACGAGCGTAATCCCATCGTTAGTTAAGAATGGGCCGATGCTGCGCCGGGAGATTAGCGGGCGAAGGAAGGAGGAGAAAAGAGGGCCTTGGAGGGGTCCGCTACTCCTGTTGTTTATATCATACTGAACAATAATCCTTATTTTTTGGTCTTTATTTCTTACCTTTTGATATTTTCTCTTAGCCTTTTTTTATCTCTGTTTCTGCCTCTGTGTGTCTCTCTGCCTGATTGATTTTTGTCTGTCTTTCTCATAAACACACACACACACACACACACACACACACACACACACACACACACACACACACACACACACACACACACACACATGTATACCTATCTTCCTCATCTCGCGGCCTTAACCTTTGATTCATACCCTTCTCATTCCCTCCCTCTTTCCCTCCTCTTCTCCCCTCTCCCCTCTCCCCTTCCCCTCCCCCCCCCTCATGGCAAGGTATCGTCTCACATCGACCCTTTCTCCCTTCACTCTGAAACTCCTTGTCTCTCACCACGAAAGGCTTCTCCAACTCTCTCTCTCTCTCCTCCTCCTCCTCTTCCTTTCACCTCCTTCAGATTCGTACCTTCTCTCTCCCACCCTGACTTCAGACCCTCTCACTCCTTCGCTCCCTCACATCTTTCCCCGCTCCTCTCCAAGTCCCTTTCATTTTCCCGCTCACTCCATCTTCCCACACTTCTTGCCTCTCCACCACCTCCTCCTCGTCCCCTCCACCTTCCGCCCTCCGCCCCACAAGCCTCAGGACCTCCTCGTTTTTCTTCTTCGATACTGGGTTAATTTTTTAAGTTTGTTTTGGTTTGTGGGCGAAAATTCTTATATATTTATAAATGATGTCGAGAGAGAGAGAGAGAGAGAGAGAGAGAGAGAGAGAGAGAGAGAGAGAGAGAGAGAGAGAGAGAGAGAGAGAGAGAGAGAGAGAGAGAGAGAGAGAGAGAGAGAGAGAGAGGTGACTTAAAGTTTAATATCAGTCATCACATTAATAATTCCTGCAATCATGAAGAATCTTTTTTTTTTTTTGGTTCTGTTACTGACAAGCGACAAAAAAATATTAATCTCTTTATTGTAATTACGAGAAATAAGATCGGAACCTTTGATATCCTTCCTCTAATCAGTCTTTTGTTCCCAGCGCTTCCCATCACAAAATCGTACGACCTGTTCCGATTTTCTCTACTGGTTCAGATATACAAGACGAAGCTTAGGATACAGAACGAAGAGAAAAAGAACGTGTGTCAGTTTGTAGATTTTTATAGAGAAGCAAAATAATAAAAGTTAATCTAAAAGTATCATAGGAACAATTTCCATTTTTGTTTGTTTTGTGTGTTTTTGTTATACAGAAACACGAACCTCTTTTTTTTTTTTTTACAAATTAGGATACGGCTCAAGGGCTACAAAAAGGGTAAAAAAAAAAAGAAAAAAAAACGCTTCTCGCAAAAGCCCGCTACTATGTTTTCCTTTTTCCTACATTCATTCATACCATCATATAATTTTTTTTCTCTCGCTCTGACCCTCCAACTCACATCCCGTTCCTCCTTTACTAAGAAACTGTTAGTATGTGTCTAAGTATATCTTCACAGACCTCATTAACTTTACTCTTATCTTTCTCTTCTTTTTTCGTGCGTTATCTCTTCTTTCTTTCCTCTCTTCATGCCCACTCGCTACGTCATCCACCCGTTGTTCCATCCATTGGCTATTCATCTTTAGACATGTTCTCTCCTTTGGCCTCTTATTCAGTTTCCTTTTATTGGAGCAGCGCCTATAGTGGACTTTTTTTGTTGCTTTTATTTTGTTTTATTACCCTTGAGCTGTCTCCCTTGCTGTAATAAAATGTCTAGCTACGCTTCAGGTTAATTCTAGTTCTCATAATATAAAATTGACATATAGTTGTAAAAGAACCGAATTTGATCCCACATGAAAAGGACGCTCATTCTTTTGTCATTCACTTCAGCGGCAACCAATCTCACGTTACCTTTAGAACACGACAGGTGGGCTCTAGATTATTAAAGCAAGTAGTAAATAGTGAATCCAATCGCATAAAAAAAGTTTGATTAATCCCGCCGATACCAGGAAGCTCACTTGTTTTATTCGGGTCGTGTTTGTAGCATCCAGTTGTTCTTTACGTTCAAAGCATTTTTCGGTGGGCATCGGCTTATTGAGGTAAATCGGCTTTCTTTCGAATCCAATTGTATTTAGAAAAAAACTTCGATTGATCCCCCTGACATGAGGATGGGGACCAGCTTGTTTTAGTTTCTTATTTGTTTTACCATCGAGTGGCTTTTCGCCTTCAGAACGCGTCTCATTGGGCGTTATGTTGTTTAAGTTCAACGGTCTTATTGTAACTCCAATTATTCTCACTGACATCAGAAGGGATACTCGATTGTTTTAGTCACTCATTTGTTTTAGCATCGAGTGGGTCTTCACCTTCAGAATGTGTCTCATTGGGCTTTATGTTGTTCAAGTTTAGCAGCCTTATTGTAACTCCAATTGATCCCACTCACATGAGAATGGGTATCAGTTTGTTTTAGTCACTCATTCGTTCTACCATCGAGTGATTCTTCACATTCAACACGCGTCGCATTGGGCTTTATGTTGTTAAAGCACAGCGGCCCTATATTAGTGTGTCCAACCGTTGATTAGTTTCTTCTTAAGCCCACTGACATCATGGTTTTCAAATGTTTCAGTCATCTGTTTCAAGAGGAGAGTATCAAGACACCTCTCCACGCGAAACTGACCTCTCTTTTTGCCTCTCGTTCTGTTTTCTTTTGTTGGCGCAGCGTCTGGTGGGCTTTTTTTGTTTTTGTTATTTGTTTATTGCCCTTGAGCTGCCTCCCTTGCTGTAAAAATAAAAATAATTGTCGCAGCATCCAGTCATCTCGCTCTTTGCCTTAAAACACGTTGGTGGTGGGAGTCATTCCGATTGTTAAGGTGCTCAAATAACGAGTCCAATCCTTTGAAAACCTAAATTAACTCCTCAAAACTCAAGATAATAATAAAAAAAAGTTCACATTGGCTTCAGTTATTTGTGTAAATCATCCGTATATATAGTCAATCAAATCCCAGTGATACTAAAAGTTATCCCACAGAATCCTGGAAAAAAAGTTCTCAGATCGCTTCAGTGTAATCCATCGGGACCAACCAACTCAGCCACTTCTCGCTAAGCCGCCAACGAGACCTCTTTGTCTGGCTACACTGCTGCCGCTGCGTCAGTCCGCGCCGCCATCAGGAGCTAGATTTTTTTTTTTTCTTTTTCCCAGCAAAGACGAGACGAAGATAAACATAGAAGGCGTTAATCCCATCAAGAAAACTGAAGAAAAGAGAAAGGAAAAATAAATGAAGGAAAGGAAAGTAAGGAAAAGAGAGGGAAAGAAGAACTACAACGAGATTAAAGCCGAAGAAGGATAAAGAAAAGAAGGAAAGAGAAGTTGGAGATTAAAGGAACGCGCGGTAAAGAAGGAAAGAGGGAGAAAAGAGGCAGAAAAGAAGAACTCAAACAAGACGAAAGACAAAGTAGGAAAAAGAAAGGATGGAAAGAGAAATAGTAGAGTAAAGGAACGCGGTAAAGAAAGAAAGAGGGAGAAAAGGGGAAGAAAAGAAGAACACCCACAAGACTAAAGACGAGAGGAGGATAAAAACAGGAAGACAATAAGAACAAAGGAAGAATAAAGAAACGAGGGAAAGAAAGAATAGACGACGAGAAGAGAATAAAAGAAGCGACAAAGGACACCCGAAGCAAAATTAATAAGACACGAAGTAAAAAAAAAATATGAGGATAAGAAAGTGAGGGAGCGAAAGAAGGAATAAGTAATGAGACGATGAGAAGAAAGGACAGACATAAAAAAAGATGAAACAATGAAATTAAAAAAAAAACATTGGACGACGGAGAAAAAAGAAAAGAAGAGAGAAGGGAAAGGAAATAAGCCAAAGATATGAGATTACATGAACAAAGGAGAAAGAGAGAAATCTTAGGAGAAAGAAATAAGGGAAGAAGACAGAAGAGAGAGAGAGAGAGAGAGAGAGAGAGAGAGAGAGAGAGAGAGAGAGAGAGAGAGAGAGAGAGAGAGAGAGAGAGAGAGAGAGAGAGAGAGAGAAGAAACAGTGGGGCGTGAAAGAATAAAGAGGAGGACGAAGGAAAAAGAGATGACTGAGGATGCGGAAAAACAGGAGGAGGATAAAAGGAGGAAGAGAAATATACGTCTGGCTTTGGGAGGAAAGAATGGACGGAATGAGGAGAGAATGAAAGGAAATGGAGGGTGTATAACGTGAGGAGGAAGAAGAAGAGGAGGAGGAGGAAAAGAAAGAGAATGAGAAAGAGGAGAACAAGTGGGAGTCGGAGGAGGAGGAGGAAGAGGAGGATAAAAATAATAGCGATGGTGGGAAATGACTGGCAAGGAGATAAGAAGAGAGAGCGGGAGACGTGGAGGAAAGGAGAATAAAGGCGGGAGAAAAGGAGAAAGGTTGACCGGGCGAAAAGTGTCTGATAAGAAGAAGCAAGCGGAGAAAACGCGAAAAATCAGGCGAGAGTTGGCGGGAAAAAAAAGTGTGTGAGAGAGAGAGAGAGAGAGAGAGAGAGAGAGAGAGAGAGAGAGAGAGAGAGAGAGAGAGAGAGAGAGAGAGAGAGAGAGAGAGAGAGAGAGAGAGAGAGAGAGAGAGAGAGAGAGAGAGAGAGAGAGAGAGAGAGAGAGACGAAAGGCTTGAGGGAAAGAAAAGGTAATGTCTGCGCTTCCTCCTCCTCCTCCTCCTCCTCAGGCTTATCTTCACACATGATGTTCCAGATTTCTGATTCCTTCCGCTTCCTCCAATTTTATTTTTGTCACCTGCTCTTCCTTTTTCCCCTCCTCCTCCTCCTCCTCCTCCTCCTCCTCTGGTGCACTGTAATCCCGGCAAAGTGTATCAAGCTCAAAATATGCTTAACGTGAGAGGGAGAAAATAAGACTCGGAGCAAAGAGTGGCGTAGGAGGGAGGCGAGAGGAGAATATCCGTTTCCGATAAGTAGAGAAGATCATGAAGAGAGGAGAGAAGAAAGTGATAACATACGAGAGGAGCAGGAGGAGGAGGAAGAGAGAAAGAAGAGAGAGTATAGGTAATGAGTGCGGTGGAGATGGATACTAAGGAGGGAAAAGAGGAAGGAGTTTGTGAGGGAAAGTGAAAGGTTGTGAGGTGTGAAAATATAGGAAAGAAAGACAGGGAAAGTTATGTGTGTTTGATCGGAGGAAAAATGCTGTACGGTTGCCAGAAGAATCGAGAGATAAATGGAAGAAAAAAATATAGAAGATAGTACTAAGAAAATGAAAGAGAGAGAAGGAAAAGTAAGTACGAAAGAAAGAGATTATAGTTTAGGAAAGAAAAGGGAGACCAACAACCTATTAAGAAAAATTCACACACACACAGAAAAAAAAAACAAGCTAAGGTAAGAAGTAAGAAAGAAAGAAAGAAAGAAAGAAAGAAAGAAAGAAAGAAAGAAAGAAAGAAAGAAATTATTGTCGGGGAAAGATAGGGAAGACCAACAACCTATTAAGAAAAATTCACACACACACACACACACACACACACACACACACACACACACACACACACACACACACACACACACACACACACACACACACACACACACACACAAACACACACACAAAAGAAAAACAAGATAAGGTAACCCCCCATAGCTATTCCAATGCTCCTTACCACCACCACCACCACCACCACAACCACCACCAAAGCCTTCCCTCTCCTACCTCGCCATCTCCTCCCTCACTTATCTACACGTTTGAGAATAGAATAAAAAAAGGGGAAGAGTAGCTCGTGCAGGACCCTTGGAAGGCCATCTAAGGGGCTCGACTGTGGCCACTTAGCTGAGGGCGAAGCGAAACCTAATACAGTAACACTTCTGGAGGAGGATTATAGGCGAGGGAAGTAGAGGATAACAACGTAGGGGTAATGGCGAGGAATGGGAGATAAAAGGGTGATGCTGGTGGGAAAATCGTAAGCGGGAAAAATATATAAAAGAGGGTGAGAGTTGAGGATAAGAATGGATTTTATATGTAAATGAATGGACGGTATAAGGGAAGGGCGTTGGAATTAGGTAGGAAGAGAGAAGGTTTTTAGGAATTGTAAGAAGGGGAGAGTAGTAAGTTGGTAAGAGTTAAAGAAAAATAGGAGGAGTATAGTATGTAAAATGGAGACGATGAGTAATGAAAGGAAGGAAGAATGGAATGAAGGAAGGATGAATAGAAGAGAGAATAATGCAGAAAAAGATAAGGGAGGGTAGGAAGTTGAAACGAAGAAAGCAAAAGATAAGAAAGGCGAAGAAGCTTAATGAAAGTGTAAGGAAGAATGGAATGGAGGGGGAGACAGTTAAAAATACAAAAAATATATCAAATAGAAGCGAGAAAGCAAGACCAATGGAAGGAGGGAAGAGAGGAAAGGGCAGGATGAAAGGAGGACGGCGAGAGCAAAGGAAAACTGCAGCAGAAGGGAGAAGGAAAATAGAGAATGGACGAAGAAGGAATGAAAGAAAAAACAGGAAAAAAGGAAAATGGAGCAAAAGGGGAAAAAGAAAAAAGGAGAGAGGGAAGAAAGGGAAAGAGTGTAACGAGGCTGTGAAGGAGATATAGAAGAATAAAGAAGAAAAGGAGTAGGAACAGATATTAATTATAAGATGGAAAAAAGAAAAAGGAAAAGAGAGAAGGAAGGGAGGGAACAAAATAAAGAAAGTATAGAGTGAAGAAGAGAAAAAATAAGAAGGAAAGAGCAACAGAAATAAAAAGAGGGAAAGAGGGAAAAGAAAACGAGAAGAGGAGGAAGGGAGAGAACAAAAAAAACGAAAGTAAAGAATGAGGAAGAGAAAACATATGAAGAAAGGAAAGAGCAACAGAAAGAGAATGGAATAAGGAAAACGAAAACGGGCGGAAGAGGAAGGGAGAGAACAAAAAAAGATAGTTAAGAGTGAAGAAGAGAAAAAAAAGGAAGAAAAGGAAAGAGCAACAGAAATAAAGATGGAAAAACGGAAAAAAAGAAAACGGGCGGAGGAAAGGGGAGACAACAACAAAAAAAAAACGGAAGTGAAGAGTCTACCAAGCTACGCAGATGGAACAATTTCCACCCTCAGGAGAGCGGCCACCCAAGGCATTCACGCACGACTGTCCCCTGCAGCGGCTACTCTATGGAAGCGCTAATACGGCTGACGAGGAATGTGCGAGGGGAGTGTATATGTCCGTGTATGTGTGTATATGTTGAGGATACCATAGCTTCACGGGTACAATAAAAGCCCCATAGAGAAGGAGTCCCACCTCCCTTATCACTAGCAATGTCTGTGTCTATCTGTTTAAAGCGCAAGAAGAGAGGGAAAACCAGCGGAGGAAGATGCGGGGAAAGTAGAGAGGAGTAAATAGACGCAAAAGAAGAGGACGGTCTGGGGCAACATAAGCGAGGAAGAAAGAGTTACTTACCGAGAATATAATGGGAGGAGGAGGAGCAGGAGGAGGAGGAGGAGGAGGAGGAGGAGAAAAAAGAAGAAACGGCAGCATCGGTTAGAGTAGAAGGGTGTTGACAGGGTAGTGTTGGCAAAGTAAATGTTCCACTCCACCCTGCCTCTCTTACATCCACACCCAAGACATATTTACCTCGGGCAGCCACCTAATCCACCAAAACTGCCACCTTGTATCCACTCCCATATTACCATCCTCTTTAGTTCAACCATCACCCATAAGGACTCCCTCTATCGCCGCCGGTTCGCCGTCATGCCTTTGACTGGCTGTTTTTGTTGCGTGTGGTGGCGACGGTGGCCGTGCTCGTGCTGATGTGTCTCGGCTGCATGTTGTGTTGCCGCAGCGCCTCGCGTCCAGAAGCCAGCGACTATGACACTTGTTGGGAGAGGAGAATGTCGAGACTTCTTTCAGACTAACTTGATCATTCATTCCGTGTCCGCTTCCGTTGTCGATCCGATAGCGAGAGCAGCGTGTTGCCGGCATTTGATCTGTTTCCTCTGGCCCAATAGCAAATCAAACATCATGAATATTCACGGAAACATATTTTCGTAGTGTACATAACCATGCATATCCAGGCGCATAAAGGAACTGAATTTTAGAGTCCATGTTGCCAAGCGGGAGGCCACAGACGGGGCTCTAAATAATGAGACAACGCGGACTGCCGGCAAGCCATCACGTCACACCAGACTCGCGTCGTTATGCTGGTGAGTTATGGTTCACTGTTTTCGCGGCGACACGAACCCACCGATTCAATTGTATGTATGTGCAGGTGTTACACGCAAGGCCATCAGCAGAAAGGCCCAGCGATGTATCAACACCCTCTGGCGGCAGTGAGGCGAGACAATGCGTGTTTGACCCCTTTGAGATATGGGTCCGCGGCGGGCAAGTGAGCGGCTAAGCTGAAGTGACAGGAGTACAAAGGAAGGAGCACAACACTTTTGAGGCCGCACAATACCTCACTCACGAGGCTTCAGATTATTTGTTTCTGGAAGAGTGATTCGTGTGTGTCCGTATGCATGTGTGTAAGAGGGGGGGAGAGGGAGGCTGTTGAAAGCAGTGTCGAGTGTGTGCAGCGCCCTCAAGTACATGTTTGACAGCTGATAACGGGCAGGAAAATAAATAGTGTCATCTTGCCGTGAGCAGAGATCCTCTTTGTGTGTGTGTTTACGTGTGTTTATGCGTGTTTATGTGTGTCTGCGTGGCGAGAACTTGTTTGTGGGGACCGGTTGTGTGCGGAGTTGTGTGAGTCGTCTGTGTGTGGAGTAGTCTGAGGTGTGTGTGTGTGCCTGACAGATGATAAATATTGTGAATGAGAGTGGTAACATGAGCGCTGAGAAGTGTGTGTCAACAGATGAGCATTGCAGGATAAGTAAAAACAGAGAATGCAGTGTACAGGATGACATGCTGAATTTGCGTGTGTGTGTGTGTGTGTGTGTAAACCGTATAGGTCTGATTTGCTGTCTCATTCCTTTACTCCCATTTTCTTCCCTAAACCCTTTCCTTTAAATATCCCTGTTATTTTTTTTTCTTCTTATTTCATTTAATTTAACTTTCTCTGTTCGTTTAGCTCCTTACGTTTCTTCCACCTACCTTCCCTCTGTTTTCCATCCTCCAACGTCCCCTTTATTGATGTGTGTGTGTGTGTGTGTGTGTGTGTGTGTGTGTGTGTGTGTGTGTGTGTGTGTGTGTCAGGACAGTGAAAAGAAGACACATATGGGGCGGTGCTCGTGGTAGGTTAGCGTGGCGTCAGCACCCATCGCTCGCCCTCCAGCACCTCTCCACTAGCTGCTGGCCGCCTTTTAATGCACTCTCAGCACTGCGAGATTTATGATGCGTGTTAAGTGGGTTTTAGCGTCGCCGGCGTGAGGGCGAAGCGGCAGCGGCTGTAGCGGTGGCGGTGTGCTGGCGGTGGCGAGGATGGATGGAGGGTATAGGGAGGAGAGGCTTGGTGGGCGGGGCGAACCAGCAAGCGTGTTCATTTATTTTGATCATGCGACTGTGTGCTCTTTCCTGCGGCGAGGTTGTAGGTGGTCATGAGTTACGGTCTCGTTAGGAACACACACACACACACACACACACACACACACGCAGACACACTCGTTATGTATATGTACGTAAGTGGCCGGGAAGAGAAATTGCATAAACTTCTGTATACTAAATGTCTGTAAGTAGGTACGTGTGTGTGTGTGTGTATGTTTATTTATGAGTGTGTTTGTTGGCGCGCACTCGTGTTACTTTTGCTGTTGAAAAGGGGAAAATTTAAGTCCCAGGCGGAGGGTAGAATATAGTGTTCCCTAAAAGCAGGTAATCCCGATCTCTCTCTCTCTCTCTCTCTCTCTCTCTCTCACACACACACACACACACACACACACACACACACACACAGTTCCCTATCCAGTCGGCGCATTGTTCTCGCCACATAACATCTAGACTGCAATGACATTCACACACAATCTCTTTAATCAGCTTTTTCCAACTTACTATCGCGTCTGTTTTCCCTGACAACATTGCACAACCACCTCCAGCTATTTCTTTTATTTCGCCTATTGTTCTTTTAAGTTCGCCCCCTCGGTTCCCCTTTAAGGTTTTCAAAAGACCTCAGCACTAAGCACACGTTTTTTTGTGTTTAGTAATTGAATTATGAGGTAACGAGCGAGTGAATGATCTCAAACTCCACGTTACTTCACACAACTTTAATCATTCATTTCATCACTCGCCTTGAATTGTTTTGAAATGTTTCCATGCACTTGAGACCCAAAAAAATACCAAACTTCCGAATATTATGCACGAGTATTCAAACACGAAAGAGTCTCGACCTACATAACTTCTTTTCATCCGTTTATTATACACTTTCCTTACATTGTTCCAGTATGATTCCGTTCAGTCCTGGCCGAAGAAAATGCCAACCTCACTATTACGAGCTTATGAGAAATTGCTAAAGATCGGTGCTACGAGATTCCGTGTTACGAGCTCATGAATGTTATCTTACTTATCCTTCATTTAATTGATTTTTTTGCTCTCTTTGCATTGTTATAGTATGGTACAACGTTCAATCCTAGCAGAAGTATATGCAAAGTCTCCGCGTTTAAGGGACCAAAACGAACACCAAACACAGTTTATTTTCTTCATGTCTTCGCAGGGCAACAAAGAACATTAGTAGGTAGTTAGACTTTGTTGTTACTGTATAGAAGACACCAAGGGCAAAAGGCGAATTTAATTGAAAAAAACCTCAACACGCTGCTCACAAAATATGATACAGAAGATGCCAAGAAAAGAGTAAGCAAATGTAAATGTATTCAATATAATGTTGATTTTTTAGTATCCTGATTTCTTCTTTTTTTTTAAGTGTTATCCTCTATCTCTTTTCCATCATCAGCGTAGCAACAGCAGCAGCAGCAGAAGAAGCAACGTAGCCATTTGTTGAAGTGTCTGTAAAACCTATATATAAAAAAAGCAAATTTCCTTACGTGGACTTCGGGAGAATTAAGGCAAGAGGCAGGAAGAAGGGCTAAAAAGGGGAGAGATACTTAAGACCAGGAGGAAAGGGTCTTGGGATGGAAGGAGGTGATGGATATAACCTTTCTTTAGGTAACGGCTTGCCCTGACCATTCTTTTCTTGTGTGTGTGTCTAAGTTGTTCTGCGGTGAATAGCTGTCTCTCATCCCCTTATCCCTTTCTCCTAACCCAAACCTCTTCTCCTATATAGTCCCGCTGCTTTTTCCTCTTCAAGTCCCTCTGTTTCAGTTTTCCATTTTCCTCCTCGCTTCTCTCACCTCCCCATCGCTGTCTTCTTCCGGCTCCCCCTCCCCTAACCCCCGTCTACCGAAGGCCCTCAAAATGGATAGAGTGGCACTGAGGCGGATGGGAAGATGTGGAGAAGGAGGGAAGGAAGAAACGACGGTGCTGGATGGAAAGTAGAGAGGAGGGTAAGGAGGAGGAGGAGGAGGAGGAGGTGGAGGTGGAGGTGGAGGTGTGGAGAGAGGAGGGAGACAAGACGAAAAGTAGGAAGCCAGGAACCTTTTACTCTCCTTAAAGAGAGAGAGAGAGAGAGAGAGAGAGAGAGAGAGAGAGAGAGAGAGAGAGAGAGAGAGAGAGAGAGGAATGGAGTTCAAGACGAAGGAAAAAAAGAAAAAAAAGGAAAGAGAAAGGGATGTGAGCGAGAAGGAAGAGGAATGGAAGGCAAGACGGAGGAAAAAATAAAAAGAGAAAGGGTACAGAGAGAGAAAAAGAGAAAGAAGGATGGAAATCAAGAAGGAGAAAATGAGAGAGAGGAGAGAGAAATAGTGGAGATGAGCGAGGGGGGAAATGGAGGACAAGATGGAGGGAAAAAGACAAAAAAGGAAAAGAAAATGGGTCGAGAGCAAGAAAAAAAAAAGAATGGAAACCAGGAAGGAGAGTAAGAACGAGGAGGAGAAATGGAGGAAGTAAGCAAGGGGGGAATGGAGTGCGAAAAAATTATAAAAAAAAGAAAAGGAAAGGGTCGAGAGAGAGAGGTAGAGAAAAAAGAGAGAAGAGGAATGTACAGCAGGAAGGAGGAGGTGGGCAAGGGTTTTGATATTGGGCGTCGGCGGCGGTCAGTTTGCATGTCCGCTCCACCATAACATGGAAATTGACTTGTTTATACCGGCTTTTAAGATTCTGACGTGCGAGTGCCCCATCGGCCTCGGAATTGGATGTTGTGCCGCCGGCGGGAGGAGAAACACCCCGCCGTTTACACTCCGGCCGCCGAAAACAAAGTCATCCCGAAGCTGTTGAGTGTGTGCCGCCGTTCGCTGGCCGCCGCTGGAGACGCCCTTAACTCTCTCTTCCAAGTCCTTTCCCTTCCTCCCCTTCCCCATCCTCCTCCTCTTCCTCCCTGCCGGGGCTCTTGAAGGTGCTGCCGAAGAGGATGTTCCCTGTGGATATGTACTGCGCGGCTTCCTCTCGGCCTGAGGTTCGGATCCGTTTGATGTGCGATTTTTGTGAAAGTTACAACAACGAGGGAAGGTGGATGCCATGCCGGTGCGAAGGAGAAGGAGGAGGAGGAGGAGGAGGACAAGAAGAACAAGAACAAGAACAAAAGAACAAAAGCAAGGAAGAGGCGAAGAAGTTAAAGAAGAAGGTGCAGAAGGAAAATGAGGAGAACCGTGATTAGGAGAGAAGTAAAGGAAGAAAAATAAAAGAGGAGATGAAGAAAAGGTCAGGGAAAAGAAATTAGGGTATAAGGTAAATAAGATAAAAAGTGTATTGGCCCAGAACCGAATCACTCGTTTCATTAGTCGCCTGTAGTCTGGCGATGAAAGAAAGGGAGAAGACGCGGCGACTGGAGAAGAAACGGAGGAGGAGGAGGAGGAAGAGGAGGAGAAGAATTAATAAAGGAGTCTGAATACCTCGGCGGGAACTTCTCGAACCCCGAAAGGAAGGATAAATAGCTGGAGGTGAGGCGCGGCGGATAAGTTTGGTGTCTCCGGCGACAGAGTACTTTCTTCTTCCACCACCTCCTCCTCCTCCTCCTCATTTTCCTTCTCCTCCTCCTCCTCCTCCGGCGTGGCCCTCAGAGGACGCTACCAGTGCCCCTCCCCGCCTCCTCTCATCACGTGCAAGTAATTGATACCTCCGCTCGTTTGTGAACTAGGCTCGTAATGGTTGTTAGCGGCTCGTACATTCATCATAGTCCGTTATAATAGAGATTCATGACGTATTAATTTATTGTATTTAATTTATTGCAGAATTTTTCATGCATGTGTGATTGATCGACCTTAAAGAGAGGAGAGGATAAAATGCAAAGCCGGTGTTTTCATCTGTTTGAACGCATAGAGATACTGACATTTAATTGGGTCAGAGGTTGTGTTTGAGTTGCGTGTTTGAGTGTTGTTCTCGCTTTTTTCTGTTTTTTTTTATAGTTATAATGAATCAGTGTATCAAAGAACTGTGCTTGTGTGTGTGTGTGTGTGTGTGTGTGTGTGTGTGTGTGTGTGTGTGTGTGTGTGTGTGTGTGTGTGTGTGATGTGTTTATTGTATATATTTGTTGAGTTCCTGTGTATGTATTTTTTCTCAAATTTTCTTTTTTTTCTACCTTTCTCGTCTTTTTTTCCCTCATCATTCCTCCCCTTTCTGCATTCCTTCCTCTTCTTCTTTCACTTTTTACGTCTTTTCTCCACCACCTTTATCGTTATTTTCTTTGCTTTTTGTTCTATTTATTTCCTCCGTTCTGTGTCCGCCTTGTCTTTCCTCCGCTGCGTCGCTCCCTCACCCTCCTCGCCTCTAATCTCATCTTCCCTCACCCACCTATCCTCCGACGCGTCCCAATTTAGTTCCATTTCCCTCTTTTTCCTCTCCCATCTATTCCCCCAACGATCCCTTTCATCTCATTTCGCTCCATCCCCGCCCCCACCCCTCATCCCTTCCTCATTCAGACTCTTCCTCCCCTACTCCCCTCCTTCCCGCCCTGGTCTCTCCCCCAGCCTCCTTTCCTCTCCCTCCTCTCTCGCATCCCCAAAGAGCAACCAGTAACATATCAAAGGAACTCTCCCTAGAAATTCGTCGCTTCCTGGCGTCTTCCACGAGCCAATTTTCTGCCTGTTAACACGATTTTGTAACCATGGCGGCATCAGAGGGTGAGTGGAAGCCCGGCATTAGTAAGGACGCAGTATATGCCTTTTGCCGCGTCCCGTGTACTCGGAGGCAAATGTTTTCGAGATAGTTGGCCACTCCGTCCCGTCCCTCCTGCTTTGATGCCAACTAAGTTATGAGCCGGCCGCTGGACACAGTTTGGACAGGAAGTACGTGTGTTTGTGTGTGTGTGGTGGTGGGGGGAGGTGAGGTTGGTGGAGAGTTCGGTGGAAGTGGTCTTGTTTGCATGGCTAGTAGAGTAAGGAAGGAAGCGCAGTGTAGTGCATAATTAGTCGGCCAGTCTGGTCCCAAAATCTAGCTCATTAATCAGAGGAACTTGTTTTCTGTCGCGGTAAAGGAGAGAGGCTAATCAAAATGAAAATAGTGCTCACAACTCGTTACTCTGCAAAAGAAGACGGGAGGAAGATGCCAGAAACCATGATAGAGTATAGTTATAGAGGTGCCTTGATAACGCAAGAAAGAACGTGCCGAAAGAGCGAAGAAAGGCAACGATGGCGTGCTGGACGAGGTGTGTGTCCATTCAAGTAACAGCCGCCTTGCTACCAGGAGAGGAAGGCCGCCCGCTCGATCCCTTCCCTCCAGCAGTAATGCAATGTAGCTGTTCAGATGGATTCCTGGAAATGTTTTGAGCCACCTCTGTGATTCTCCGTTCCACCTCCTCCTCGTCGTGTTGTTTCTGCCTACATGTTAATGCTTCTGAAACAATGGCAGGCAATGCATCCACACAGCGGCTTGATGAGCTCACTGATCAACGCCGAACGTGCAGTATCGCCCCGACTGGTGCATAAAATAGAAGACTGTTCTGGTGATTTAGACGCTATGAAAAACCTCTGCGTTCAGCACACACGCACTCGAGTCCTCATGCATAATTGGCAGCGAGTGGGAGGAAAGAGGAGGGGGAGAAGGAGGAGGAGGAGGAGGAGAGGAAGAATGGTTGGAGAAGGGAAAAGGGAGAGGGGGGAAGAAGAAAGGAACAAAAAACAGGAGATGGAAAGAATAATAGTTCAGGGAGGTGGAGGTCGGGGGAGAAATGTAAAGAAATAAGTCGATTGCTATGACCTCCTCCTCCTCCCACCGCCTCGGGAATGAGCAATAATGGAAGGACTGGCGCTACAGAGCATACGATCAGTTTTATGTTCACGGAGATTAATATTTACCTGTGTTTGAAGTTACCGTGACAGGTGAGCTTCTTTGTTTATGTTTTTTTATCGTTTAAGGAAGCAGGTACACATAGGACATTTAATGATATCTTTTTTATCTTCTTTTTCTAGGATGACGACGATAGAGAGAGAGAGAGAGAGAGAGAGAGAGAGAGAGAGAGAGAGAGAGAGAGAGAGAGAGAGAGAGAGAGAGAGAGAGAGAGAGAGAGAGAGAGAGAGAGAGAGAGAGAGAGAGAGAGAGAGAGAGAGAGAGAACCAAAACCAGTAAAACAGACAAAAACAGACAGACAGACAGACAGATTTACAGGTAGTCAAACAGATGAAAAGACAGAAATGACAGCCAGACGGAGGAGCAGAAACTGAAATGAAGCGAATAACGTTTTAGGAAAGATTACTTGGTTTTGTGTCACTTCTGTATCTCCAACGCCGGCACTAAGAGGGAGGGAGAGAGGCTGAGCTGAGGCACGAGGATGTCTCATGAATTGGGGATTAATGCGTTGGCAGGGAGACCGGAGGATGCTGCGCTTTTTTTTTTCCTGGAGACTCATCTTTCATTTTTTTTTTTACTTTTCCTCCACCGAAAAAGAAAATTAAATGCTTGGTTACTTTTGGCTCGCTTTAAAATGTGTCGGGTAGCGATGTTTTGTTGTTATCGTTTTCTTGTTGCTTGGTGGCGGTGGTGGTGGTGGAGTTGTTTTCTTTGTTGTTATTGATGTTATTGCTGTTTTTGTTACTGTTGTTGTTGCTACTGTTATTATTTGTTATTATCGTTCTTGTTGGTGGTGGTGGTGCTCGTACAAAAGTGACGGTGCTGATGGTGGTGGTGGTGGTGCTGGGGGGGAGGAGGGATGAGGATAGTAGTGGTGGTGGTGGTGGTGGTGTTCCTACAGTCCCATACAGCACCGCGCCTCCACACAGCCGCCGCCCTCCCGCCCATCCCTTAGCGCTGTGCAGGAGGAAGAGAAGCCACGGCGTCTCGAGTGAAGGGGGGGGAGGGGGGAAGGGGGGCAGGAAATGTAAAAGTTAGCGGAAAACTCTTGTTCGTCCGGAGTTTCGATGAGGGAGTTATAACGACGTTAGAAGAAACTCAACCATACTTGATGTAGTTCTGTTCGCCGCTGAAAAAAAATATATATTACTTCCTCCTGCTTCCTCCTTCCACTTCCCGAACTCCCAGCCTTCCCCTTTGACACACACACACACACACACACACACACACACACACACACACACACACACACACACACACACACACCACTAACTCGACCCCTCCCCACACCACCACCACCACCACCTCGCCTCGCTTTGATGTTGGGTAATGTTATTCTGTGCCAGCCTCGGCCACATCCCCTCTGGAATATTGTCTGACGCTGCGGGAGAGAGACACAGAGGAGGAGAAATAGGAGGAGGAGGAGCAGCAGAAAGTAGAAGAAAAGAAGGAAACAGAGGCGAGGAGAGAGTGTAGGAAAAACGAGAGTGCATCTTCTTGAGTAACGGCAGGATTTTCAGACATGGTGGAAGGAAGGCAAACAGAGACGGGCGGATTTTCCCAGCCACTCCAGGATACTGTTGACTTATGGAAATGACCCGGAGAACAGCAAACACCATTAAAAAGTAGCAACAGTAAAAGTGAACGACGGAGAAATATTGTGCAAAGAGAAGGGACGTGGCGGCAGGCTAAGAGGCACCCAGCTTAGCACTATAAAAAAAAATATGTATGAGAATGTTTACAAAGCAGAGAAGTGAAACTAATCGCAAAACAAGGAAATAAGAAATAAGCAGTATAACCATAAAGCCTTTAGGTCGGCGGATCAGTGCTTGTTCGTCTATGCCTTACCAAAATACATATATAAGACCTTTCTAATTATTTTCTATCGATAATTGTTTAATGCGCTGCTGTACTTATGCCCATGAAACATTTTTAAGTTGTAGTCCAGCAATAAGTTTGGCACAGATCATTATTACTACCATGAGGAAGCTCTCTTACGAAATAATTGTCGACACCGCGCGGATGACCTCAGATTACATGGCATTCAGGGAGCACAATATGAAATGCAGCGGCGGTGGAGTCGGTGCGAGGAAATTCCGTGTCCACTGTGTGAGTCCCTGAAAGTGAATCATCAAGAAATGTGTCGGAATGGTGTGTTATGTTTGACCCAAGCTGGCTGCGAATATCATGTTGTGATGTACGTATTTAATCACTTATGAGAGTCTACAGTGGCAGGGTTCCTAACATTCTAAGTGTAAAGATTTATTTCCTCCATAATACTAACTGAACTTAATCTTTTTGTATAGAGATGAGTATTTTTTCTGATATAGTGTGTGTGTGTGTGTGTGTGTGTGTGTGTGTGTGTGTGTGTGTGTGTGTGTGTGATTCCCTGCACGATAACCTCTGAACACTGATGCCATTTTTTTTTTTTTTTGCCTTAGTATTGACTTATTAAAACTCAATGTTCTTGTTCGTACGTACATTACCTCGCTCTTTATAGTGAAGGCGGGAGTCGTTTGCTACACCCCGGCGGCACGCGTTCACCAGAGCCTCACGAAATCTTGTAAATCCAGTTCGCTAAAGTTGGTCATGGCGGTGCAGTTTTATTCCGGCGGCCTCCTCGCTGTCGTTTATTGCTTGGACAGGAAGCAAAAATGCGACAAAGTGAAGAATTACGGCGCAATGAAAGCGACTGACAACCGGCACATGAATATAGCGACGGAAGCAGTAATAACGAGGGACACGTAAAAAGGAAATAAAAGAACTTGCAAACGGACTCTGGCACCGCTCAGAAGAAAAATATACAACGTAAGAGGGACAATAAAGCACAGAGAGAGAGAGAGAGAGAGAGAGAGAGAGAGAGAGAGAGAGAGAGAGAGAGAGAGAGAGAGAGAGAGAGAGAGAGCAGAGAGCAGAGGAAAAGAAAGAAGCAGGGCCGGGCGCGGAGTAAGTGACAACACAGGACAATGTTCCAAGAGGAGCCTTTGAAGCCCTTAATGTTATTCCCGGGGCGGAGCGGTCCCCTGAAGGCGCCCTAAAAGCCGGCCCGGGGAAGGAGCGGCCGACACAGGCATAGGAAAGGAAGCGTAATGAGCGGAAGAATGGGCGTAATTGAGAGTATAATGAAGCTCAAAGCAGAGAAATAATACGTGAGGGAGGAGCGGAGAGAGAGAGAGAGAGAGAGAGAGAGTATGAGTGTGTGTGTGTGTATTATAATTGAAGTTGAAAACAAACAAGCAGAAAACAAAATCTTAAATGCATGCAGATTAGATCCTGACAATGAGATAAGACAGACAAAAAAACAAAGAAAAAAATAATAAAAAAAGGGATGAGAAAAAGAAACCAAAGTAAGAGATAAAAAAAAAGACCGAAAGAGAAACAGAAAAGCAACAAAAAAGGAGAGGAAAAGAAGTGGAGGCAGAGGCAGCAAAGGAAAAACAAGATAACTGTAAAAAAAGTCGAGGCGGCGGGTGGCGGGGAGTGGGCTGCTGGAGTCGTGTAGCCAGCCGCCCCCCGCGAGAGGTAGCCAGCCAGCTCCCTATCGGCCCGGCGGAGGCTTGGCTGCACGCACTCAGACTCGGCGAGGCGGGCGGACGGGCGGCGCGGGGCTGAGGGAAGGCGAGGGAAAGAGATGCAAATGACGGAGCTGCATACAAACACAGAAAGAGTTGGAAGGCGAGCAGGAGGGAGAGTGGGGCAGAGTAAAAGTCACAGAGAGAGAGAGAGAGAGAGAGAGAGAGAGAGAGAGAGAGAGAGAGAGAGAGAGAGAGAGAGAGAGAGAGAGAGAGAGAGAGAGAGAGAGAGAGCGTATGTTACATAGAATTAGATCGGAGCTGAGATGGAGGAAAAGGGCGCACAGGTCGAAGTAAGAAGTCAACAAGAGTTACACAGAAATGCAAAGAAATACCGTTCACAGAGTTCGCACGGTTCAGAGAGTGCATAGATGGTATCCTTTTGATTCTTGAGTAAACCTGAAGAACACCCGAGACGATACATTAGTGCATTAGTGGAGATCTGGCCATAAGAGGAGGTGACTCTCAAGTTAGTTTCTTCATGTAGTCAGAGGACCATTCTACATCATGAAGGATAGAACGTAGACGCGTCCCCCTATACGACACAACCTCTGAAGAAGATAGTTAGTTTAGGCCGTTGGGGGTAATGGGTAATGACGTTATATAATATGCCTGTTGAATGAGGGCATATGTAGTAAGGTCTAGGCTATTCAGTTTTTATAAGTAGTGACTGGGATATCATTATTTTACGTTGAGGCTGTTTTGAGTGAGAGAGAGAGAGAGAAACACACACACACACACACACACACACACACACACACACACACACACACAGACACACACACACACACAAAGATACCTGTCATAAACACAACGGCCAAGTCACACAAAGGAGCATAATAGCGGCGGTGCTGTTTCCTTTCACGGGGCGGAGAAGGCGCTGGTTGAAGTCATTAGTAAACACTCACGCCCTTCTTTACGGCCCCTCTTTCCTTTCTTATCGTCCTCGTTATTATCTCCATCATCCCCTTCCCTTCCCTCCCCTGTCTCCGTCTTTCTGTGTGTGTGTGTGTGTGTGTGTGTGTGTGTGTGTGTGTGTGTGTGTGTGTGTGTGTGTGTGTGTGTGTGTGTGTGTGTGTGTGTGTGTGTGTGTGTGTGTGTGTGTGTGTGTGTCTGTCTGTCTGTCTGTCTGTCTGTCTGTGTCTGTCTGTCTGTGTCTGTCTGTCTGTCTGTCTGTGTCTGTCTGTCTGTCTGTCTGTCTGTCTCTCTCACGCCCCACGTCCTTCTCTTTCCGGGCCACAGCTGAGGTAAACAATGGGATTCCTTAAGCTCTCTCTAAATCTGGAAACTTTGAACGAACGTGACTCTGCAAAGGAGGAAATTAAAACTTATACCTCAAACTAATTAAACTTACATCAAGCCGCCGCCACCACAGTCCACTCTGCTGGCCTCGCGGGGTCGACCTCACTCAGGGCAAAGAGATAACCCCATACTGCCTGGCCCGACCGTCACTCCCTCATGCACCCTCTCAGCCAGCGAGCGTCTCTCTCTCTCTTTCTCTCTCCCCGTCCACGTTTTGCTCCTCGTCCCCGTCCCTCTCCTGTGTCTCCATGACTTGCTGGGGCTTTCTCATAGTAGGCCAAGAGGGTGATGACTCTTCGTGGGGTCCAGTTCGTTGCTCATGTTGAGGGAGGGATGATGGTGATAAGATGGAGGTTTTTATTGTTTCTTTATTGTTGTTGTTTAGTCTTTACTTTAGTTTATTTCTTGTTATGTTTCTTTCTTGGTTTATCCCTTGTTTATATCTTCCTCCACCCCTTTCTCCTCCTTTTCCTCCTGCTTCTCTCTATCATCTTTCTTTTTTTCTTTCTGTATTATTAACGATAAATAATAATAATAATAATAATAATAATAATAATAATAATAATAATAATAATAATAATAATAATGCTATCCAATATTGTTTTTACTGTCCATATTTGCGTCACCACATTATTTGCTTGGACACTGGTTTTTTTTTTTGTAAGTGAGTCAAAAGTTTTCACCCGTTAATCAATACTTTTCCGAAAGCGCTAATTCAGGTGTTTCTTATTTGACCAAGACTGTCTTCTGTGCACCTGTAAATCCTGTCCTGGGCCAATTATTTCTTACCCCCCCCCCCCACCACCACCACCACCAACACCAACACCCCCCAACAGATGCATCCCTCTCACGCCTCTCTGCCCGCGGCGCCCCCAGAACAAGCGATAGAAACCCGTGGGAGGCGATATGTCCTTTTTTATTTCCTTTGTCCGCGGGAGGTCGACGTAATGAGGATGTGGGGTCATTCTACGTCAATATCTGTAATTGGATATTCATTAGGCCTACCGTGCCCTCGAGTGCTCCGATTCTGCACTTATTTTCTGTTCTCATTTCATCCTTCCATTCACTCCCCTTAACCCCCTCCCTCCCTTTCTCTTCTTTTCCTACTCCAGTTTACCCCTGTCACCACCACCACCACCACCACTACCACCACAGACAACAAAAATAACAACAAAATACTACCACATTCACACAGCCTCCATCACTACCCTCTTCCCACCTCTCCAATCCCCAAACCATCCACCACCACCTGTCCTCTAACCCTTTATCCCTCCACTCCATCCACCTCACCATCCCCCCCAGCCATCCCTCTACCACTCTATTACTCGTCCTCCACCCGTCCAGCCCTCCACACCCTCCACCGGTCTGCTACTCTACTTCCACCCCTCCGCTCCTCCGCTCCTCAATGCTCTTCGTTAGGTGAAAAGTTCCTCAAGGTCTGCATATTTTACATCGAAGTCTCGGCGTGTACTGTGCCAACACTGCTCCGGACGCTGCGTCAAATTTAGCTTTCTCTTGGTAAAAAAATCGCAGCAAGTTTTTTTTCCCGTTTCTTTTTTTGTGTGTGTGTATGTGTGTGCTTGCTCAGTGAAGAACTACTGTTTCCCGTTCTTTTTCTCCTCTCGGTGTTTGTTTTCCTTGCTTGTAAACTGGGTCAAGGAGGATGCTGGCGGAGTCGTTTCCTTCATTGATTATCTTCTTTTTACTTCATGTTTGCTCTGCTTGCTTACCACTCAGTATCCACATGATCATTTACGTCAATATCATGTTCGTTTTTTCCACATGACCTTGCAGCTCCACCGTTGACTCCCCCCTTCATTTACCAACCCCCTTTCCTCTGACAACCCTCATCTAACAACCCCCGTCCTCTAACAACCTTTATTTAACAACCGTCATCCTTTAACAACCTTCACCTAACAACTCCCTTCCTCTAACAACCCCCCATCCTCTAACAACCTTCATCTTACAACCCCCTTCTTCAAACAGCTCTTAACAAACAACTCCCTCCAGCAACGTTTATCTAACAACCACCTTCCTCTTACAACCTTTATCTAACAACCCCCTTCCTCTAACGACCTTCACTTAACAACCCCCTTCCTCTAAGAAGCTTTATCTAACAACCCCCTTCCTCTAAGAAGCTTTATCTAACAACCCCCTTCCTCTAACAACTTTCATCTAACGACTCCCTTCCCATTCATCCCCCTTACCGCATGCCTTCCTCTTCCACGCCCTCGCCTCCCTCACCTCCGCTGCCAAGTCCTAAAATAGATAGATAGATAGAGATAGAGATAGATAGAGAGTGAGAGACAAAGAAAAGATTTTACCCCCTCAGTCTCTCTCTCTTGTCAAAATTCGTTTTCTTTTTCTCTCTTTCCTCTTACTTTTCCATTTTTTCTTCGTTATCCTTTTGACTTTTGTATCGTGAGAACTTTTCCCTTAATTTTCTCGAATGGCATTTCATTCTTCCAAATTTTGTGTAGCCTTTTCTTCTTTTAAATTCCATCTATATTCATCGCTTTTTATATTTTCCATTTCTTTCCTTGTCCCCTTTTATCTTCGGCGCCCTCCCTTTCGCACAATTTTTGGTGTCAGTTATCGCTTCATCTGGAAAAAAGAGTCAACTATTTTTGCCTTTTATTTTCTTTTTATTCCCCTTCGGTACTCAGGCTTCGTTATTTTCTTCATATTTTTGCAGATTTCTTATTTGAATCTTCTATATTTTTGCCTGTTTCCTAATTTTTTTTTTTCATGTGCTGTCTATGTAAACTTAATTGCGTATATTTCTTTCTTGCACTTTTTCTTGTGTATCTTCCGGTCTCTCGCCACTTCTCGTTTTTTCCGCCATCACCACCGTCACCTCCTCCTCCTCCTCCTTCTCTATCTCCCCCTCTTCGCCCCGTCTTTCCCTCCTCCTCTTAATCCTCGCCCCGCTTCTTTTCCTCCGACTCTTCCTCATCTTTCTCCTGCTTCTCCTTCTCTTCTTACTTCTCTTCCTTTTCCCGTCTTTCTCCTCTTCCCCTCCCTCTTCTTCTGTCTTTTCTCTTGTCTTTTTCATCTTCCTATCTCCATCCTTTTCCTCCTCCTCCTCCACCCTTTCCTTTCCCCGTCTTTTTCCTCTCCCCCTTTCTTCCTCCTTCACCTTCTTCTGTCCTTTTCTCTTGTCTTTTTCATCTTCTTATCCATCTTTTTCCTCCTCCTCCTCCTCCTCCTCCTCCTCCTTTTACTTTCCCCATCTTTTTCTTCTTTTCTTTTCCTCCTCCTCTGCTTTTTCACATAATTTTCCTTCTCCTTTTCCTCCTCCTCTTCCTTTTCCCATCCTCTCCCTCCTTCTCTTCCCCATCTTTTCCTACTCATTCTGTACCTCCTCCTCTTCCTTTCTCCAATTTTTTCCCATCTTTTTCCTCTCTTATCCTCCTCTTTTCCCATCCTCTCTCTCCTCCTCTGCCTCCATCCGCATCTATCCCCTCCTCCTCCTCCTCCTCTCCCTCCTGTCTCTGGCGTGATAATATTAAATCTCTCCCTAGTGAGTCTTTTATTATTGTAACCCTCACCATCATCACCATCAACACCATCATCACCATCAACCCGACGCCAATGTTCCCAGCACCCACTCACCCTCAGACCTCCTCTCCTCCCCCACCTCCCCTCATTTCCCTTTTCAGTCGTATCTACTCCCTCATCTCTCTCTCTCTCTCTCTCTCTCTCTCTCTCTCTCTCTCTCTCAACCCTTCTTATCTCAGTCATTCTTCATTATCTTACACAATCATCTCTTCTCCTCGCTCTCTTCCCTCACCACATTCCCTCCCACTTCTCCTCTTCCCTCCCTCTTCCTCCTCCTCTTGCCCCTCCTCCTCCTCCTCCTCCCCCTCCTCCTCCATCCGTTACGCCATTTACTTCCTATCATTTCGTCTTCTTCCAAACTCTTCCTACGACCATCTCTTTTTTTTCTTCCTCTTCTTCCCTCCTTTGCTGCTCCGTCTCCTTCATCCTCCTCCTTCTCTCCCTCTTCACGTCTTCCTTCTTCCCCATCGAGCTCCTCCTTCCTCCCTTCGTTCCCCCCTCTTCCTTCCCTCCCTCCCTCCTCTTGCTTGTTCTCCCTCACCAAGCGTTTCCTCCCCTCGTCCTCAGTCCTCTTTCTCTCCCTCCCTCCATCCCCTTGTTCTCCCCACCCACCGTCTCCTCCTTTCTTCCTTCTCTCCCCTTCTCTCCTCCCTTCGTCGTTCCGTTTTCCTCCCCTTCCTTCCTCTTCCCTTTTCTCCTCCCTTCGTCGCCCCGTCTTCCTCCCCTCCCCTTCCTTCGTCCCCTCGTTTTCCTCCCCCTTCCCCCCCTCTTTTCTCCCCCCTTCGTCGCCATGTCTTCCTCCCCCTTCCCCTTCCCTCGTCTCCTCCCTTCGTCGCCCCCTGAATGCCTGTAATCACTGATGCATATTGGGAAACTTGGAAGGACGCCTCGCAACTCGCCGCCGCCGCCGCCTCCCAGACTTGAAAGACGAACCGACAAATTCAAAAAAGAAGGAAAAAAGGATAAAGAAGCTAAAATGTCGATCATCACCATCTCGGAACGCATTTTTTGGTGTTTTTTCTTTTTCTTTTTTCGTATTTTTCAGTGTGTAAGTTTCGGGGACTATCGATTTTTTGGGGGGATAACTTCGGCGTCTATTTTTTTTTACTTTATTTTCCTATCCATATTTTTATTGCTATCCATTTTTTTTATCTCTTTTTCTATCTTTAGGCTCTTGAAGGGGACGTAAGTTAGGTTGTTTGTCAGTGAGGAAATGTCTCGGTCTCTATATCAGAAGTCTATGGACACAATCAACATCGTCATCATTATCATCATCTTTATCATCATCATCATCATCATCATAACCATCATCATCATCAACAACCGCAACAATAACGAGAACATCAATAAGTGTCCTGCTACTACCACCACTACTACTTCTTCATCTACTACTACTACTACTACCACTACTACTACTACTACTACTACCACCGCCACCACCACCACCATCACAACCACCATCAATACCAATACTGTTATCTGAGTCGCTACCCACACCACCACCATCACCTTCCCCACCACCACCACCGCCACCGTCACGTCTGCCTGAAGGATGGAGCTGCCGATACAGAACCCGTAAATAAAGGACTCTCCCACACGCCATCGACCATTTCCAGCCTGATTTTGATTAACGTGTCTCGACCGCACTGCCGCCCCCCGCCACCACGATATCTCTGACTGTTCCCTCGCGTTCTTATCTGTTGCCTGTGGTTACCTTTTGCGGAGGGGAAGACCACTACAGGGAAGCCGCACGAGAAATATAGACCTGAGACTGGACCCCATTTGCTCTGTACTTCACTTCATTAATCAGTTTATTCCCTCTACCTCATCCTTTGCATTCTCTTATATCCTGTAGTAGTTCTATAAATTTGAAAGGCCCACTACGAAGCTATACTTAAATCCTTATACTTATACTGTACTGTAATTGTATGTTGTCTATTTTTATTTATAACTCTATGCACATTTCCTCGTCTCATTGTGTTTCTTCTGCAAGCCTATAAGAGAAAACTTGTATTACTTATGTCTTATGAAAGGCTCACTAAGAAGAAACTACACTTAAATCCTTATACTTATACTAAAGCAGTACTTATGTGTGGCTGTAATTGTATGTTGTCTATTTTTATTTATAACTCTATGCACATTTCTTCGTCTTATTGTGTTTCTTCTGCAAGCCTATAAGAGGAAACTTGTATTACTTATGGGATGCAATACTTGTGTCTCGCGCGTTGTCAACAAGAAGGTCCGCCTCGTCGCCGCCTGTCTCCGGGGCCGTTGTCGTGTCCTGGTGCCGCTCCTCCAGTTGCTCCTCATTCCGTCAGTCGCCGTTCCTCAGACTTAATGTTTCCTCCCATTTCCCGGGCGTCGAAACGTGTCCCACTCCTTCTTTATGGCGTCCTATTCTTCCCCTTCGTTCCGTCCTTTTCCTCCTCCTCATTTTCCTCCTCCGCCTCTTTGGTGTTGCTTTTTTGCGCCTTGCTCCTTCTCCTCTCCTCTTCCTCCTGACGCCCTTTTCGTAATGCTATACTTACTCTCCATCAGTTCTTTCCTCTCTCATTTTCCTTCACTGCTTTTTCTTTGTCTACTTCCTTCACCCAGTTCTCCTCCTCCTCTTTCTCCTCCTCTTCACTTTCATTCACTGTATCTTTTATAGTTTGCATTCTAATCTCCTTTTATTTCCTTGTTTATCCAATCTTGTTTTTACATCTTGCATTCTATTCTCCACTCCCTCCTTTATTTCTCCTTTTCCTTCACCGTTTCTTTGTCTACATGTTACTCTATTATCCTCCTCTTCTTCCTTTTCCTTCTTCTCCTACCTCATCCTTCTCCATCTTCATCTTACATTATTCCTCCCTATATTCCAGCCCCATATCCCAACCCTCGCCCTTTTCCATTTAAAGCCTCCTCTTCCTTCTCAAATTAAATAGGCCTTTATCTCCATCTCATCCTTTATGGTTATGTATACTTCTCTTGACTCTCATCCCTCCAGAGCCGCGCCTCCCTCCTTCCTCTCATCTTCTTCCCTCTGACCCTCTCTCCTCTCAGCCTTCATAGTCCCCACTTGGGTTTTCTATGTCCTTCTCTCCCCCTCAGCTTCCTTTACTGACCCCTCCCTTTGGCTCTTCTCACTCCCCTAGCCGCCCCGAGTTCCATTCCAGGCCCACGGTAAGCTTGTTAAGGGTCCTGTCGTCCCTCCACCTGTGTCCTGCCTCGAGGTGTAGCGTAAGAAGCAGGCGAGGCGGGGAGGAACATCACAGACTCTCTCGAGGAAAAGAAAAGTGACCACAAGAAAAGGAGGAAGGAATGGTTGTGAAGGAGATACTGATGAATGTTAGGGAGGGGAATGTTAGATGAGGGGGAGAGTTAGACTTGAGGAGTATAAAAGTGAACACAAGAAGCGAGGAATGAATGACTGAGAAGAAGATACTGTTAGATGTTAAGGATTTAGATTTAGAGGAATGATTAGTGGATTGAAGAGGAGGTGAACAAAAGAAAGCTAGGAATAAATGAATGTGAAAAGATACTGATGCATGTTAAGGAATATCGAGTTAGGGGAATGGCTTAGTGGACTGAAGAGGAAGGATTGAGTTAAGGAAAAGTAAATACAGGAAAGATTAAAGGAAAGGAAGGAGAATTTGGGCATAAATAAGAGTGTAACCGTGTCTGATAAATGCCAATGAGATCAAAGTCAGGGGAATACATAGAGAGGAATGAAGAAGAAGGAATGAAGGAAGAAAAGGAAAAGCGAATACGAGAAAGATGGCAAGGAATGAATACTTATGCAACCTTCCCTGATACACGCTGCGGAATGCTGAGTCAAAGGAGAGGAATGAAGAGGAGAAGAGAGGAGTGAAGAGGAGGGAAAAAAGGCAGGAGAAAAAAGCGATTACGAGAAAGATAGCAAGGAACGAATAATTATGCAACGTCCCTGATATACGTTGAGAAATGATGAGTCAGGGGAACAATAGAGAGCAGTGAAGGGGTGGGAATGAAGGAAGAAAAAGAAGAAAAGAAAGCAAGATAGAAGGCGAGGAATGAATGATTGTGCAACCTCTCCTGATGAACGCTGATAAGGACGAAGAGGAGAATAACAAAGAGGAAGACACCGAGGAAGGAAAAGAAAAAACGAGTACAAGAAAGATAGCGAGGAATGATCAGTTATGCAACACTTCCTGATAAACGCCAAGAATACTGAGACGCAAGAATAACGAGAGGATGAAGGAGAACAAACTAAGGAAAAAAAATGAAAAAATGCAGGAAAGATAGTGATGAATGAATAATGATGCAGCATTTCCTCATAAAGGGTAATAAGGAAGGAGTCTGGAGAATAATGAGGGGAATGAAGGGAAGATAACGAAGGGTAAAGAGGGATAATCAGCTAAGGAAAAAAAAGAAAAACGAATATAAGAAAGATAGTGATGAATGGATAATTATGCACAATTTCCTGATAAAGGCTAATAAGAAAGGAGCCTGGAGAAGAATGACAAGACTGAAGAGAAGATAACGAAGGGAAATGAGGAAGATAATGAACTAAGTAAGAAAAACAGAAACGAATGCAAGGAAGATAGCGAGAAAAGAATCAGTTTGCAGTAGGAAAATAATGAGACGGGAGAATAAGGAGAACAAAAGGGATCAAACGAAGGAAGAAAAGGAAAAATGCAAGAAAGATACCGAGGAATGAATAATTGTGAAAGGAGGAGAGAGAGAGGAATGAAAGGGCGCCAGGAAGTACTTTGACAGGAAAATAATAAGAGGAATGAAAAGGAGAGGGAACAAGGAGGTAAGTATAGGAATGTACGCACTTACACCTCCCCATAAGACGCCCTCACCTCCATCTATAATTAGGAGGTCGAGAACGTGCATTGACAGACACTCACACGCGGCAATTTCCATATTATTAATTAAGGCGTAGAGAGGAAATTCCGCCTCTGAGAATACCTACCCCTCCGGCCCTCTCTTCTTCTTCTCCCCCATAGAATCTTAATAAGGGGAGGAGGAGGGGGAGAGGGGGAAGGAGGTAGTAGGTGCGCTGGAACCCAAATTAACCGTGTCGTGGCGAGGGGAATCAGCGCTTAAGGCAGGGGGGCGGAAGGCTGATTAGAGTGGTTTGATTGATGAGCGCGATTCAGAACTTTAACTTAAGGGAAGACGCAGAGGAGGAGGAGGAAGGTAGGTATGTGGGAGGGATGGAAGCTCCTCTTTGATGTTAATAAAATAAAAAAAGATGTCCCGACTTTAAACGTGGTGGTGATATAAGCCTTTTTATTCTTATTTATTTTTTGTTTTTTGTTGTTGGCGTTGATGATCATTTGTTGTTTGTTTATTCCTTTCCTTCTATGATTGGTTTTAGTGTTTCTATTTTTTTTTTTTTTTTTGTGTGTGAGAGAGAGAGAGAGAGAGAGAGAGAGAATAGGACTTACGTAACAGTAGGGTTTGTGCTACATCCGTTTTCTGCCTTTCCTTCCCATATTTTTCTTTCATCATTCTTCTTCACTCCATCCAGCGACTGCTAGGTAAGGTGTAATTTCCTTCTTCTCTCATCGAAATCTTTTTATCAATATCTGTATACATCTTTTAGTTTCTATGTGTGTGTGTGTGTGTGTGTGTGTGTGTGTGTTACATGCCCATAGCGCTGGTAACCTTTATCTTGCCAGACGCTTGTGGTCGGCGGCCCGGAGACAATAATGATGCGGCGGATTAATTCAATGACTTCTTCCCTTGGTGCGTCTCATCATCGGTGTCTTGCGTTGACGGCGATACGGCGTTGGAGGAGAGTCGATCACACCATTTATCAAAAGTTTCTGTGTATTGAAAGGAAATGCGAAATATAACTCAAAGGATCAGCTAAAGTGTGAGGAAAATGAGTCTTTGCAAAGGTTTATTAAGGGGAGCGACACTTCGGACCCCAGCTCTTGTGTGGAGTGCCTGCGAGGGTGACGGACGGGAATAGAAGGAAAGAAATGTTTGACTGTATCCTTAGTTCTAGGCCAGAGCAGCACATCTTTAAAGGTCGATGGCAACGCTGTAAGACTTGTACTTTTCAAGATAATCTTCGTTCCATGTGACGAGAACGTTGCGGCGCTGCGTGTCGGAAGGCGCTAAAAAGATGGCTGGAAGTGACGAGGGAAAATTGGCCCCCAGCCGACCGTGTCCCCCACTCGGCTGCTGACGCTGCACCTCACACTTCGATGTTTTTACGCTCGTTCACTCACTGGCCGGGAAGACTTAAAAGTTTGCTGTCCTTGAGTCTTGGCGAGTGTTTGCGCCTCGCTGCGGGCTGTGTGTACCCCCGCTGTGTCCACAAGACGACCGCGCCGCATGGAATCTGGCAATTGATTTCTTTTTCCCGCTCAACAATGAGGTGCGCCGGGCATAACGGAAAGCTGCGGCCATTTCTCAAGGTTCAGAGCGTCTCGGGTGTCGTTGGTCATCCTGTATATAATGGCTCCGCAGGGCTCTGGATGGCACCGTGGGGACGTGTTGTGGCACCTTCACCCTGATTCACGCCCTTTATATGTAAGAAGTGAAGAAAATGTTGCACTTACCATCAGTGTGTATGTGATGTGTGTGTGTGTGTGTGTGTGTGTAATCATACAATACCACAACTTTCCATCACACCCTTCCCCCTTAACTACCCATTATTTTCCCAGCCTGAATACCCCTCAATCATCCCAAATTTGATGCGAATATAAGATAGAGTCGCGTAATTCGATTATGGAGCAAGGGGGGACGTGCGGAGGCGGCGGCTGCGGCGACGCGAGGCTGGCGAGGCGGCAGGCGGAGGCGCGGCGGCCTGGGTCGTGGCGTTATGAGTTACTAATCAGGTTGGAGCTCATCAGCCACCATTTATAACTGGCCCCGAGGCTGCCAGGGGAAGGGGTGCTGAGGGGAGGCGTGAGGGTGGAAGGGGTGGAGAGGGACAAGCCAATGTGAGAGGGAGAAATAGGGAGGATAGGGAGGTGGATGCGGCTGTTTCGAAGGGAGCAGATCTCTTTAAATGTGGTTAGGGAGGAGGCGACAGGGCTTTTGGGGAAGAAGGGAGCGAAGGGAAAAGAAGATGGAGGAGGGGAGAAAGAGGAGGGAAAGTGTCAGTGTGCGAGGAAGAAATGTCAAACAATGTTAGCGATGTTGCCAAGTGAAGATGACAGTAGGCCATCGTTGGTAGTACAGTTCTTCGTTTATTGTAAGTGGGAAAAGTTGTAAGATTAATTTACTTTACCACTGACGAATAAAAGAAAAGGTGACGATCATGCATCTGCTTCGTGTCCCTTCTAATGATGCGTGAAAACTCTCATTGCTGATCTGGCAACTCATCTTCGAATTCCTTTTCTGCAAGTTTTGAACGAGAGAGAGAGAGAGAGAGAGAGAGAGAGAGAGAGAGAGAGAGAGAGAGAGAGAGAGAGAGAGAGAGAGAGAGAGAGAGAGAGAGAGAGAGAGAGAGAGAGAGAGAGAGAGAGAGAGAGAGAGAGAGAGAGAAAGGGGGGATGGGTATATGTGTGTCTGTGTCGTAAAAAAGGGAAAGAGAAAAAATTATGAATGTCTGAGTGAGCACCAGACGCCGTCATTCCTCCCTCATTCCTCCTTTTCCTCCCTCCCGCCCTTATTACTGCCACCCCCCCCTCGCGACCCTCTCCATCAACTTCCCATTTTCTGTGGCCGGGGGGTGGAGTGCCTGCAGCATAATCATAGATGCACGTGCTAACCTCATCACCACACCCCATCGCGTCGCGTCCCCCACCTTGCGCCGCCACTCCCCGCGCCGCCCTTCGTCCCCTCTTCATTTCTGAGGCTGTGGATAGCAGAAGTGACTGTCATACGCAGCACTGGAATCTAAGGATCTGAAAAGTAATACCACAAGTGCGATAAAGTTTTGGATTGGAAAACTTACGGACATCCTGCGTGCTTACTTTTGATTAGCAGCAAAATTGTGTAACACTTTGTTGATGGTTGTCTTCACTTTAAATAAAGGGGAGTTAAGTGGATGTTCTCCATCAAGCACCCTTACCTCTGCTGCCTGGCGTCTCTTAGGTACCAGGATAAGTCGTTTGTTGTGGCCTGCGGTCGGGGGAAGCGATCTTACATATCTTTCGTCAAGGTACTCGCCTGTGTCTCCATAACCCGTGGTGAGTTGCCTCTATGTCTGAGGGGACGGCCTTTGCCCAAACTGGGAACCCGAGGGTGTTTGTAAGCTTAGCACTACGCTTGTTCATGTGGTGGTGGCGTTACCTTCGGCCTTTAAAGTTTAGATACTGGTTTGCTTTTCCTTTCCTCTTCTTTTGGGGAGGATTCACTCGATGTTTACATTACCCACTCACCTGCTCGCTAACAACCTCCCTCACCACTAACAACACATTCACTCTTCACCGATGGATACTGAGGGATTCCTTTCTTTTCACACTTTTGCTTTTTTTTTGACGTCCCTGCTCAGTGAGCATCTGACCGCAGGGGACTGTGTGTTTGCCGTCCTCTTTCATCTTCATCACGGGGCGCCGTCTGAAAACAGATTTTACTTTACATATTCATGGCATTATGGATTTGGCGTCTCCTTGCCCCATTATTATTTTAAGTTATTCATATCCTCGTCTCCCTCTCACTCATCATTCTCACACCCTTGTTTTCTCTCTTTCCTCATTTTTCTCTCCCTCACCTTCCCCTTTCCTCCTTCCTCCCTACCATGCTGCCGCTTTCAACTTTTTTTTTTCTTTTCGTTTTTATTTTCTTCTTCATTGGAGTTCAAACATTCACATCAAATCACCACATCAAAGCATGTAGAATGTCCACTCTGCAGCGTCATGGCTCTCATTACAACCCTGCAAGAAAGTAGCGACAGAGTTCACCTGACCATGAAATTATCTTTCCTCTTTTCGTCTCCTCACCTCTCACTCATCCGGACGGTGGTCACTCGCCTTTGTCCTTCCTCAACATCTAAGGACATCCTGGCGGAGGGATTCATACTCTGTGTTCTGAGGTCGCTTCAGAGAGATAGCGAATGAGTCACGGCGACACGCTGGGGGCCTAGACCGCCTGCCGCCTCATCCATCACCATCGCTGGGGCGTCGAGGGTCCAGCGCGTCACAGCAAACACGGGGGGACGTCCTGGCCAACAGACACGCCTTCCTGCGGTAATTGACACCCACGAACACAGGCCAACGAAGGGAAGCCAAGAGGATGAACTGTAGGCACTTGTGAAGCTGAATATAAGCGTGTGTAATGGGTATGACAGACAGGCTTTGGGAAGGCAGGGTGGTGTGTGTGGAGGGGGAGTTAAATGCGTTATTGAAGTTTGCAGTCAAAAAACATGAAGAAAGTGTAACAATCACATTAACACACACACACACACACACACACACACACACACACACACACACACACACACACACACACACACACACACACACACACACGAACACATCACTCCTGTCATTCTACTCGTTGTTTTCCTCGACCCAGTCCTCGTCCTTGCAATCTTCCTCCTCCTCCTCCTCCTCCTCCTTCTCTTATTTCTCTTTCTCTTTTTCATTACGTTCCTTTTCTTTTTCTTCCTAACCTCCTCTTCCTCCTCCTCCTCCTCCACCTCCTCCCCCTTCTCTTCCTCTCCCTTCCTTCATTTTTCAGCACCATCTTCCGTCTCCTCGTCACTTCACGTCATATTTGGAGCTGAAATATTCCCGTCCAACCGAATCCTAAAAAATGTTACACCATATTTTCCACAAAGGCGCCGCCGAGGCAGCCACAAGCGAAACCAAATTTTGTGTGTTAAAAAATGTAGACGAGAATATTTTACTCAAGACTCCGTGCTTTCCTCTTGCGGGGCTCGGCGAGGCGGAGACGTGGTGGTGGTGTTATTTTTATCTTTATTTTCATTATTATTATTAGTTTTATTTTTATTTTTTATTCAAGTAGTTACATTAGTATTAGTATTAGTATTATCATCATCATTATTATTCTCAACTTTAATCTTTTAATACGGTCTTGATTTTCTTTTGTAACACTTTCGTAACACTTGAAGACCGCTACTTTAAGCTATGCACGCAAATCAACTCGACCCCTCCCCCCCCAACACACACACACTCAAACAAACAAACACACAAACACACAGTCGTCATCATCATCATCATCTTCACACAAAATAGCGAGGCGAGGCGAGAGCAAACTCAGCACCGGATAAACGAGCCCCAAATATTCACGCCTCTGGATATTGAAACGTCACGCGCAGGCCAGCTCACCCAAATGAACCCGAAGGGATGACAGGCCCACCCAGCTGACCCCCCCTTCCCTCCCATCCCCTGCCTCTTGCAAACCCCCTGCTGGCTCCCTTCCTCACCCTCCCTGCCTTCCCTCCTTTCCCCTGTGCTCAAGGCCTATTATCCATACGCCACAAGAAGTATTTTCAACCCTGTGTCCCCTGGAGAGTAATGTTGGAGGGAAAAAAGCATAATGGAGGAAAGTGGAGGAATGGAGGAACAGAGGAGGAAAAGGGGAGGAATGTCGAAGAAAGGAGGAACATGGAGAAGAAGAGGTCGAAGGATGGAGGAACATTAGGAAGGGGCGAAGGGGAGGAGGAATAGGAGAGGGAAATAGAGGGAAGGAGAGACACATATGGGGGGAATGGAGCGATGAAGGAGTAGGGGTGGAAGTGGAGGGATAGAAAGGAGAGCGGAACAGGGGAAAGGGTCGGAGGAAAGGAAGAACAGAGTAGGGGAGGTGGAGAGAACAACTGAAAAGGAGAGGTGGAAGTGAAGAGGGAAGAGGAGGTGGAGAGGAGGGTGGATAATTGAGGAAGAGGAGGTGGAGGACAGATGGAGTGACCGGTGTTTGTGTGGTGGTGATGAGGTGATGAGTCTGTCCGTTGGGATGGTGAGGATGGTGTTGGTGGTGATGGTGATGATGGGCATGGAGTCTTTATTCTGGCTTCAGCGATATAATCCTCGTGGTGATGCTGATGGTGATGAATATAGATAGGTGTGGTGGTGCTGGCGGCGGTGGTAATGATGATAATGGTGATGGTGATGGTGGTGATGGTGATGGTGGTGGTGGTAGTGGCGGTGGTGGTGGTGGTGGTGGTGGTGGTGATGAAATGGGGATCTTTATTCAGTGCCTCGTTACCCTCGTACTGGTGGTGGTGGTGGTAGTGGTGGTGGTGGTGGTGGTTTTGGTGATGAAATGGGGATCTTTATTCAGTGCCTTGTTATCCTCGTACTGGTGGTGGTGGTGGTAGTGGCGGTGGTGGTGGTGGTGGTGGTGGTGGTGGTGGTGGTGGTGATGAAGTGGAGGTTTTTCTTTACTGCCTCGTCGCTCCTCATCTTCTTCTGTTGACACTTTTCTTTATCTTCGACGTTTGCTCCCCTCGTCTCTCTCTCTCTCTCTCTCTCTCTCTCTCTCTCTCTCTCTCTCTCTCTCTCTCTCTCTCTCTCGCTCGCTCGCTCTATTTCTTCTCAAATCCGTTTTTAAGTCCTTGGTGGTGTATTATTTTTCTCGCAGTCTTCTTTTCATGCATTTTTTTCCATGTTTTTTTTATATTTTTTCTCTTTCTCTCTTTGTCCCTCTGCAGACATTCGCTTTTTCCTCTCCTTTCTTCATCGGTTTATATTTCTTCTCCTTTTCATGCAACGTTTTTAATCCCTGCTCTTTTTTTTTCTTCTATTCTTTGCTTTCTCTCTCTCTCTCTGTGCATCTGCAAACATTCATCTCCTTTTTAATATCGTCAGCAATATTGGCATTTCTTCATCAATGTCGTCCTCCACATTATTACGTGTCCTTGCATTTTCCCTCCTCTTCATATTTCTTCACATGCCTTATTTTCTGTTTCCTCACTCACTTTATTTTCCGTTTTATTCCTACCTCTCTTTGCTCTCTTATCTCTTTTTCTTACTAACCTCTAAAACACTCTTACGTTATCCTTCCTCTTCTCTTTACTCATATTTTCTTCCTTTATATAAGTATCATCCACTAATTCTTAACGTATCCATGTTTTCTTGTGCTCCTACTCCTTCCCCTTCACTATTATTCTTTATTTTTACGTCTTTGTGCCTTCCTGCTCACCTTCTAAACCACCTCTTTACTTTGGCATCGTTCCACCCTCTACATATCTTCCGCCATCTTGGACATTCTTATTACCTTCCTTTCTATCCCTCCCTCCCCGTTCTCTAATCTTCTCCTACACTAATCCCTCCACCCATTCTTTGTTCTGGCATCTTTCCACCTCCTACACGTCTTCCGCCAAACCCCCCTTACGCTTCTCCTTTGTCTTCCACCTCAGCCCCTCACTCCTGTATATCACCGTCCTTGTCCGTGGTCAGCGTGAGGTAATAGGCCATAACTTCCACGGCTGCCTCTGTTATTGTCTTTTCTTCTTGGCTCGGTGATGAAAGAAAGGGATGAGTGATGGAGGGCCTTTGGGAGTGGGGGTGTTGTTGTGTATAGGGGGGAGAGAGGGGGGGAGTGAGAGGGTATGTTAGAGGAGAGAAAAGGTAATAATGTCTTCGGATTGGGTGCTGGGAACTTTGGTTTAGGAGAGGAGAAAAAGGTAAAGTACAAGGAACAGAGTGAAGGGAGATGAGGATGCCAGTAAATAGTCTGAAAAAGGACTGGGAGGATCTGAGGATGTTCCTAGATGAGACGATGATAGTTTGGGATCAGGAAAAAAGTACAAAGAGCCGAGGGAGGGATGATGTGGAAGCAAGAAGGTAACTTTAAGGACTGGGAGGTTTGAAGGAGAGCAAAGTGATAATGTCCTTGGATATGTATGGTGAGAAGACAGAAAATAAGAACTCACAAGGAACATGTTGAGGAGTGGTTTGGATGCGTGACGATTGAGATAGCTTGAGGAAGAAAATATATATTGCCCTAGATTTGTGTGGTGGGATGACCTTGGTTTTGGGAACAGGAAAGAGGAATTGATAAAGAAGCAATGGCCTGTATACCTAAATTTGACTTTATTAAAGGTCACGGAGATCGGCGTAAAGACCAGGTGACTGAAGGAAGAATATGGGATAAAGTAGCACCTTGTGAAAGTCTGTTCGTGGTTGTTGTTGTTATCGTTGCTGTTGTTGTTGTTGTTGTTCTTTTTCTTCTTCTTCTTCTTCTTCTTCTTCTTGTTTTGCGGTAAATGAAACAGACCAACAGATAAATAAAAAAATAAAATCTATCTGCTGCTCTTACATAAAAAAAAGCATGCCAAAAATGGAATGGTAAAAAATAGTTCTATAGGTATCTTCAAACTGCGTGGGATGTAGTGCATGCAGTAAGGCGAGTGAGTGGGTGAGTTATATATATACCGTAGCGATTAAAAAGAGATAGGCAGGTGAACTGACTACGACCTTTAAACATTTTCCTGTAGGGCATTCATTGTGCGGCGCTGCGCTGGAAAATAAACAGAATTTCTTTTTTTTTGCCCGGAGCTTTGCGAACAATGGGATGTCTGCTGTTGCTGTTGTTGTTGTTGTTGTTGTTCTTGTTCTTGTTCTTGTTCTTGTTCTTCTTCTTCTTTTTCTTTTTTTTCTTCTTCTTCTTCTTGATGTTGATGTTCGTGTGTCTTTCTGTGTTATCATTATCGCTATCATCACTACTTCCATCTTCATCATCACCACCAACAGCATCATCATTTTAATCATTACTATCATCATCATCATTATCACCTTTCTTACCACCAGCACCATCATCTTCATCATCCTCATTTATGCTACTCAGTATAATACACCATCACTATCATCATCATCATCGCCACCCCTGACAACTTCAATCCGCACTTAACTCCAGATTACGAGCATAACCACACATGAAGGCCGCGTCTGCCAACCACCCTGAGAAAGAGAGAGAGAGAGACAGAGAGGGGAAAGAAGGGGCAATCCAATTAAGTCAATAAAACTGTACCATAACCCTTGGGCCTAATGTGTCTCAGGTAATGACTCGGACGGGAAGACTTGAGGCTGTCCGTCCCATTATCCCCCCCCCTGGCGTCAGTGTGGCTGCAGGAGGGTCGTACAAGCCTAACACAGGTGGTAGCGGCTGACACACGTAAGGAACTGGGATTAAACAGGCTTCCCATCTCATCTCCCCCCCCCCCTCCCTCCTCCCTGCTCCTCATCCTTATCATCTCCCTGTCCTTTTGTCTGTCTCCCTGTCTGTATGTCTGTCTGCCCTTGGTCTGTCTGTCTGTATGTATATGTCTCTACCGCCAGGTTCTTCAAACGTTTCATATGCATTTGTTAACGGCTATGTGGCGGCTAGTTTGGTTTTTATATACCATTTTTGAGACAGAGTTATTTAGAAGTGTTGAATTTTCACAGAGTTGAGTCGACATATTACACACACACTCAGTCGTAAACAATGATGTAAAAATATCGACAGAAACAACTAAGCACGTCACGGGTATAAAAAAGACGAATTATCAGCCACATTATTGTTACTAAAGACTAATACGATATCTAATAAACCAGTCGTATGTATCCCTATCTATCTATCTATCTATCTATCTATCTCACACAACTAACATATTCCTACACACCATATTAAGTCGTGGTAATTTTGCAGTTATTCTTTTTGCCGGACGGACCATCGCTGCTCACGAACTCTTAAGGAACACCACGCGACGGGTCTTCTTGCTTCGCCGGCACCAACACGTCACACTTGAGATTCTAAAAGCTTCCCCCTAGACGACGTGTACTTAGCGGAGGGTTGGCAGCTGTCTGACCTTGCCTTGCTCGGTCAGGCAGGCAACGTCGAGGTGTTTGCGGGGCTCCTGTCAGCCGCCGCCTCTGGTCAGGTCAGACACGTGCTCCCGGCTGACCTGTTTACCGCCTGTTGCCTCTGAAAATTGGGAGAATGGAGTTGTGCCTGTTAGAATTTGTTAAGAGAAGTTAGGGAAAAGTTCAGAGGTCATGGAGGTAAATAAATAAACATCTCACGCGATGAAGAAAGACAGATGAAGGAGAGTGCACTGTGCGAGGAATAGACGTGCTCTCTATCTATCTAGTTATCTATCTATCTATCTATCTTTCTACCCACCTATCAATGCTGTAAATGGACTCTCTCTGTCTTTCCACCTCTATCTATCATTCTTTCTCTCTTTTGAATTGAAGTGACATTAATTTTCCGCGAGTCCCCACAGACGAAAAAGATGATTAATTCGATCCCAGAAAACAATGGAGGGATCATGTCAGAGGGAAGAGAAATAAAGGAAACTACGAAGAATGGATGAAATTATAACAGCTTCTGCATGAGGAAGGTCTGAGCAGGTTGTTGTGCGGGAAGGAAGGAGGAAGAGCCTGTTGAGGAGAGGAGATGGGAACTTACTTGATAGGATGTAGGTTTTAGTGGATGCTGGGAAGAGGATTCGTTCAAGTAGAGCATGATACATTAGATACCGTAGACTGCTTGACTACTTGGGACTCGGAAGAGGTTCAGATACGCTGGTGCAGGATGACGAGGATCGAGATCACGGTGCTGGGAGGTCTTTCCTTGCATTTATACTCCCTGCCTCCGCCGCCTCTGCTTCCCCACCCGACAGCCGCCTTTCCCCTCGACTGATCATGTATGTATAGGCTGCTGGATCACCCGTCAGCTCTGATGGAAACTTTGCACGGAGAGCTGTTTTTTTCCCTCTCCCTGACGCGGCGCCGCTCTCTCCGCCCGCCGCCACCAGACAGGCTTACTGTTTGGCCGAGACGAGCCGCCCTTCACGCCTCCGCCACAGCCGCCAATGCCACCACCAGCTAAACATCCCTGGAGCTCAATGAGGGTAGAAATGAAAACGTTTGCGACTTCAAGATTTACTTTCACTCAAGCCACTCATTGTTGCACCCCGTTCAATTCCATCAAGCACCCCTCGGGATGCGGGCACCACAGGCTGGGAATTAATGTTCAACAATTCTTGCCATTTCTTAATGCATGAAAAGTGTTTCCCCTCAGTATAGAAGTTTATTACACTCGTTCACTACCGTTTTTATGTAAATTCATGTAAATTCATTCTTGTATTGAGTGATTATTTTCAGCATTATCCTTATGAAACTCCACTTTAAAACTTTTATCAGTCTACTTCCACCCTTTGTGTAGGTACACTTATGTAGAGAGAGAGAGAGAGAGAGAGAGAGAGAGAGAGAGAGAGAGAGAGAGCAAAAAAATCCATAAGGCACCTAGAACAATAAAAAATTTCCTCCCCGCCCACTTAGAAGAGTGTTTGCTGTGGGCGCCGGGGTCCGGGCGTGAGATATAAGCAGTGAAAAGCTCCATTAAGACCCCTGACACAAAGCCGCGCCCCACCACGGCCCGAGTTTCCCGCCCGTCATTGTCGAGCTCCGAACCGCGCACTGCACATTGCATGGCTTTTCATCGCGAAATTACAATTCTCTCTCTCTCTCTCTCTCTCTCTCTCGTATTGGGAGTACATATTTTTAAGAATTATACAAACTTAATACACGGTGCGAAATCATCAAGTACTTTAATTGCTTCATTTCCGTGTTGTGACTTGCACCATGTTTTTTTTTCTTAATATCAATCGTTATAACGAGAATCTTTAATGCAAATGTGTGGGACTTCGAGATTTTCTTCTGGAAGAAATGCCACGTTGTTTGCCCTCCTCCACAATGTTATAATCCACCTTCCTCTTCTTTTGTAATACATCTCTCCGTTTTTTGTGACTTCCAAAAGGTCGCATCACTGGTCGTTGGGTTTTTGGTTCACACGATTGAAGAACCGTGTCGATCTCGAACGACTGGCTTGAGTCGCGTCTCATCTCTCCCAGCAGGTGGCGGCGTGGTGCCCCAAGGTGATTAGGGTTGCCGTCTCGTATTGATATTTTGATGAATCTTATGTGAGTCATCATGGTTTGCTCCGTATCGGATAAATGAAAAGAATATTCATCAGGAAAGAATAACTTTAAACACATGAGTGTGATGGCAGATACCGCCTGTTCTCATAATGGATAATTTTGTTCTCACCTGCAACGTTTATTGGTTCGTGCTGCATGGTGCTACGATCAGAGTAAGTGCGGTTCTGTTGATAACCCTGCGGGCGAGTCAGTGTCCTATCCCTTGTTGTGTGAAGCGTATACGCGCTCTTTATTCGTTATATTATTCTCTTATTTTCATTGTTTGCTTACTGAGTTGAACACACTTAACTCGCTCTTTCTTTGCAACAATCGTGGTGATATCCGTAATCGAGTGACATCGTTGTAAGACAATATTGCGGCGTGTGGCTCAGACTTATCTTGAAGCATCCCAGGAGGTGTGTCACGGCGCGGCGCCATGCTCCACTAACCTTCGATGTGGTAAGTTTTCAGTGCCGGAGTGGAACAATATAATATGCGCAAATAAGTGAGAGAGAGAGAGAGACACACACACACACACACACACACACACACACACACACACACACACACACACACGCACACACAAATAAAGCAACGCGTGATATGCCACATAAAGGATAAAGAAATACGGATGTGCAGCGGAACTCGCGTCGTCCGTCTTGCTTTCAAATCACAACTACATCTCTTCTTGCACCTCCCGCCCCTGCCCCCCCCCCCCCCCCTCCCTGCCGGCCACGTTCTGAGTCCTTGAGGAGCAAAGGAGGAGGAGGAGGAGGAGAAAATGGGGAGGAAGGGATGGCTGTGAGTGGCTTCCTGCAGCTTTATGACACAACAATGGAATAAAAATGAGATGCTTCGCTCCCCTTTTCCTTTTTGCTCTCCTCCAGACTTCCTTCCTCTTCTTCCAACACCCCCACCCACGCACTCTTACCGCTCCAACCTCTTCCTTCTCTCTACTCCTCCACTTTCTTCCTCTCCTCTACTCTTTCACTTCCTTCTCCATTATCATTCTTTTTAACTTTCTCTTTTACTCTCCCACTCCCCACTTTTCTTTCCTCCTCCTCTCCGGCTACTCTTTTTTTACTCCCTTCCTCTCCCTCCACTGTTACGCGTTCTCCCTTATTGCTATTCTCCTTTTCTTTCTCCCACTGGTACACCCCCTACCCCCCCTTTGTCTTTTCTTCTCCCTCACCTCCCTTACGGTCCCTTACGGTGTCCCTGATGGAAGGAAGAATGGAATTGGAAAGGGGGACACTTCGATGTTCATATTTCTGCGTCTCCTCGGTTTTGTGTTCCCTGATATCTATTGCTTTCCCAGTAAATGTATCGTTATCTTAGTTAGCTTGTGTGCTTGGTTAGTTATCTTTAAACCTATTCACATTCCTTTATCTATCTATTCAGTTTTTCTGTCATTCCATCTCAATCCGCATCGTCGTTATCTCCGCCAATCCAGCTATTGATCTCCCTCTCGGTATATTTATTTCTCCTCTCTTCCCACCTGTGTTTGCATATCGGTTTGCCTCTCCATGCAGCCATCAATCTTTTTTAATGTATGCATCTGTCTAACCATCCCTATTTCTTTTCTTCCCTCAACCTGTCTGTCCAGCTATCCATCTTCATTTGCATCTGTCTTTCCAGCCTTCCATCTTCATATGCATCTATCCATCAAGCAGTTTTTCTTGGCTGCGGTCTTTCTCTCTCCGTCAAAAGTGTGTGTTGGGAAAGGCACGAAGGTGGACACGAATACCGAGAAACAACAGCATACAGGTGCGAAAGAATGGTGGGAAAGCAGAAGCTGTAGAGAAGAGGGTACAGAGGTATATGTGTGTAGATAGGATGATGATTTTGATTAAGGGGGAAAATATGAAGAAAGGAAAGGATAGGATACTGTTATATATTGGTAACAATGATTCGTTCTTCTTGTCTCGGTATTCCTTTGTTTTGCGGATTAATGAGAGAGAGAGAGAGAGAGAACATATATCGATCGATCTGTCTGTTTACCACTGAGATTTGACTTGTTTAACGAAGGATACGCATTTGCTACTAAGACCTGCCCCGAATAAAGATACAAATAGATCGATAGACATGTTCTCTCTCTCTCTCTCTCTCTCTCTCTCTCTCTCTCTCTTGCTTTTTTGCTTTAAGAAGTCATTTAATAAGGAAAACATGTGAATCTGGTGTGTTTGACGTGGAGGATGTATACAATTAGCGCGCCTTTGAATAAGTAATAGACCTCTTCCCCTCCCCCTTCCTCTTCCTCACTCTTTTTCTCTTCCCCACCATCTTCTTCCTCACTCCCTTCTTCTTCCCCCTCACCTTCCTCCTCCCCACCCATTCATCTTCCCCATCTCCTTCCTCTTCCCCACCATCTACCTCCTCCCCATCCCTTTCCTCCTCCTCACGACCCCCTTCCCCCTCCTGTGTACGAGCTAACGTAACCTTATCTTATTGCTTTTTACGATATACTTGTCGCCTCTTCATCCATTCCAACCCAAAATATCGCTTCTTACTTCTCCTTCCTACCAACCGCTGTTCCATTCCTCCTCTTACCCCCTCCTTCCCCTTCACCACCACCACCACCACCACCACCAATCTCTTCTCCTGCCACCCAAATATTTACTCCTTGTTTGCACTTTGCCTCCTCTTCTTCTCTCCCATCCACCAGCCTTCATCTCCTCTCCTCCTCCTCCTCCTCCCCAAAGAATTCCCTCCTTTCCTCCCACCCTTCCAAAACTTTTCTTCACTTCCTCTCCTTCCACTGTGCCTCCTTCCTTCCTTCCTCCCTTCCTCCCCACCCCCCACACCTTTCTCTCTCGCCACGTTCCTTGTTTAAAGTTCCCCTTGAAGCTCTCTGTGATGATAGCTAAGGTGGAGGAGGAGAGGGGAAGGAAAGGGAAGGTTGAAAGAAGAGAGAAAGGGAATGAAAGAAGAAAGAAAAATGGGAAGTATGCAGAGAGAAAAGGGGTAACGAAAGAAGGAAGTGGAGGAAGAAGGAGAAGGGAATGGAAGGAAGGGAAAGAAAAGGTCAAAAAAGAGATAGGGAAGGAAAGAAGAAAGAAAAATGGGAAATATACAAAAAGGAAAGGGGTAAGGAAAGGAAGGAAGTGGATGAAGAAGGAGAAGGGAAGGGAAGGAAGGGAAGGGGGAAGGTTGAAAAAGAGAGGTAGGAAAGAAAAGAGGAAAAATGGGAAGTATACAAAAAGGAAAGGGGTAAGGAAAGGAAGGAAGTGGAGGAAGAAGGAGAAGGGAAGGAAAGGAAGGGAAAGAAAAGGTCGAAAAAGAGAGATAGGGAAGGAAAGAAGAAAGAAGAAGGGAATTATTCAGAAAGGAAAGGAAGGGAGAGGAGGAAGAGGGAGGAGACAGGGTAGGGGAAGGGGAGGGGGAAGAGAAAGTATGGCATCCTTGTTTATAATATTATTCCGGGGAAGTTAAGAGGAGGAAATATACGGCCATTTTTCCCTTCCTTACGACGCTCTCCTCTCCCGCGAAGACGCTCCTATGCAGATGAGTCTCGTCCTATTGACAGCGGGAATATATTTACTGCCGGGAATATCTCAGTCAACGCAAGGTGGGCGCGGGAACGTAGAGAGGAGGACGCTTTGCTGTTATTATTTTACGTTCTTTAAGTTTCCCGTTTTAGCCACGTTTTCTTTTGGTCTTCGTTGGATTTGTCTGTAGGGACGTTCGGGTCTGTTTTGTCTGCGTTTGTGTCTGTTTTTCTGTCTCTCTATCTGTCTGTTTTTCCGTCTTTCTGTCTGTCTGTATTTCTGTCTGTCTGTATTTCTGTCTTTCTGTCTGTTTTTGTCTGTCTGTCTTTCTGTCTGTCTGTCTTTCTCTCTCTCTCTCTCTCTCTCTCTCTCTCTCTCTCTCTCTCTCTCTCTCTCTCTCATGGAAATTTAGTCGATCCTTCTTCATAAAATGCCTCCGGTGAATAAACTTTTGCCTTATCAGCCTCGCACGCATTCCGCCATACACCAAAATCGTATATTATCGACAAAACGCATGCATAAAGGTCAAATGTTTTCCCACAATTCTTGGCGAGTCTCAGGAAGGAGGAATATAAGTACTGTTTACTCGTATATCCTTCTCAGCTCCCTTTTTTACGGCTAATGTCTCGGTTCTCCAGTCGGTGATCCTCTTCTGGCGGACTCTTTCTTCCTGCTCGTATACGGGTCACACTTCTCGCTTATAGTCGCCATACCTTCTCTTCTCTTACCCTCCCTCTCCCCCTTCCCTCTCCTCCCTTTCTTCCTCCACTCCCCTCTTCACCAATGGATAAAGAAGTGCCAGATGGAGGGAAACACACAGCTCGTAGTACAATCAAGGGGCTACAGAATGAAACGCGTGGTGAAAAAGAAATCTCCGAAATAGAATTGGGTCACAGTGAGAAAAGTCTGAGGAACACTGCTCTAATACCCTGAACTGGGAGGAGAGTTCAGGAAGTACAGTGGGTCGGTCAGCCTGTCGCCGCGGGTTTAGTAGAGTCCCAGATGAAGGTGGATGGGCGGAGAGTGTGTGGCTCGCTGCTCTATTACCATGCCCGCAACTTTGGCCGGAGTTTAAAGTGGTCGGCTCTTGACTTTCGGGCAGAGGGAAGAGGGTAGCGAGGAGAAAGAACGAGAATAAAGTTGAAGTGAGTAACTGGAGCAAAGAGGAAGTAAAATCTGGCTCTGTGGAATAATTAATGAAAGATATTTAGACTAAAGGAATTCCATGAGGATGCTTGTTTATATTCGGTTCTTTAGCTGGGGTGTCCACTTGTTGCTTGGGTCCTTTTTTTAGACCTTTCAGTTTTTTGTTGTTTTTTCGTGGGCACTGGTGGATGGTCTCAGCCCAATAATTACGTAACCTGATAATTTGTCTTGGTAGAGGTGCATTTACAGTGAATAGACAAGTTTTGGTTTGGGTGACCGATGAAGGACGAGCGGCGCTGATGTAGATGGTGGTGCTGGCCAGGTGGGGAAGCAATACGATTTGTTTCTCGGTCGTTGACGGAGTGACTGTCAAGCCTTGGGCGGTGTGCAGACCTTTGGTTGTTTGTGTGGATGTTTGAACCTCGAAATCCACTTCTGTATTCTCTCGCCGCGTCTTATCAGCCAGGCAGAGGGATAAAAGCGGGGATGGGGATGAATGATAAGTATGAGGAGGAGGAGGAGGAGGAGGGAGTGTTTTGAGTCGACGTAAATAAACAGTAGTTGTTGTCCTCGTTGGTAGAAATGGCGTGTTTTTCCACCTCAACACGTCTAGTCTGATGCTGAGCAATTTGTTGAACTAAACCACCATAAAGTGGCCGAGTTATGGGAGGCGCGGCGGCGACGATGCTGCCGACAACAACCTTGGGCGAGGAGTCGCTGGGTCAGGCAGGGGCTGTGATAGGTCTGATAGGTATGTACGCCACTTTCTTCGACCCATTCTAGATAGTATTATGACCAGGAAAAATATTTCTCTGGACAAATGAATCAGCATATAAACTAAATGATTCTCAAAATACTGAATGTTCCTTAGGTATTATTTTGATAGTAATTCATTCTTCAGCTCAGTTTTCATTAACAATTTTCGTTTGTTATGAAAACTTACTTGAATGGTGCGTATAAATTAGCGAGCATGACCTATATACTCAGTGGGGGGTCACCAACTTACCTTCATCAAGCTGGTACACCTCTTAAGGCGTTGGTGATCATGGAGGGAGAAAGTGGACAAAGTGACCCTCGTGTTAACCCTTGTCACTTAAGGATATCTGATACATTTGGAATACATTGCAAGACGGTGTCAGTCTGATTGGTTGGCGCTCAGAGTAATTATACCTCCTTGTTGACTTAAACTGGGTGACCTTTGTGTTAACCTTTGTAACTAAAAGATACCTGATCCATTTGAAATAGATTAAAATACGTTGTCGGTCTGATTGGTTGCCGCTCATAGAGTATATTGATCGCCCGCGTGTTGGTGGTGTTCACAGGAACCACTCATTTATCAAGAGGCCGCAAGTGATCTGCGTTCTCCTTTGTCAGCTTCGGTGTCCAAACACGGCGCGTCAGACACAAAGCCTTGCCGCGCCGGCTGGAGTATTCTGGACGTCCTCACTTACGAGAGTGATTAGCTTTACGAGAGGCGACAAGGCTGCCCTGATTACCACGCAGCCCACGTTGAGGACTTTGGATCTTTCAGGCTCTCGTGTCGCTAACGTCCTGAGTCTCGGGGATTGTGAAATTCGCAAGGCAGTGAGTGCACTTCTGTACGCACTCCACACAGCATGGCAAGCGTGGGAGCGGGATGGTGTAAGTGTGCTGGATAATGATGGATAAATGAAATTCTGTTGTTTCTCTCTCTCTCTCTCTCTCTCTCTCTCTCTCTCTCTCTCTCTCTCTCTCTCTCTCTCTCTCTCTCTCTCTCTCTCTCTCTCTCTCTCTCCCCTATCATTCTATCCTATCTATCTGTGTGTAAGTGTGTGTGTACGTGTGTGTGTGTGTGTGTGTGTGTGTGTGTGTGTGTGTCCCTGACAGGCGCTGTGGACCTCCTTTCCTCCCTCCGTCAGCGATGTCCACCTTCGTATCTTTCTTTCCGCGCGGTAAATTTGTCCGTCGCGTACATCCATCCACCTTAAGCTGTCCGTATACATGTAAATAGTATGCAAATTGATCCCCGGCGGGCAGCACAGTGTGAGGCGGCGGCTGACGGACGGCCGCTGAGCCTCGCAACGCCTCCCAGAATCTCGACTTTATGACCGCCCGCACGCGCCTCCCGCCAGCCCGCGCCCTTCAATTCAATAACATCCTCTTGTCTACGTCAAAAGACAGTGTACTGAAGGCCATTTGGACCACTAGTCTCGAGAATATTGGATTTGGGGAAGATGCGGCCGCGTCTCGCCTCCCGTCACCTGGTATTTCGCGTGATCGGGGACGGCGAGGCGCAGGTGGCGAGGAGGCGACGACGGCGGCGGCGAAGGAGGCGGCGAAGGATTGATGGAATGATACGCCGGCTGCTAAAGAGATAGTGTGTGTGTGTGTGTGTGTGTGTGTGTGTGTGTGTGTGTGTGTGTGTGTGTGTGTGTGTGTGTGATGGGTTTTCCATATTCCATAGCTTCCATACCTCATTTTTTCTTCCCTTGTCGCCTGCAGTACACTTTCTTTTTCTACTTTTTTCGATGTATTTCCAACTTTTCACCATAATTTTGAACACCTCTCTAATCTATTTTTTTTCTCTTTCCCTGCCTCCTTTTTGTACCCTGTTCTCTTCCTTCCTTCCTTCACCCTTGCCTCCTACATTCTTCCATCTCTCATTCCCTCCCACTCATGCCTACCCCGTTTTTGCCTTTGTCATTTCAGTCTTTCTCCTCCCTTGTCCTTTTCTCCATCCCTGGCTCATCCTTGTTTCCTTCCATCCATTTTTTCCTTCTCACTCACTCACTCCCACTTTCATTTTCTCCTACTATTATATCTTTCTGCTTCCCTCCCTCAACCCGTTCTCCCTCCTTCACTCATTCCCTCTCATACCTCCTCCGACCTTCCTCCCTTTTTCCTTCCCTTCACACTCCCATCTTCCGTCATTCTTTCCCTCACGCACTCCCATTCTCATCCATGCCTTTCTTTCTTCATCCCTCCAGCCTCCGTCATCTCCCGTTTGTTCACTCTTCCACCTTCCTTTCTTCTTTCTTTCTTTACTCCTGCCTCCCTCATCCCCCGTTCAGTCACTCTCCCACCTTCCGTTCGTCTCTTCCTCACTCACTCCTACTCCCACTCAGGCCTCTACTCATCTCCCCAGCCTCCCTCATCCCCCGTTCACTCACTCTTGCCTCATCGCCGCGTTTCACCACTAGTCGGGTTTTTGCTCATCAGGGATTCATGGGGACTAATCGGCTGTCTCACCTGAGGGGTCGCCGGGAATACTGATCACCTGGCCTTAATTAGGTTTTGAGTTCCCTCTCTTCACCAGTAATGAGTCTCTTTATTTAGCTTATTGAATTATCACTCACTCATTCCTTTTTCGTCGGTTCCCCCTCTTTGTCCGTTTCTTCCGTTTTCTTTCTCTCCTTATCTCTTTCTCTCTCTTTCTCTCCCTTTCTCCCGTGGATAGATTGAATGTTGTGTCTTTCTGTGTGTGTGTACATTTTAATATGTTTCTCTTTCTCTCTCTGTCTTGGTGTGTGTATGTGTGTGTGTGTGTGTGTGTGTGTGTGTGTGTGTGTGTGTGTGTGTGTGTTCTCACCCTCAGTTTTGCTTCTCTTTGTTCCCTTTGTTCAATGCTATTCTCTCTTCCCATGTAGCTCATACGTCACCAGAGGGAGAGAGAGAGACAGAGAGGGAGAGAGAGAGGGAGGGAGGAAGGGAAGGGGGGGGGCATTGACGTTTCATACACTCATTGAAATGCAACTTAAAATCATTTCCTTATCTCGCCTTTTGCAGCAGCGCTTGGGCAAGATGAACGATTCCTCAGTTAGTCAAGGTCATTACAGCTGCTAATTACTCTCATGTGTGTGTGTGTGTGTGTGTGTGTGTGTCCAGAGGGAAGCTGAATTTAAAGTTAGGAATATTTTTATCTTTTTTTTCTTCTTTTTTTTTTACTGTGTTCCGGCGGCTATTCAAAGGACTTCACCCTCCCCCCCTTTCCTCTTTCCTCCCTCCTTCCTCTCTCTCCTCCTCCATCTCTACCATCTGCCTCTCCTTCATGCGTCTCTTCCCTTTCTCTCCTTTTTTTCTCCATCATTTCGTCCCTTTATCCTCCTTCCTCTTTTTATCCTCCCTGTCTCTACTCCCTTTCCTCTGCGCCTCCTCCTTCCTCTCTTTCCTCCTCCATCTCTATCCTTCCTCACTCCTCTTTGCGTCTCTTTCCTTTCTCTCCTCTCGTTCCTTTTCCCTCCGTTTTTTTTTTTTTCTCACTCCACTCTTTCTCCCCTTTGTGTCTCTCCCTTGTCTCTCCGTCCCTCGCCTTTGCCATCCGCCCGTCGTCCCTCGCCGTCTTATTCGTCTTGAAAATTGTATGCATTAAGGCCCCAAGTCCTCCAACAATTAACATATCAAAGGAAATTAGGCGCCATTGAAGTGTTTGCGTCTTATTGCTTCGTTTTCTGTGTTCACCGGCGTCAGGGGGCACTGAGTCAGAGCCAAGAATAACCTCCAAGCGTCCCCGTGTAATGTAAGTTTTAATTCCCACGTTCCCGTCCTGAAATTCTTTGCTAGACGTATTTTATGGGTTTTTTTTTAGGTTTAAATTGCTGGGTTTTATTTTTGGTCCCCCAGAGAGCTCGCTTTGAATCATTCGCTGTATGTGATTAACTTTTTTTAAGGTACGAGTTGCATCTGCCACCATGTAAAATCCAAGGAGATCTTCAAAGGCCCTTCCTGTAATGTGTCTGAATCCCCGCGTGGCTGCCTTTAATTCTTTTAGTTATACGTGTTTCATTAATTGATTTGAAGACGGGGATTGCGTGTGGGATCTCTGTATCTGTTCGAGGCGTTCCTGACATCACAGTGGATCGTGTGATTATATAGTCAGGCCAGAGTTTTTGTTTTTTTTCAAGTTTCATGTCCTAAATTTACTCTTATTTCAAGTTTTCTAAATCGTCGATGTACACGAACACAGTGACATGTTTTGTGATGTTTTCCCCTCTGGCTTTTCTATTTTATTTTGTTTTTGTAACCCCCAGTGGCTAAAGACGGCTCGTGTAAACCTGTGACAAACTTCAGCGACTTGTTACGGCAATTTGACCCCAGGAGAGAGAGAGAGAGAGAGAGAGAGAGAGAAAGGGGGATGAGACGCAAAACCAAACAAAACTCTCCAACAAACAAGTGGTGTGTTCAACAAAACTCTACACCCTTCCCCTCCCTTCCTCTTTCCTCTCCCCTCCCTTCCTCCATCCATCCTCTCCCCTCACTCATCCTTCCCCCCATCCTCTCCGTTCTTTCCCCTCTTTTCTTGTTGCCTCCACCCTCTTTCCTCCCTTCCTCCCCTCCACCAACATTTACCCTCGCTTTCCTCCCAGCCCACCTACCTTCATAAATATCCCTTCTTTCCTTCCTTCCTCCATACTCTCCCCTCTTTCCTCCCGTCCTCCAACGTTTTCCCTCTTTCCTTCCTCTCTCAAGGACAACAGGACGCCTATACACACACACACACACACACACACTTGACGAACGCATGTAACTAGGCAGCTTCGACTCATCATACAAGCAAAAACAGCTGTGTGTGTGTGTGTGTGTGTGTGTGTGTGTGTGTGTGTGTGTGTGTGTGTCTGTTCCCGTCTCTTCGGTCACAGAATTTTACGCCTAAATCAACAACACGGGATCTCATTTTGACATTCCGTCGGAGCCTCGCGCTGCTCCGTTATGAATCCTGTGTGTATATTTGAAGAGAGAGAGAGAGAGAGAGAGAGAGAGAGAGAGAGAGAGAGAGAGAGAGACGGTGAGTAAAATTGAGGAACAGAAATGAAGGAGGACAAAGACGAGAGAGAGAGAGAGAGAGAGAGAGAGAGAGAGAGAGAGAGAGATTGTAATAAGGTTCCCGGTTCTCTTGCCTCACAAAGCCCTCTGATACCGTCTTTATTTCGTCCTTCTTTTGTGTCGTAGTTGTTGTTGTTGTTGTTGTTTTGCATATATATACGATACTTATTTGTTGAGGACCTGTTTTTATTTTATTTTTAAGCCTCACTCGATTATATTTGTTTTGATTTTGATAACTTTGTCTTACTTGTGTTTTTTTATCTGTTTTTTATTATCGCTGCTTTTTCATACATAATTTGCTTTTATTTAATCTTATATTTGTTCGTGTGATTATGATGTGTTTGGTCATAGCTTCGGTGTGTGTGTGTGTGTGTGTGTGTGTGTGTGTGTGTGTGTGTGTGTGTGTGTGTGTGTGTGTATGTGATTTTGTTATTATGTTATGTCTGGGTAAACCTTTTTTATAAGTTTTGGTAGTTTGTGTATTTCTGTCACAAGTTTAGCTGTAGTATATTGTCAAGTGATGTAGGAGGCGCTTCATTTGGTTTGGTTGATGTTGTTGAGTCGGTCGGTGGTCGAGTTGGTTGATGGTTTCACTTCCAATAATGACGCTTGCGATCCTGTCGATGTTAAGATTTGTGTTGATTCTGTTCACCTCTCGTTTCCTACATATTTTGTTCGCTTTCCATTGATAGTAGTATTTGTTTCCGCTGTTTTTTTTTTTTTTTTTTTTTTTTGTGGGGGGGGGGGTGAGTTGAGTCGATTCGGTATCAATTTCATTCTCCTTATAACTCCTCTGTTTGTGTCGGAGTTTCAGTTGACTTGATTTTCATTTCAATTTCTTTCTAATGTTTGTTTTTTTGCCAGTGTTGAGTCGATTTGGTATCAATTTCCCTCTCTTTGTAGTTCTGTTCGTGTTTGTTTGCCTCGACCTCGCCTCCCGCGGCCCGCTGAGGCGTGAGTCGCGTCTCGATCACTCCCAGATTGTTCAAAGTGAGGCCTCGCTGATCCAGGGGAGATAAAAGCCCCTCCATGTTTCCTCCCTTTCTCTCTCTCTCTCTCTCTCTCTCTCTCTCTCTCATTTCGATCCCTTCCCTCCCCCTCTCTTCCAAAATCCCGCAGCACGTAATGAGTTAGCGTCTCTTTATCTGTTGACGCATCTCCAAGTCTTCACTCCACCCGTCTTTGCTCTCACTTTTACCTCCTCCTACATTTCCACCTTTTTCCCTCACTCCTTACCTGTGTCTGTACCTTCCCTCGCCCCTCGCCCCTTCGTCTCTTCTCCCTTTAACTCTGCCTGCGTGTTTGCTTTATTAATCCTTCACTCGTTTTACTCATCCTCCCATAAACTACTTGCCATTTCGAAGCTTAAGTCGCCCTTCTTTATTGCTCCTCTTCGCGTCCCTTAGTTTGCTCGTTTCTCCCTCCCTCCTCTCTCTCTTTCTCCCTTGGTCTTTTTTTCCTTTGTTTTCTCATCCATTACTCCACCGCCATCTCCCCATCTCCTTCCTTCCCCCTGGCTTTCCTTCCTTCATCCCCCTTCCAGTTGTTCCCATTCGCCCCTTCCTCTTCTTCCTGTACTTGGTCCATTCTTTTCTTCGCCTTTTATCGTTCTTTTTACCGTTCCTTTTGCTTTTATTTCATTTCTCTTCCATTTTCTTTTATTCTACGACTGCTCTCTTCTTACCTCTACTTCCTTTTCCCTAAGCCTTTCTTTGTCCTATTTCCCCTTTTCTTTCCCTTCCTTTTCCACTTCCTTCCTTTTTCTACTTCTTACATCCCATTTTTTCTCCCTCCCCCCTTTCCCCTTCGTTATCGTTCTTTTGCATTCCCTTTCCATCCTCTATACTTTTCTTCCCTACCTTTTTCGCTTCCCTCTCCTTTCCTGTCCTTTCGCTCCCTTTCTCTTCTCTTTCCTACCCTTTATACACACCTTCCCTCTACCCTTGTTTCCTTCTCTCCCCCTCCTTTCCTTTTCCTTTTAGTCTTCCCATTTTCTCTCCCTTTATGCCTTTTTAGCCCCTTTCCCTTCCCTTTCACCTTTCTGCCTCCGATTCTTCATTTTCTCTGTTGTTTTTCCCTTCCCTCCCCTCCTGCATTAATTTGTTCTCCTTTTTCTTCTCTTCCCTTGTCCTTTGCATCGTTTTCTTTACTTTTCCTTGCTCCTACATTCCCCTTCCATCCCACATACCTTCAGCGACTCTCTCACTCTTTCCCTTCCCCCTTGCCGCCCTCCTCGCCTTCCCTTATAACAAGCAGGAGGTGAAGAGTGGCGCATGTTCCATCCACTTACTTGGTGAAAGCGAATTACCTACATCCCACATCCCTCTTTTTCCCTCCCCCTTTGTTTCCCTCCCTCGGTGAATATAACGGGGTCACCTCTGGGCCGAACCTGGGGACCCACACCCTGCTCGGCCAATAATAGTCTTAATATGGTAAATTAGGTCCCCATCTCGAGGGGCGTGAGGGAGGCAAGAGGATAATAAGGGCGAGGAGTGTGATTGGAATAGCAAGTGGACGTGACAAGAGGACAGCGAGAACAACAACACGCAGAAGATATACACAGAAAAGTATACACGAAGCCGATGAAACTATTAGGCAGAGGAGACCAGACAGAATAATATACAGAAAAATACAGTGAAGCGATGAAACTATTAGCAGAGAAGACCACATCGATTATATATACCGAGAAGCACACGAAACCTATGAAACTAAGAGATGGAGCACAAACAGAATAAATATACAGAAAAATACACGAAGCCGATGAAACTATTAGGAAGAGGAGACCAGACAGAATAATATACAGAAAATACAGTGAAACGATGAAACTAAGACAGAAGACCACATCGATTACATATACCGAGAAACACGAAACCTATGAAACTATAAGAGACGGGAGAACAAACAATAAATATACAGAAAAATACACGAAACAGATGAAGCTGAGAGACAGAGCCGAACAGAAAACGAGAAAATGTAAACTTGAAAGAAGGTTGCTTAAAAAAAAATACACGGAACTGATAAAACTGAAACTTTTAGACAGAGGAAACAACACAGAACAAATAAAGAGAAAAATCACGAATCCGATGAAGCTATCAGAGCCCAAGAAGTATAAGACGCAATAGAAGTAAAAAACAACACAGGCGAAGGACAGTATAAGTGACACCTAGTCCTCTGCCATGTAATGCTGTCCAAACGAAGGAGAGACTACAAAGGAGGAGGCGGGAGGCGAGGCGAGGGCAGCCGGGTCAACTGGAAGACACACAACACTATGCACTGGAAGAGATGCCAACAAAGGGAGGAGGCGGTGGGGGGCCCAGGCGAGGCTCCGGCGTGAGTGTTGGTCCTCACAGACGGCTTGTTCTCACCTGTCGGCGCATTACCCACCTGGCTGCAGCTCTTGACGTCCTTCAGTGGCGCGCTACATTATTTAGGCGTCCAGGGCCTACCCATGGTCTCCCCTGGCGTAAATATTTGATCCTCTCGCTTCCACACTTGAGGTCCCTGAACATTCCTGCTTCCCCGCCTCCACCCCCTTCCACTCTCGCTTCTGCCACCCTCCTCCACCCACCTTCCTCCGCCCTCCACCGTTTTCCCTCCTCGCTTCCACACTTGAGGCCTCTGAACATTCCAGCTTCCCCGCCTCCACTCCCTTCCACTCTTGCTTCTGCCACCCTCCTCCACCCACCTTCCTCCGCTCTCCACCGTTTTCCCTCCTCGCTTCCACTTTCCATCTTCCACTTTCCTACCTGCCGCCCTTCTCCCGTTCCTCATTTCACCCTTCCACCTTCTGCTCTCCATCCATCCACTGTCTCCTCTCCTCCCTTTCCACTCACATCCGTTCCACCCCTTTCCCCTTCCACCCTTCACCCTTCCATCCTTTCCCATTCCATGCTCCCACCTCTCCCCTTCTCCTCATTAATTTTTCTTCCACTCATCCCCCTCTCACCCTCCACCCTCCCCACTCCCCCTAAAAAAGAACTCAAAAAATAAGGATTAGAGCAAATGCAAATTACTACTTGTGACAGTTTTTCGTTTGGTATTTTTTCCTCGTATTAAGATTTTGTATTCACAGGTAATGAGAGTTAAAGTTCACCGGGATAAAATTGACAACGGGGGGAAAAATTATACGTGAGAGGGGCGGAAAATTATAGAGAAAGGGGCAGAAAGAGTCGGGGAATGGATGAAAAGTCGCTCCGTCAACAGGCAGTCTTTTCCGCGCGGCTTTTTATCGCCTCGACGCCGGTTTTTTCCCCGGGTGATGAAATAGACGAACTGAAGACGTCGTGAGGGTGCCATGGGTCGCCGGAGGGAGAGAAAGATGGCTAACCTGTTTTTTATTTTTTGTTCTTTATATGTATTTTGTCATTACTGTGTGTGTGTGTGTGTGTGTGTGTGTGTTAGTAAGCGTGCAAAAAGCCGGTTCTGCTCTCCCTCACGCGATTAATATATCATGACGAACAAACATTGAATTTGAGATGCTTTCGGAGGTCAGACCATCGCCTTGAACGGTCCCCAGAGCCAGAGGTGACCGTCAGGCGAGAGTTGTTGTTGTTGTTGTTGTTGTTGTTGTTGTTGGTGGTGGTGGTGGAGGGGGGGGGGGATGATGGTACTGGTGTTCGAGGTGAGGGTGATGTCAGTCTCTCTCTCTCTCTCTCTCTCTCTCTCTCTCTCTCTCTCTCTCTCTCTCTCTCTCTCTCTCTCTCTCTCTCTCTCTCTCTCTCTCTCCTCTCTCTCTCTCTCTCTCTCTCTCCTCTCTCTCTCTCTCTCTCTCTCTCTCTCTCTCTCTCTCTCTCTCTCTCTCTCTCTCTCTCTCTCTCTCTCTCTCTCTCTCTCTCTCTCTCTCTCTCTCTCTCTCCCTTTTTTTTTTCTTTTTATCCTATTTATTTTCCTTTTTTCTGTCTCAGTCTGTCTTTGTGTCTAGCTTTCTGTCTGTCTGTCTGTCTGTCTGTCTGTTTGTTTGTCTCTATCTTTATCTACCAAACAAAACATTATATTACCCCTAAAGTGTAAGAAGCAGACATTGTGCACATCATTAAAATCATGGAGTCATTCGTTTGCTTTCACCACCACAATCATTACCACAGCCACCACCACCACTACCACCACCGTTACCAATGTCATCATCAGGTCGCGCAAATTTACGACCCCCGCCTCTTCCTACGCCGCAATAAATCTCACGGTCGGTTCTCGTCGCCGCCTTTGTCTTCGTCTCCTCTCCGGCTAATGATCACCTGAGTAACACCTTGACTGGGGCCGCATCGATGACCCCGTAGCCCAGAGACGTAATCGTGAAGGTGTCGATATCGGTCTGCCCCTTCCCCCCGTACACACACACACACACACACACACACACACACACACACACACACTTCACTTCCTTTCTCTCCTTATCTATCTATCTATCTTTTTCTCTTACACACATATATTTCTCCCCTTTAATCGTGTAGAGTTCCTTCCCCCCCTTCTCCTATTTCTCATAATCTATCTATCTATCTATCTCTTTCTCTCCCCCCTCAACCTCTCGCCTCTCTTTATCTATATCTCTTTCTCCTACACACATACACTCTCCCACTCAATCGTGAAGGGTTTCGATATAGGTCTACTCCCCTCCCTCCACCCCGTCAACTTCCTTTCTCTTATTATCTTTCTATCTATCTATCTTGCACACACAAACACAGCCAGGCGTCACGGGGTCTCGTTCAGTGTAGCCAGCAAGGCCTCTTAGCCCCCGCAGAGGTAGCAAACAAAGGGAGGAGGAGGAGAAGGCTAAGGAGGAGGAGGTGGAGGAGGAGGTCGCAGGTAATGAGGGTAAACTGAGGTAATGTTTCAGGGGCGCCAGGTAACAGCCGGCAGCCATTAGCGTCACTGTGGGCCTCGGTTCCTCACAAAGCCACATTAAGGTCCCGTTTATGCCACGCCGAGGTGATCTACAACCCCTAATGATGACAGGGAGGCATTCTTCGGCCCGGCACCACCACGTTTGCCTACGCGAGCTTTCCGGGTATTCTTGGGGACGTCCCTGTAGCTTAAATTTCCATGAAGTCCTAGTTTAAGGTGGTGGTGGCGGTGGGAGGGAGGGAGAGAGGTGTGTGTGTAGGTGAGAGAGAGAGAGAGAGAGAGAGAGAGAGAGAGAGAGAGAGAGAGAGAGAGAGAGAGAGAGATATGCGGCCTATTTGTATCATCTAAGCCCTTTTTTTCTCCCTGTAGGACCTGTCTGTCTCGCTGCTGCTCTCCGCCTCATGCTTGGGCCTGGTGAGTACACGAGATATTTTTCGTGTCGGCGGAGGGAGCGGTATTTGGGGTATCCATTTAGCATTAGTCTGAGCAGTTAGTGAGTAATTGAGGAAGTGTGCAAGTCAGTTATTATGGAGTACATGCAGCAAATTGTCGAGATTATTTTGACAGCCGAACAGATTTTAGTGAAGTTTAAACAGGGAGGGAATTATTTAGCTTTATACGAACCACTGTGCTGTTCCAACATAGCAATCTTATCTGATAACAATATTATGGCATGTATAGTAAAAGGATAGAAGTACATTTAGTCGATCTCATGAATACGAACACAAGGTAAAGTTTAGGGGAAATAGGGAATGGGTGTCAAATTCAGAAAATGACACCATGCAGGCGTTATGTGAGGGAAACCGTGTTGGGCGCCAGGCAGAGCACCGGCCACATGTCGAGGAGAATAATAATGTTTTACTGCAAGTCTGTTTAGAAAATATATCTCGGACACTGGATTTTATTTATATTTCGTGAACAAATATAACTTGGACTTTACTAAACCTTTTTTTTTACGAGAACTTCAAATCCCTGGGGAGAAATGTAGTTTCCACTTCACATAATATCTTCTTTTTCATTTTAGATATAAATTAAAAATGCCCCGGGAAGAGACGTCGCTTGTACCTCACATAATCACTTTTCAAATATGATTAAAAGTGAGAATATTAGAACAAGTCATACACGAGGACATCCTGAGTACTGAACAGGAGCGCGGAAAATATTACTCAGTGAAATTCCAAAAAGAGACACGCTACAAATACACTCTCAGTCGTAAATCCCGGCCGGCCGTCCCCCTAAACACATCGTCGATGCTGTTGGATATCTAGATACAGGAAATATTTCTCTCGCCGCGCATCCTCCCCCGGCGGGTAATGGTGCGTGTAGAAAACTCGCGTCTCTGTACTTTGAACGTAAATCCATCGTCATATGAGAGAAAAAGCTGCCAGACTCGAGTGGCTCAGATCTCGCTTTTATTCCCTCTGAAATATTGACGCTTTCACATAGGAGGAATTAACTTGAAAGGGCTCGTGGAAATTTTTGCCGGTAATTTGTTTCTCAAGTATTGGGAGGGACGTATATTCCTTTAATGTCTCCTTTATGCGTAAAAAGCCGGTTATTTAAGGGTTTAAAAATGACGAAAGCGGCCGTTATTACCACTTGCGCTAAGTGAAAAATGTAATAAAATTTAATGATGCTTTACTTTGATGGGGGAAGAAAAAAATGTCCCGTGGCTCGCTGCGAAATAAAAATCAGTGGGAAAAAATTTACGTAGTTTGGGAATTAGAAAATGTAGATTGTAATTACTATCTTTGAGCATAATGGCTTGAATATACGAGTCTGAGCACATGCTGGCAGGGCTTAGCGAAAACCAGAGCGGAAAGGGAGAAAGAACGAAAATAAAGCAGAAAAAGAAAAAAAGAAAGGAAGGAAGAAAGAATGAGCGATATATAGGTAGATTAATAGATAGGAAGAGAAGATAAAGCAAAGAGGCAAGCAGACAAAAAAAGATTGATATGGAAGGTCGAAAAAACAAGAAACTGAAATAAATAAATAATGAAAGAAATAAAAAATTAAAAAGAATGGAAAGAAGAAAGATAAATATGTAGATTAATAGAGATAGAAAGAGAAGGAAAAGCAGACAGGCAAGCAGACAAAAAATATAATATAATATGCAAGTAATAAAGAGAGAAAGACAAATAAAGAAAACAATATACTCACCCATAGACAAACCATATTAAAAAAGGGCATCACGTCAAACAACCTAATCAACAAACAGACGAACGACTTGCATACAAACAAACTAATAAGCAAGGCAATTCAAAGCCCTTCAGAGTGACATATCACCGTTTTTACCTCCACTACCCCTAAAAAAAAGAGATAGAAAATGAGGTTGAAAGAGAGAGTAAAAAAGAGACCGCGCTAGTCCTTTAATATCCTACCTCAATCACAGGTAATCATCATCATCATCATCATCATCATCATCATCGTCATTATTATCGTCAAATGTTGAAAGTTAAATTTGCAGCCGGAGACTTTTTTTATGATCGTTTAATTATTTATTTTCTTATTTATTCATCTTTCTTTTTATTGTTATTTTAAAAGAGGAGAATCGAAGAGAGATTGGACTGAAGGTTTACGATCTCATTTTCTTTATAGTTTTTTTCCGTCTTCCTCTACTTTTTGATATCCACCTCTCCACTTTCCTTCCTTCCTTCTTTCCTTCCTTCACCTTACCGTCCGTGCTCCCTTCTTCCCTCTTTCCTTTGTTTCAACGTTTTCCCTTCTCTTCCTCCTTCTTTTCTATTATTTTTTCCCCGTCCAGTCCTCTTCATCATCATCAGTCTTCCATTTATCACATTTCCTACTTTCTCCCTCTTTTCTTTCCTCCTTGCTCACTCTTCGTTCTTCATCCCTCCTCGTCTCAAACGTTTCCCTTTCTTTCCTCTTCCCCCTCTTCTTCATCCATCCATCCCTCCTCGTCTCAAACGTTTCCCTTTCTTTCCTCTTCCCCCTCTTCTTCATCCATCCATCCCTCCTCGTCTCAAACGTTTCCCTTTCTTTTCTCTTCCCCCTCTTCTTCATCCATCCACCCCTCCTCGTCTCCAACGTTTCCCTTTTTCTTCCTTCTTCCCCTTCCCACCCTTCCGCCACCCTCCTCAGATCCTTTCAATCGTCTCTCGCATCTCCCCATCCCTCCCTTCCGCCCCTCCGCCCCTCTGTTCCTCCACCCGTTCCTCAGCACCTGCCCCCTGCGTATGATCCTCCTAAATTATGCGTAATCCTACCTATTACCGCATCAGATTAAAAGATACAGAATCCGGTCCGCTTAAATGATGGATTAAATTATAAGTGGTCCCCCTATTAGAATGAAGAAGTGTTTACCTTGGGGGGAGGGGGGCGAAGAGAGAGAGAGAGAGAGAGAGAGAGAGAGAGAGAGAGAGAGAGAGAGAGAGAGAGAGAGAGAGATAATCAGATTGACATACGGACAGATAGACAGTGGCAAAAACGCAGACTGACAAGCAGATAGACAGACTTGGAAACAGAAAACAGTATTATGATAGTACTACATAAAAGCCAGAGGGAGATGCCTATAGGAAATGTTAAAATCAGTGCAATGAATGTCTACTGTTGAGAGACTCCACTAATGAAGAAATCGTAATATGTTAATCCTGCAAAGAAAAGTGATGGAGATACATGGAAAGGGTGCGGATCAATTACATGGATGTCTGAATACTGTAGGACCTACGAAAAAAGGCTCCAATAATAAAATAAGATAATATAATACCCCTACAACAGGATATTCCTACAAAGAGTAACAGAAAATGCCTAAGGAAGGTTAGAATAAGTCCTACAGACGCCTTAATAGCTTAGGCATTGATCTCCATAAACAAGAAGATATATATATAACCCGACTCACAAGATAATAAAAGGGAGATGCCATATAACGTTTTAAATGACTCCCAGAGGCGTCTTAATACTATCGATGTTAGGCAGTCTCTCCCCCACCAACTTGCTGCGTACAACATCCTTGGCCTTGACCTGCTGCATTCCTTACCTTTACTTAGGGCGGATGAGAGCACGTGAGGGTATTATTTTTTTGTTGCTCCGACGAGTGTAAATTCCATGAATATTAAAGAGTTCATTAGCGCACCAAGAAGTCCGCGTTCCTGTTGATTAAAGAAGAAAACCTCTAATCTTCGCTAATCTCTACCCCAGTAAGACTTGTTGCTTAAAAACGTTGCTGTCACTTTTATGTATTAAAGGAAAAATGCGGATAAGTTCTGTTTATTTTACGACCTGTTCATATATCTCTCTCTTTATTTATTCATATGTTTCTTTTACGTGTTTCTTTCCTTCTCTTTTTTATATGTTCTGTGTTACTTTTTTTTCTTGCAAGTCAGATTCAAAGAGAGACCGAAATCATAGTCTCTAAACAAGGATCAACTTAATCTGTCTAAACTTATGCGCTCAGCTGTATTTAATGTTTTTACTAGTGTGTGTGTGTGTGTGTGTGTGTGTGTGTGTGTGTGTGTGTGTGTGTGTGTGTGTGTGTGTGTGTGTGTGTGTCGGAAAATTAATAATATAAATGTTCAGATTGTTGTCTCATTAGCCACATTTACCGACTAGCAGCATTACTTTCATGCTTTTTAACGTTGATTATGAAAGCTTTGGACTTACACTTTAATTCGTCTTTGTAACGTTGGTGTAATGTGTATCAATTTTAATTAATATTTTGTTAAGTGAGAGAGAGAGAGAGAGAGAGAGAGAGAGAGAGAGAGAGAGAGAGAGAGAGAGAGAGAGAGAGAGAGAGAGAGAGAGAGAGAGAGAGAGAGAGAGAGAGAGAGAATTATAGCTCTTGTACAGGATAGAGTAGGAGGTGGAATCGGTCCTAAGGGTTGACGGAGATGGAGCAGAGTTTAATGCCACCACCACCACCACCACCACCGCCTTCCCTCGCCTTCCCTTCCCTTTCTCTCATCACTCTCTTACGGCTTCTACATCCTCCCCATTACCTGACAGTCCCTTCCTCAAACTTAGGTATATTTATGGTTAGAAAAACATGTATATTTGTGTGATTAATTGCATCTTTAGTGTCAGAGAGAGAGAGAGAGAGAGAGAGAGAGAGAGAGAGAGAGAGAGAGTGTTTAAGAAATGTGGTTGAATAGCTTTTTTTTCTTACTAATGTGTTTCATCGCTGCTATATACTTTCTTGCATTTTTTTTAAAGTTTTGCGATCCTTAGTCTCGACGTAATCGCAAATAATCAAATGTATATCCACAATTTTCTCATTTTCTATTATTTCATTCCTTAATATTCAAGACGAAACTGTTTGCCTATATCCTCAGCGTCACCTCGAGTATAAAACTTTAAATTTAAAGCCGAGGAAATGCAAAGATTGAAGTTCCTGAGTCTACATTTACACTTTTTCACGTTTTCTCTTTTCTTTCCCTCCTCCTATGCCCCCTTCCCCTCTTGTACCTTCCCCCCTCCCCCCTTGCCCTTCTCCCCTCCGCAGGTCCATAAATAAACATAAGTCACCGAGCTAAACAGATTGGTTAGCGGAGGAGATCATTATTCCAAGATTAATGAGGAGCGCTTCTTCCCGTCTCCCTCCACAACCTGACGGGTGGCCGGAAAACCTGACGAAATTAATGGGCGGGGCGGGGGAGCGCGCCGATTGGAGCGTTTTCCGCGGTTCATTTGTTAGCGGAGTGCAGTGGAGCGGCGGAGCGGGGAAGTTGCATCTCGAGGCGGGAGGAGGAGAACCTGATTTATCTCCCGCCCCGAGAGTGAGACGTGCGCCGGCGAAGGGGTCGCTTCCTGACGTGAGCCACTTAGGGGGGCGACCCTTGAGCCCCGTCCGTGGAGCAGGGACTCCCTGGCTGCCCTGGCCGGCAGTGTTGCGGCTATGCTGGGGGGAGGGGAGGGGGGTTGAGGACTGTTTTGCTTCATGCTGTCATTTCTCCCGTGACGGATGGTCGTGCCGCTGCTCAGGGGACGGTTGTGTTTACATGTTCACTGCGTCACTCACAGGAAAAGTGTTAAAATGTAAAGAGGTAATTTCTCTCTCTTTGAACCATCTTTGGCAACTGGATGAAAAGTAATGCCGAAACTTTGATAGAACTTATGTAAAGCAAACAAGGATTCAAGGGTAGAAGTGGCACGCACTCCGGACATCGCAGAGACAAGTAGCCTCAAGTGCAGAAAATCATGCGCTCACTAGGAATAATATCCCACCCCCTAAAAAATGTGCCATACGCCTTGAAAATCTAAAGAAGCAGAAGGGCAAGTCATTATACTTATGAAGCATCTGCACAGGGTTTAGTATCTGCTGTGGGAGAGGATAACCGTTAAAGACACTCATAGAGAGATGAAAGCCTGCGACGTCTAAGTGGATGAAAAAACAGGAACCTTTTGGGTGAATTAAACTTTGTAGTTATTTCCTACTAGGTCAAGTCGTCTCAACCACCTGGCAGGTAATTACATTAAGATCATATTATGTTCTCTGAGGTGCTCGAAAGGAGGATCCGTGGTGCTGGCAACTACTTCCAGCCATCAAATATATTTAAAGGAAAATTTGGAGAGCCCCTACGGAAATTACGGACGTTGCATTAACCCGGAAAGTTTCCTTTGAAGCAGAAACGACAAACTTCCTCAAGAAAAGAAACACCGCCACGTTGCTTTGAGGGCGGCGAGTAATGACGAAAATGAAAGAGCATCGGACAGCAGCTAATCTCCTTAAGCTGCCGCCGCGTCTCTCTGCTTCCCGGCCTCAAACCCTCCGCGGAGACGCACGTTTCTCTCTCTCTCTCTCTCTCTTCCTGTCTCTCTCTGCCCTTGGACCCGCGACAAAGGCCACACACTCTTAATGCAGAGAGGAAGAATGAGGATATAAATCAGACTTTGAGACCGCCATGAGTCCTCAGCAGAGCTTACACTAACGCAGCCAACGGATCTTTTCTCTGCCTGTGGGTCCTCGACTTGACAAAGGCCACGATATTAATGAGGAGCCTGCGGAATGAGGATATTAATCAGACTTTCAGCTTCGAACAAAGCCTAGGACGCGTGATGCTGGGAGGCCGTAGTGATTAAAGTGAGGAAAATATTAGAAGTTTGACCTTATGGAGAAGAGCAGCGGCTGATTTGATGGAAAGGTTGCTGGCGATAAAAAAAGAAAAGTAAAAGAAAATACAAATGCCGTGAGGTCAGGGAGAATGTGATCAAGCTTTTTTAGTGATTCACGGAAAAATACACATACACACACACACACACACACACACACACACACACACACACACACACACACACACACACACACACACACACACACACACACACACACACACACACACACACACACACACACACACTCTCTCTCTCTCTCTCTCTCTCTCTCTCTCTCTCTCTCTCTCTCTCTCTCTCTCTCTCTCTCTCTCCAGAATCACGTCATCAGAGCTCATATTTCAGCAAATGAGCATCCTGTACAGTCAGCATTTGGCAAACATGAAGGGGGTGCATGGGAGGACGGGAGGAGGATGGAAGGGGAAAAGGAGCATTAAGTAAATAGGGAAAGGTTGAAAGGAAAAACCGAGAACGGGGAGGAGACTGTAGTAGATGTAGAAGAGGAAAGGAAGGAAACTAAGAGACAGGAAGATGCATTGGAGGATGGAAATGTTGAAAATACAGAAGAAGAGCCTGTGGAGAAGAAAAGGGAATAAAAGAAACCAAGGCAGAAATTGTTAAACAGACAGTGTGGAAGAAGTAGTTGATAGAGGTGAAGGACTATAAAGAAGAAATGAGAGGAAAAAAAGAAAGGGACAGGTGAAAAGAAATGAGGGAAGAAGAAAGAAAAAGTAGAAGGGGAAGAAAGAAACGAAGAGAAGAGAGAATTAAGAGAAAGACACCAGAGAATAAACAGAAGCGCATGCATGGAGGCTGCTGGAACGAGGGGAAAGGAAAGGAAAGGGAAATAGAAATGGAGAAGAGGAAGAAAGAAGTGAAGTATGAAGAGACAGATAATTAGAAAAGACTGCAGATAATTAAGAGAAAAGGGACACGAATAGACAGCGAAGTGCATGCATGGAGGTTGCTGAAACGAGGGGAAGAGAAAGGGGAAGGGAGGAAAGGGTACATGCAGTAATGAGACCGATGCGGACAAACGAGGGCGGAAGGCGGCCATTAGGGTGAGGCATGCCCGGCACTTGGACCTGATGACGACCATACTTCACGGGCGGAGGCGGCGGAAGCGGCGTCGGGGGCGGAGGAGGGGGCGGGGCGCTGGCATGGTTGAGTTCCTCCATAGCTCCTTACTGCTGCAGCCTGCTAACCATCCTCTTCCTCCTCCTCCTCTTCCTCCTACTCCTACTCCCGCTCCTCTGCCCTCCCCTATACCTACCCGCAGCAGTCTCAGTCTCTTCCTCTTCCGTTGTTGTCGTCGTCGTTGTTGTTATCGTTGTCATCGTTGCTGTCGTTGCCATGGTTGATGTTGTCTACTTCCTCCTCCTTTTCGTCCTCGTCCTTGTCCTCTGCTTCCCACTTCTCCTCCTCCTCCTCCTCCTCCTCATCCCCATCCTCCTCCTCTTCCTCCTCACAGTTGCCTCTTACCTCTAAGTGTTCCTTCAAGTGTTTCTCCTCAGTTTTCTACTAAATGGAGTTTCTTAAATGAATCTTGCCAGACACTTAAGGGATAATATCATGTAACCCTCTCCTAAGCAATTACTTACTGCGTTTTTATTTCCCTGTAAAAAATGCGGACAAAAAGATGAATTTTTGAAATGATTTTATTCCACTTCCAGTACGCAAATTATATTTATGTGTTTCGGCCACAGTAACACTATGCACGAACTTACATGAACATTATTCTGTTTCTGGAAAAAAAGTGCAAAATTTTAAATCATGTTATGAAAATTTATTGCATGTTTTTTGCAGTACCTCGGGCATTACATTTCCTTCATTAGCACACACACACACACACACACCACACACACACACACACACACACACACACACACACACACACACACACACACACACACACGCACAGTTGTGGTGACAGCCTCGATCTAGGCCTCGGCAGCATATAGATTTCCGTTTAAGTCTTCGACGAGGACGTTGAAATTGTCAACAGCGGAGGGAAGAGTGACTGAGTGAGGAGGGGAAGGGAGGGAGGAAAGAAGAAAGAAAAAAGGATGAAAGTTGGAGAGAAGGAAGGGAAGGAAGCGAGGAAATCCAGTTGTGCGCGTGTGAGAAGAGAGGAAGGGAGGAAGGAAGCAATTAGGAAAAGAAGAAGAAAGAAAGGAAAGAAGAAAAGTGAGTGTCCAGTGCAGAAGATAGATCGATAAGCAGTGACGTCATTCTCTAGTGATTACATTATACTGTAGGTTATAAGTAAGATTAATTAGAACTCAGAATAACAACTCAGTATGTAAACACTAAAAAAAAAAATCCTTCGCAATTAATCTAAAGCTCTCAGCACCAACGCGTAAATCATATTGTACTGATTATTTTGCTGTATTGAATGGCGCTGATCTCCTGGGAACTGCATGGCCGTATAACATCATCGGTATTGTTGCTGTTATTGTTATTATTTTACGCTGTCGTGCGGAGTAATGGGGCGATCAGCGTAGTCGTGTTCAGCAACGCAGGCCAACTCTATTTCGCTGATGAGCATGTCACTGAAAGTATTGGTGCTTGCGTGTGTGTGTGTGTGTGTGTGTGTGTGCGTGTGTGTGTGTGTGTGTGTGTGTGGTAGAGAAAGAGACACAGAAGATCACACAGACAGACCAGCAGACAGACACAACAAGTCGACTCACAGATTTGGCTCACCATAAATAAATTCCGTGATTCACTCCACCACCCACCGCGAGAGCTCTTCACATCCACAGCCTCCATTGTGCCCGCCACCCTCCTCACCAACTCCACCAGCACCACTTCAATCATCACCACCACAACTATGCCTCAGAAATCGTACCTTCCCAGTAACACATCACCACCACCACCACGTAGAGCTACAAATACTATATCCACCTCCACACGGGCATCTGTATCATCCACCTCCACCACATACATACACTAACGTTCCACCAAATCCCACTTGTAATAAACATAGCTGCATTCACACTGATGTCTCCTCAACCACCACCTGGAGCAGCGCCTAGTGGGCATTTTTTGTTGTTATTTTGTGCCTTTGAGCTGCCTTCCTTGCTTAAAATAATCCACAGAAACAAACGTAACCATATACATGCCCATTTTTGTCCAACCACCTCACAACCGCTACCATACACAACCCACATTACAACTTACACGCACGGCAAGTCTCCCTCTTCAGCTGCAACCCACTAGCACTGCACCTAAAACAGAAACACAACCATATACACCAAAAACATAACAGTAAGCACCACACACACGCACGCACCATTTCTCCCAACCATAACACCACCCTTTTAAGCCTCTCCTAACCACCACCCACCATCACCACCATCACCACCCTCATCACCACTTCTCTGTATTGGCCGCCGCGTCGCCTCCAGCAGAGCAGCAACAGTGCGGCACAAATTATATTCAGGACAGCAGCCGTAATTTGCATCTCGACCGACACACGCAAGGCAGACTGTCTCCCGCCTCAGTTGAAGGATTGTCACAGCCGACCACCAACGCACACACACACACACACACACACACACACACACACACACACACACACACACACACACACACAGGAAGAGGGAGAGAAGATATACAAGCAGAAACTTCATTGATACTGATTAATGTTAATTGGCGGACAAAACAAGCCATTAAATAACCACTTATGCGTATAATGAACAGCTGTGACAAGGTACACGATACACTAACAGCAGGAGGAGGAAGATGAGGAGGAACCATAAGAAGAAACAGAAGAAAAGAAGAAGGGGAGAGAAAGAAGGGACGAATGCTTTATGCAGGAACTTTGTGCTCTAAACTTAATGTACACTAACTTAAGGTAACAAGAGGAAATTAATCTTACTCCCTGAAAATAAGGAGAGGAAAGAGAGGGAAAGGAGGATAAAGTAAACACAGAGATAGAGAGAGAGAGAGAAGACAAAGCGGAGGCATGCAGAGTCTAAACAAGAAAATAGAGACCCAAGCTGACGCCTAGAAGACAAGTTTACTCCCTGAACGTAGCTTTCTGGGGCGTTGCTGTGGCCTGGTGGTGTTGTCTGTCCACTTCGTCCGCTCTGAACGCGCACCAACCCGGGCCAGAAGAGAGCGCCAATTATTCTCTTCAAAGGTCATGATCCACCACCATTATAGAGCCACTCGTGTACGTGTGTGTGTGTGTGTGTGTGTGTGTGTGTGTGTGTGTGTGTGTGTGTGTGTGTGTGTGTGTGTGCGGTATCAGGCTCTACTAGTCTCGCTTTATTTTATTTGTGACGCACGCGCGCACACACACAAAAGACCACAAAGCACAGGGTCAAGTAGTGATAAAGAGATGGGTAATAACATGTAATTCATAAAAGGATTCATAGTAAATATCTAAGTAATAGAATAATGATGATAAAAATAATAATAATCATGAAAGCAGTAATACACGTACTAATAAAAGTTCTTCACAGAGAATATAATAATTTCCTCGCATTCCTCCTCCTCCTTGTTCCGTTCTCCTCAGCCTAATTGCCAGCAACAAGCCTCTCTGACACAGGAGGCCTCGCGGGACCCTGGGGGGGGGGGTTAGAGGGGGGCTGTTACCCGCCGTGGATTAGGCAGATGTAATTCCGCCCCGACGCTTCATTGTTCCTGCCGCACCTCGCGCCCTCCGCCGCCTCCTTCGGGAAGACGCCCCCGCCGCCCCCACTGCCATTACGTCCTCCTCATCTTCCCTTCCCTCTTCCTCCAAGTCCTTTTCCTCTTCCTCCTCCTCCTCCTCCTCCTCCTGCTCCTCCTCCTCCTCCTCCTCCTCCTCCTCCTCCTCCTGCTCCCCCTATTCTTCCTTTTCCTTCTGCTCTGTTTCATCCTTATTCTCGTCCTCTTTTTTCATTCTCCTTCTTTTCCTTTTCCTCCGCCTCGTCCATTTCCTCCTCCTCCTCCCCTTCTGGATGACGCCTCAGCTACCACCAATACAAATACCTCCTCCTACTCCTACTCCTACTCTTGCTTCTGCTGTTGCTGATGTTGTTTGTGCATCGGCTCCTCCTCCTCCTCCTCCTCCCGGTACAAACACTGAGGCCAAAAATAGCTTCCAAATAACTAGAGGAATGGTGACGGTGGAGTGAAAGGCAGCTTTGTGTGGCGAATTCAACCCTTCTCGTGATACCTCCCTTCTTCACCCCCCTTCCTCCCCCCCACCTGCCTTCAGTGTTTGGGGTGGGGGGGGGCGGTGGGAGAACAGGGGGAGGGTATTGCTGTGTGGACGAGGGAAGGGGAAAGAAATAGGAGACGGCATTAGTTAAGTTAAAGTGCAAAAAATTATGTAAAAGCGCAGTTCTCTGGGAGTGTGTTTGGGAGCACAGTCTCGGCATCCCGCGGCGTTGAGTGGCTAAGTAAACGCAACACGCGCTCATTAGTGCGTTAAGGCGTGTCGCTGCGATAGACGTAATGAAGGAGCAAATTAACAAAGAAAATACCGATTAACAGCGATTATACAATTAATTCCTTTTGCGTGACCGAGACGCGAGAAATAGTAACTGACTGACTGGTTGGTTGCTGGTTGCCTTGGCGTGTGTGTGTTCGTGGTTGTTGTTGTGGTGGTGGTGTTGGTGGTGGTGGTGGCGGTTGTGGTGGTGATGGTGGTTATGGTTGTGGATGTTGTTGCTACACTTGCGGTTGTTGTTGCTGTCGTTGTGCTTGCTGTTGTTACTGCTCCTGTTCTTGTTGCTGCTCTTGTTCACTGATGAGACCCAAGAAATCAATCGTTCCCCTATTCAAGAAATATATAACTTGTTCCTGTTCTCACCAAATGTATAACTTAAGCCGTTGTTAAACTATCAGAGCATTCGTGCCTTTATACTGAACTCGTTCCTTTTCTCATCAAATCTCGTTCCTTTCTTCAAGCAATAGGTCACTCGTTCCATTATCATACAAAGAGATATATAACTCATCTCAACAAATAGATCATTCGTTCCTCTGCGCAACAAATAGATAACTCGTTCCTTTACTCAACGTCTTACCCAACACATGAAAATTTAATTCATTTGCCCAACCAATAGATCATTCTTTCCTTTATCCAACTATCAACAGCCTCCGTGTAATGCGATAATTGTACCACATAACCAGATAAATATTACCTTCAGCTTCCTTTACCGCGACAACGTTATGACAGCCACTGAAAGCCACGCACGACGGTCATTTACACATCACCGAGTGGTATAACATTATCACCTTGATGTCGCCCACTCAGCCGCGGCTCACATTACTGCTGTATTGTCAAAGGCAACACGGGTGGCAGCGTGGGCCATGAATAGGTGTAGATTGCAGAGTGTATTTGGGTCAGGCTCTTTTTCCTGGGGGTATGCTCTACTTGTCTTAAGCTAATGTTTATGAGGTTAGGTTATATTGAACTGAGGTTAGGTGAAGTTAGGTTGAGGTTAGGTTAGGTTAAAAAATGAAGATCGTTTGAGAAAAGAAACTACTTAGAAATTACTTAATGTTTATAAGGTTAGGTTAGGTTAAGGTAGTTTGAAGTTAGGTTAGGTCAGGTTAGGTTAGGTTAAGAAATGAAGAGCACTTGAGAAAGGAAATTTAACAGAAAGAAGAAATGGAACAATCTGCGTTTGGTTCGTTGGTTCCCTTTCCCGCGTCTATATGTTTTATTTGAGTGAATGTTCTTATGGGGTTATTCGAATACATAAGTTCATAATGCTAGGATTAATCAGATTAGATAGAGTCCATTCCTACTGTCGCATGCTTCACTCGATTGTGTTGTTGTTGTTGTTGTTGTTTTCCTTTTATGTCATGCGTTTTGCATCAATCCCTTCAGCCATGCAGCCATCAGTGTGTTCATCAGCCATCAGTGTTAATCAGCCACCAGTGTTAATCAACCATCAGTGTGTTCATCAGCCATCAGCGTGTTCATATGTCTATCTGCGCCACATCCCGACCAGCAGACACACACACACACACACGGTCGCCCCACATGTGTAAACTTAGTGCGTGTAATCAGTTTAAGCTGGACTTTAATATAATTTCACTTTAATAATTCCAAGAGCAGAGAAACGGAGAATGGCGAACACGGAGGGGGGGGGGGGGGGGGTAATTAAGCACTCCGCCGGGTATGTTTTCATTCGTGTTTGTTTGTTTGTTTGTTTGTTCCTTTGAGGCTTTGTATGTTTCTCTTTTATCTTTCTCTGTTTGTCTGTTTGCTGATATGTGTAGGTGTGTATTCGCGTCTATGTACCTCTCTGTCTATCTGTATATGGCTTTTTATCTATCAGTCTAGCTATCTATTTGTATATATATTTGTTTATCTATTTTATTTTCTTATATTTGTGTGTGTGTGTGTGTGTGTGTGTGTGTGTGTGTGTGTGTGTGACAGTTATTATTAACATTTTTTTTGTTTCAGTAAATCATTTCACATATTTTATTCCCTCCAAACAAAAACGTTAACACATGGTAATTACGAAATCTTTTAATGATATTCCCCTGAAATACGATATATGATTTTGTTAATCCTTCAGACTTAACACACACCCAACAAAAACCGGCGTAACTTTATCATGTGTGTGTGTGCGCGCGCTTTCAGGTTCTACTAATCTCGCTTTATTTTATTTGTGACGCACGCGCGCACACACACTAAAGATCATAATGCACAGGGTCAAGTAGTGATGAAGAGATGGGTAATGACATGTAATTAATAATAGGATTAATACTAAATATCTAAGTAATAGAACAATGATATGATGTTGCACTGAGCTGAGTGATCATATCCAGAAATGAGTTTAAGATAATCTAATATTTTATTCTTTTTGCCATGTAAATATAACAAATGCAGAGATTGTTGATTATCTGTGAAAGTATTCGTGTTTTTAGTGTTTTCTGGTTATATATTCAGTTATTTTATTTAACGTGGAACTTTGTGTAGTAAAATAAAAACAAACAACACAAGGAAAAATAGAGGTCAGAGGAACAGTGTGGACTCTCTTTTTTCTGAAGCAGACCCAACAGGACCACTGGCGAAGGGGGATGATGGCTAATGCAGACGGTCCTGATGGCCCCACTTACCCCCCACGAACACACACACACACACACACACACACACACACACACACACACACACACACACACACACACACACACACAGAACTAGTGAAAGTATGTGTGCAAACTCCATATAAGTTTAAGAAATTATTATGATGGTTATTGAATAGGAGACAATACGAGCTTGACTCAGTCCTACCAAAATACAAAGAAGAACACACACACACACACACACACACACACACACACACACACACACACACACACACACACACACACACACACACACACACACACACACACACACACACACACACACACACACACACACACACACACACACACACACACACACTTACGTAATCCCTTTAAACTACCAAAGACTCGGTTCAGACGACGCCTCTGACTCTGACTCTGCGTACAGACAGACACACCCACACTGCCTGTACCCATTTCACGCTAAGTCTCTTATCTCAGACTTTCGACTCTCACAACAAGTATTTCCAACGGCCACAGAGATTAGTCGGGTTCCCATCTATGTGTTAAGCAGTTTATTTCAATAACTCGGATTCTTGCGATAACTCGGATTCTCGGAGTTTTACACACACCTCACCGCACTGTACTTTATTCCCCACATGGCTGCTATGTTTCACCCAGCTGGAGCCCATATGCTTCCCTCCTTTGTCTATGTTACTGCACAGCCACATCTTAAATTCGCAGTCATGTAACTGTTGCAACAAACTGTGTGTATGTTTACACTGGCTGATCTTTTCCACTTTTCACAAAATCAGTCCACTTTTTAACTTATATATATATATATATATATATATATATATATATATATATATATATATATATATATATATATATATATATATATAGATATATATATATATATATATATATATGTACACTCGGACCATATAATCAAAATAATGTTGAATGTTTTAAAAGGTCCCCTCTATTCCCACCCTGTATGTATTCATATAATGGTCTTTTTTTCGTTATATTTATTATTCAATGGAATTGTTTTATTTTGTATTTATATATGTATTTATTCATTATTTCATCTATTTATTTATATTAACGGGATGCATGGGTAAACTCTGTTCGCCTCACCAACGTGACTCTGCATACTAGTGGGAATAGGCTCTGAAAGTATGGAAGTGCGAGGAAACGCTATTGTAGATGTAAAAACTATAGTGAACTGGGAGTAGGGCGAGGCGAGGCCTGCCATGCCATCGCTGCAGTGGCGAAGCAACGATAGTGCCGAGTGGTGACAACATCTGAGGTTTGGGCGAGGCGCGGCGAGGCGAAGCAGCATGATTCTGGTGAGCGGTCTCCGTCAGTTGTGTGTGCTCGCCAGTCCCCACGCTCCCTTCCAACTAGTACTCATATTTAAGTGGGGGGAAAAAATACCTGAAAACTGAGCCGATACACGAAAAGGATATTATTAATTGAAAACTGATAGATATGCTTTGCTTTGGCAACACTTCGATGTGGTAGATCAGTTCATACCTACAAGACAGTCTTTTCCTTGATATGAGTACTAATTGGAAAGTGCGTAGAAATCAGCGGACACGCGTTGGCACACTCCGAAGGGCCCTCTTGTGTCCCCCTCCTCCTTGGCCGTTGTGTTGGCTTTGGGCTTGATTGGGCCATCGCTTCACTGCGTGATGGAGTCAAACTTTGTCTGCAAACTCGTTTTTCTGTTCTTATTCTCCAAAGCGGGCAGCAGAACAATTCCATCTATTTAATTGGTCTTTAAATTTTCGTTCTGCTGACTGTTTGAAAAGTAAAGAAGTAAATAACATATGAATTTAGAATTGAATAGTAAATCTATTAGTCAGTATCGGTAGACAAAAAAAAAAAAAAAAAAGGTGTTTTCATTGTCATATTACTGTAAATACGCTGCCGGTGATCTTTCTCTTCTCTCCAGACTTCTCAGTATCGCGGTGATGTGATGTGAGGTTAATACTTGTTATATTGTTTCACCATGTGTTCGGTCGTCATGGCCACCACGGCCCGTAATGCCCACGCCCCGTCAAGAGGATGGCTCCCCATTGGCCTGACACTCGGCCCGCGCTGCCCGCACGGCATTGCAAAGTTTCTGGCTTTTTTTTTGTATTGCTTTAACTTTTCCAATAAAAAAAGCTGAAAACACAGAAACGACCAAGTTTTCGTCAGCCTTGTTTACTTACCCTTGAGGGGAGTATGTCTCTAATCGAGATAATCTTGGAAGGAAGGATATGGATCATAGAGTGTTTAACTCATTAATTTAAATCGAAACTTCTCGTCTTTGTCATTGAAATGCACCTACAAACCTGAATTAAAGACCTGCAAAAATCAACATGACCAGGACACGCACAGGCTTCTTGTGAAGCCGTGTTAAATGACAAGACTGAAACCTGTTTAACATTTTCTCTTTCCCTCTCTCGAAGTATGTATATATGTATGTTGTGTGTGTGCTTGTAATGGTGGTGTGAAGGGGGATTTCCACTTAATCTATTTAATTACACATTATCTCAGTCTCTCGAAACACAAGATCTTTTAAAAAGTCCAGAAAGGGAAAAATAGATTTTACAGTGCTGGGGATTGAATCCGCGACCAGCCAGACGGGAAGCCAACCATCTACCCAGTCAGCTAAAGAGGTTACCCACAGCTTTCCGAGCCCGCACGTGTGTGTGTGTGTGTGTGTGTGTGTGTGTGTGTGTGTGTGTGTGTGTGTGTGTGTGTGTGTGTGTGTGTGTGTGTGTGTGTGTGTGTGTGTGTGTCTTTCAAACATAAATCCGCATAAATCTTACAAAAATTAATATATCCTTGAAATCCAAAAGCTGAGAAAAAGTCCTCAAAATTGGCATTAATGAGAAGCCGTGTGGCTGCCCCTCTCCGTGGAGCACCTCTTTGGCTTCTGCATGTCCCCACGTCGCCCTAATTATTCTTTTCCTCGCCGCCTGAAGCCCACCTCAGCCCGAACACCAGACTCATCACGGGAGATTTATGGGACACGAGACTCGAGAACAGGAGAGAGAGAGAGAGAGAGAGAGAGAGAGAGAGAGAGAGAGAGAGAGAGAGAGAGAGAGAGAGAGAGAGAGAGAGAGAGAGAGAGAGAGAGAGAGAGAGAGAGAGAGAGAGAGAGAGAGAGAGAGAGAGAGAGAGAGAGAGAGAGAGAGAGAGAGAAGGGGGGATGAAACGAAAAGAGCATTAGGATGAAAAGTCGAGGAGAGGGTAAGGGAAAGATTGAAAAATAGCGGAGCAAAATCTGTGTTTGTGTTTGTACGATGACAAAACTAATATGGAGAAGGGAAACAGTTGTAGGTATAGAGGCAATTTTAACAAACGAAAGGAATTAGCAAACAATCACCACCACTGCCAAGAACAATGATAACAATAGTAGTAATAGTAGTAATAGTAGTAGTAGTAGTAGTAGTAGTAGTAACGATAGAAATAATAATAATAATAATAATAATAATAATAATAATAATAATAATAATAATAATAATGACATGAACAAATAGGTAACGGCGTCGTAATAATTTACCATCTGCGTGAATTAAAAAATAAACAGCGCGTATAAGATTAAGAAAAGAATAAAATAAATAAATAAGAATAGAAAATGTAGTAAGACAAAAAACATAAATTATTGTATTAAGAATAATAAAAGAAATGAGAATAAGAATGATAGAAATAATGATAATAATAATGATAATAATAATAATAATAATAATAATAATAATAATAATAATAATAATAATAAATAACTTAGTAGCATAGTTCCTGTACACACATATCACAAACAAACACACACGAAAAGCAATACACGTAACAATAAACCAAGCAAACAAACTATAAAAAAAAATAATAAAAATGGCCCTCGCAACACTTCTGGGAAACGTGAAGGCGGGACAAAGAAAACGGGGAGCGACCAAGAACGGGAAAGGAAAGAACTCGAAGAAAAAGGGAAATGAGAGCAAAAATTTCCGACATTCAGCGAGCCACCGAAGTGTTCTAGCGGAGGGTCTTTGTATGAAGGGTGTTTTGTGATCAGCGAGGAGGAGGAGGAGGAGGAGAAGGAGGAGGAAATGGAGGAGCAGCACCAGCCATGACCTTCCTCCTTCTAATGAACACCGCGAATAACGAGACCGACCCGAACAGCTGCGGTTGACTGGTTGGGCAATTACTGTGGGGGTCGATGAGGAGGAGGAGGAGGAAGAAGAAGAAGAAGAGGAGGAGGAATGAATTGGTAAAAGTGTAGGGAAATGTGGAAAACTCAAGAGACTGTAGATTACCCAAATGGACGGGAAATGAAGGGGGACTGAAGAAGAGAGCGTGTGCCTGGATGAATGGATGGGGTGGATTAAGGAAGAGAAGGAAGGAAGAAGGTTGGTAGGAGGGAGATAAGGAAGGAAAGTGAGAAGCAAAGGAAGGAAGGTTTGTTAAAATATTAGGTAAGTTTAGAGGAGGGAAAGAAAGGTAGGAGGGAAGGAAGGAATAAGGGAAGAAAGAAAGGAAGGAAAAAGGGAAGGTAAAGTAAAAAATAAAGGTAAGTAGATATGAAGGAAAGAAAGGAGGATAGAAAAACAATGAAGGAAGGAAGGAAGGAAGAAGGGAAGGTAGATAAAAAAAGAAGGTAACCAGGTATAGAGGAAGGAAAAACAAAAAGGGAAAAAGGAAGAAGAAAGAAAGTGATACAGGTGAGGGAAAAATATTGAAGGAAAATAGAAGGGAGGGAAGGAAAACGGGTGAAAAAGAAAGCACAGAAGAAGAATGAATCAGTGAAGGAAAGAAGTAAAAAAAAAGTAATAAAAGAAACATGGAATGAATGAAGGAGTGAAGGAGATAAATATGGGAAGAGCATCATGAACTTAGAAGAAGGAGGAGGAAATGGAGAAGAAGGCATGAAAGGAAAGAAGAAAGAAAGGAAAAGGATGAGAGAGAGAGGAAGAATAAAAGGAAGATAAATAGGTATACAATATAAAATGAAGAGAGAAGAGAAGGGAGAAGAGAAAGAAGGAAGGGAGGAGGGAGAGAAGGAAGAAAGCAGGGAAAGGAACCATGAAAGAGGGATGGGGTGGAAAGGAGAAGAGGGAAGAGGTAGGAAGGAAGGAAAGAAGGAAGTGTAGGAAAAGGAACCATGAAAAGAGGGATGAGGAGGAGTGGAAGCGAAGAATATGAAGGGTCGTGTGTTGAAATGGTCTAATAACGATTTTTAATCATCCTTATTACCCTGTTGAAGAGGTCTGAGAGAGAGAGAGAGAGAGAGAGAGAGAGAGAGAGAGAGAGAGAGACGTACAATACTTCTCTTCAATGTCGGAATAATCGTTTTTGGTCTGTTGTATTGCCTTATTTTCTCTCTCTCTCTCTCTCTCTCTCTCTCTCTCTCTCTCTCTCTCTCTCTCTCTCTCTCTCTCCCCTCCTCTTTATGCTCCCCGTCCCTCTCACTCAACCTCTTCTAATTCTTCTTCTCTCCGTTATTTCCTCTCTCTTTTCCCCCTCGTTCCTTTCTCTCTCTTTTTCTCCCTTTCTCTCTCTCCCCTACTCTCACAAGTGTACTGTAAGCTTCCCTCAAATTAAAGACCATTTTTCTAACGTCTCGGAGTTAAGAGCAAAGTTTACCCGGCAGTTTTATTGGAGCACAGTTAATCAACCTTATATGCGAGGGGACGGATACACGGAGGAGAGTTTTACTGATGAACTGGGAATAATGGATGCGTGTGTGTGTGTGGGGGGGGGGGGGGGGGTAAAGTGGTTCTGTGTGAGGAGAGTTGGGCCTTGGGGGGTCTGTGTGCTTGTGAGTGTTTCTGCGTGTGTGTGTGTGTGTGTGTGTTCGGGTGATTTTGATGAAGCTTATGTTTTAGGAAAGACGAATAGATGCTAGACAGAAAGAAAAGTAGAGACCGATAGACTTTTTCTATCAGACAGACAGAGAAACAGACAGACAGGAAAACCAGACAGAGAGAAACAACATGGAAATATTAAACACTGTACAAGCCATGGTCCATATACAAAGAGTAAATTAAATCGAACAGCCTAGTCAGTTTTTACCCGGGTAGATGAAACAAAAATGAGTTAGTGTGTTTAATGTATTTCTGGAGTTACAGTGCTCAGCCAAAATTAAGTTATGTGACACTGTAAACCGTCATAGACAAAGAGTGTACCGGAACATTCATTTACATTCATATACACCTTGTTTTCAGCCCACTTTGCATTGTGTTCAAGCAATACAATTTACTCGCAGCATCAACATTCTTAAAAGTTGCAGCCATTTTAGAAGCACCTTCATAGTTTTCCTCACAAATAACACGACTCCATGGATGACATTTTAACTGTGCTCTAAGTTTGCTTTGTGCAGTTTATCACCTCCAGAATCCTCAGCTTGATGTGTAATAAAAACGTTTAAATTTGCATGGACGACTAAAAAAAGGTTGAGCGATTATGGCAAAGATGAAGATATTTTGAAGAAATGAACCTCGGGAGGAACGTAGAGCCTCCAGGACAGGAACGGAGCTGTAATTATGATAGGGGCTAATGAAGAAAGTAAGAATGATAGCAATATTGATCCTCAGGTCCAAGATTAAGGTATTTAAAAAAAGAACACAAAAAGGCCTGATATAAAGCTGACATAAACCCTCGTTCCCGCCATCGTCTTCATTATCATATTTTTCCCGAAACAATGAAAATAGCTTCCCTCTTTTTTTGATAATGGACAGAAACTGAGGCAAACACTTCATGCCACTTAAGGTAATCACCTCCTGATGTCTGCACCCCACTGTCGCCCTCCCCCCCCTCCCACCCTACCCCTCCCTCACCCCTCTTCCCTACCCCCTCCTCAACCCTTGCCTCTCTTATTTCTAGCCTTTTTTCTCCCCTCTTCCTCCTCACCCAACCCTCAGTCTCTCATACTTTTCCCATTCTTCCTTCCTCTCTCAATCCTTCCTCTTTCCCCTCATTATCTCCTTCATCCCCACCTTCGCCTCCCTCATTCCCCTTTCATTCCTCATTCTTGCCTCCCTCTCTCACCCTTCTCCCATTTTTTCTTCCTCTCTCAACTCTTCCTCTTTCCCCTCATCCTCATCCCCATCTTTGCCTTCCTCCCTCCCTCTTATCCTCCTTTCATTTATCACGCTTGCCTCCCTCCCTCGCACTTCTTCCATTCTTCCTTCCTCCCTCACTCTCGTTCTCCCTCCTTCCTCACCCTCTTCCTCAACCCCCCTCATTTCCCACCCTTGTCTCCTCACCTTTCTTTGCCCTCATCATGTAGTTTTCCATCACACTTTTCCTATTTTTACTTCCTCCCTCAAACTCCTTTCTCTTACCTTCATTTTTCCTCTTCCCTCTTTACCCCTTACCTTCCTCTTTTACTCCCTTACTCTAAGTCTCCTCCTTCTTTCCCTCCCTCGCCCTTCTCACCCTTCTATTTTTCTCCTCCTTCACATTTTCTCCATTCTTCCTTCCTCTCTCAACCCGTTCCCCTCTATTCCCTCTTCTCCCGTGGCCTCTGGAGACAGGTGGTGTGACTAATTACTTCAAGTGCTTGCCATCCCCCCCCTTTACTCTCCTTCATTTCCTCCCTCTCTCGCTCTCACTCTCCCTCCATCTCTTCGACCCCCCGCACCTGACAGGGAGGGAGAACAAAAGCCTGCACTATCAACAAAAAAATCCCCTCTCTTGGGCGTGGCGGGTGGCGGTGACTCCCTGGTGGTAGAGGTGATAACTATTGTGGATTATTAGCATCATAACGGAGATAAACAACATTGAAGACAACACATACCTAAGTACGAGTATATATGTGGTGGTGGTGGTGGTGGTGTTGAAGATGACAACAGTGATGGATTTTAAGCATCATTATGGAGTGGAAAAAAGTATAATCTCACACAACAATAAGTATGTGGTGGTGATGGAAGTGAAGATAGTGACGGCGTTGATGAGGGTGACTACTGTGGTGGATTAGAAGCATCATTTCGAAGGGGATATTATGTAGAGGTGGTAGTGGTGGTGGTAGCAGTTATGTAGCGGTAGTGATGACAGTGATTACACCTATGCATCATATTGGTAGCACTGTTATAGATATATATTCAACACAAGTATTCTAGTTATGCATATGCTGTCGTTATAGGTGCAAAGTGGTGGGTGGTGTCGCGTTAGACGATGAATAGACGAAGAAATACGAATGGGTACTTGAACTGGCGGATGGTGTGGCGGTAGGAGACCATCGAATAGGTGAAGGAGAAAGAAAAGTACATGGACTGGAGGCTAGTGAGGCGTTAGGGGACTGTTGAACTATTGTAAGCAGCAAACGAAAAATACTGGAGAGGGCGAGTGGCCTTACGTTAGGAGACCGTCGAAGTTGAGGATCAAGGGATGAGAGAAAACGAGCATTAGGGCTGTGACAACGCTAAACTACGATAGTGGCATTAACTAAGAGACATCCTCGAGTAGGCAGAAGGTCCAAAGTCAAGAATTATATAAAATCTCTCATGAATTTTAGTTTGTCTTCTTTAGTGCTGGAAATCAATAAGCAGATGAAGAAACGGGGTATTAATGGAAGTAAATCATGTGTTCTTCCCTAACTCTCTCGAAGGGCCGTGTTTTGAACGTTGTCTGTCACTTCCCGCCATTGTAGTTTATTCATCGTTAATTGGATCATCTGATTTGAAGTACATCTCCCCTATAGGCCTCCAAGGATACTGCCTAGTTATTTCAGCTCAGTTTTTCTTCGAGTTGTTCTCCCTTCTATGTTCGCTGTCAGACACAGGTGGCATGTTATCTCCATTCACTACATCGCCCAGGAAGCTTTCTTTTATATGTATTCTTCATTATATCTCTTGGTGTGTAAATACATCCTAGAACTTCTTTTTAGGTGCCCCTAGTTATATGGGAAGTCCCTAAGAATTTGTCAATACTGTAATAGAGACCCTTAAAAGAGCTCGTTTTCTGTGGTTTTCGTTGCGGAGGTAAAGAACGTCCAGCTGCGTGGTATCCTTATGTAATCTGTTGCGTTGCGCTAAATACACATGTAAATCACAGTACAATACCAAAACAGATATATTTCGCTGAATGAACGTTGGAATATGCTGACACCATTCCTAGCAGTGGTAAAATACACGGAAATCAACTATGGGATGATATACTTACTCGGGGTACGAACTTACTTCTGAGTCTATGTTTACCCATTAATAGTGTGTTGATAACCTCAGTGGCATTATAGTTTGCTGTCTGTAGTAATCCTGGGTGATATGATTGTACTGCTCTGAGTAAGTCCCGACTCAAGACTTCTATTCCCCCGCCCTACATACTTGAGAATATCTCCACAAATCTAAGGGACTGGGATGCTATTTTCATACGACTGGGTTACTACTTTGCTAGGATTATGGCCGATATGATAAGTCACTTTGGCTTCTCACATCAGTTATTTCTAAAGGTCAAAGAGGGGATCAGCCAGGTTCTAATGAGTGTTTTTTTAAGCTCAGGGTACAGAAGAAGGGTCAAACTACCACCAGGGTCATAAAAGTACTCCTGAAAATTACCAAAACTCCTACGAAAGCCTTGTCAAATATATGAACTTGGACGAGGAAGTGTTTAATAATACGGCCCTATATGTTAAATTTGTTCAGGATATGTTAAAGAGTCAGGGTTTGTTGATATTTTCTTTCCATATGTTTAGATTTACCATTTGTACGGCTGAAGAATCGTGTCTTGAGGGCGGCAGTTAATTGACATCAGAGAAAGGCCAAGGTCACGCTGCGTGAGTCACTGACAGGCGCTTCCTTGGCAGGTTCGTGGAGGCGTGTGTTAATCTGTTCAGTAACTGACGTGTAGACACAAGCAAATGAGAAGCACACACACTGCTTTTTCTTTCTTCCTTCACCCTAAGGAAGCCCCGTCTCCTGACATGAAAACCTGCACCGGCGTGATGGGGCGCGCCGTCGGGAGCCCTTATCTGATTAACTTTTGTTGGGTTAGTTAAACAGCTGTAAATATGACTCATCCAAGCGCCTCACCTAGCGCATCTTCAAAGTTATTTATTAAAGCGGCATGATTTTAGTGTAATTAAACGTTAAATACTTTGTAATGTACTGAACCGAGACACTGTTAAGACAATGAAGGCCATAAGCCATAGGATACCCTTTCGTCTGGAGGTCCTGAGCTCGATTCCCGGGAGGTTTTTGGAAAATAGAATTGTTATTGGATTGATCGACCTCTCGTATTCTCTGAGAAGTAGCAGATCTTCCCATGACAATAGCAATTCTATCTCCACGATAATATTCCTTTACTCTGATTCCTTGCCGTCCATAGAGTGCAGCATAAGATACCTGCACTCCTTTCGTCTTTATGTGCCCCCAAGTGGTATAACTCTCTTATTATTATTATTATTATTATTATTATTATTATTATTATTATTATTATTATTATTATTATTATTATTATTATTATTATTATTATTATTATATTTTGTTATTATTATTATTATTATTATTATTATTATTATTATTATTATTATTATTATTATTATTATTATTATTATTATTATTATTATTATTATTATTATTATTATTATTATTATTATTATTATTATTATGTTGCGATCTCTCTCTCTCTCTCTCTCTCTCTCTCTCTCTCTCTCTCTCTCTCTCTCTCTCTCTCTCTCTCTCTCTCTCTCTCTCTCTCTCTCTCTCTCTCTCGCTCGCTCGCTCTTGCTCTGTGCGTGTGCGTGTGTGTATGTGTGTGTGTGTGATCAAGTTTCTCAATAAAAAGCGAATTATCTGTTGTGGTCATCTTCTGGGTTTTAGACGAGGTGCTTAGAGCTAATTAACAGCGCGGCACTTGTCGGGAAGGTGTGCCGCGCGTGGGTCCTCACTGGCCGGTGCTCCCCACCTGGCGCCAGCTGCAGGCCAGGTGGGCACGCGGCAGCGGCCTATAAATACCGAGTGTTACCTCAGATGGGGAGAACACGCGAGCCCCGGGTGTTGGGTGTCCCGCGGCAAGCTGAGGGTGGCGGGCTGGGGGGAAACTAAGGGTGGCGGCGGCTGTGGTGATGCTGAGGGTGGTGGTGATGGCTATGGGGGCAGGTGAAGTGGCGGGGTGCGGGAAAGCTGAGGGTGGCGGTGGCTGTGGGGAAGCTAATAAGGATGATGGTGATGGATATGGGGAAAGCTGAAGTGGCGGGCTGCGGGGAAGCTGAGGGTGGCGGCGGCTCTAGGGAAGACTGAGGGAGCACATTGATCTTTCATTTTGCATTGTTATATCGAGATTAATATTTGTGTAAGTTAGTGATGATATTATATGTTTTATAGAATAGCGATGTTACAACCTCTACAGTTATTTCACTATTACGTTTACTGCTGCTGCTGGTGTTTTGCGATTTTTTTCGTTGTGTTGTCACCGCTCCTTCTGCTGCTATTATTACTGTTGCTACTTGCGCTACTGCTGATTCTTCTACTTTTACTACTATTACGAATACTACTGCCATCACCACCTCTAATCCACCTCTAACAATAACACTGATACTGTTATTGATTATACTACTGCTGCTGCTGCTGTTGTTGTTACCTCTACTGCTACTTCTTATATGTGTATTAGCATCAAAAAGTGTTCTTGTAGCACACACACACACACACACACACACACACACACACACACACACACACACACACACACACACACACACACACACACACACACACACACACACACACACACACACACACATTTTATGAAATACCGGAAAGCCTACCTCAGGTATTCCAATTAAAATTTATTCCGTGATTATATACGTTGTAATATTGAAGATATTCAAAGAAAGTGCGCATTTCTGAAGCAGAAAAATGTTTTCAATATTACAACTCCCATAGCCACGCAAAAATTTATAATAAAATACCTTTAGTAGGTTTCCGACGCTTCATCAGAAAAAAAAGATACTATACGGACACATTGCCGTCACAGAGTTGTTAATCGACTTTTTTTTTCCATGTCATGTGCCAACTGCATGTCTAATTATTTTCCGTGGCAGCGATGGAGGTATTAACATGAGCAAGACGCGCTGTAAGCTAGAAAGTGTCAGGCAGAAAACAAAACCAGTGCTGACTGCAACAAAGCCCTGAACTGAGGAAAGAAGATGCTGCACAAAATATCACACTAGGAATTTCCTCAGTGGAGACCTAAAGACTGGGTGGCCTGACGTTTTTTTTAGGGAAATTAGGTTGTTTTTTTCCCTTACGATTACTTTCTTTGTTAAATGTGTTTATTTTTATCAATATATATTTTCTTATAGTTATGGTGAGCTCTAACATGACATTTATCTCAGAAACGTGTGAATTCATTAATGTTTATTGCTATGAATTTATATATTGTAACAAAAAAAAAAGATAATTAAATGTGTGTCGTATGCCAAGTCTGTCTGTTGGTACATTAATGGGAGAGATCATCTTTTCTTCGTTTCGCTTCAACAAGAATGTCTCGTCACGGCGAAGCCCACGGAACAGTGAACGTTCTTTTATACGATACTATGACCGAGGCCCATGTCTAAGTAAGCCTTGGTTCTGATGCCTGGCTCTGGGCACCGTTAATAAGTTATCACATTGATCTTAAACACGTTCTTCTCAAATTGTCATATTAGTTTACATTCACTCCGGGATAGAATCAGAAGCGTGAATTCCTAATGTGCAAATGTTGACTACTCGATCTTCACAGTCTAGGCCAAAGACAGGTGTGGTAAATGTAACAGATGAGCGGCAGGAGGACGGACTCTTTGGGTTAAGGAACAGGAGGCGGCTGACGGGAACACGGATCATCGATCAGGATAAATTATGCGTCACCTAATTACACTCTGTTTGAGCTCCCTAACTATTTCCAGATTCACGAAATAAAAATCACAAAGTAAAGATTACCTACCCCTCCTCCTCCTCCTCCTCCTCCTCCTCCTCCTCCTCCTCCTCCTCCCACAAACGGTCGACGCACGCAGGCCCACACGGCGTTAAATATTTCAGCACAAAACAGTCTTCGAGAGCATTTCTGAGTCCGGAAATTTTGCTCTTCTAAAATATATTGTGCAAGAAAAGTCCCGCTCCTTGAAGTATATGTTGGGAGGAACCCTACTCGATCTTGCGTTCTTCTTTCTGCTTCTCCTTCCCTTTCCTTCCTCCTGACTTTTTCCGTGCCTCCCAACCTCGTTTTCTTCTCTTCATCTTTCGTTTACTTGCCCCCTCCTTGCCTTGCCGTTCGCCCTCTTCTGTCTATGCTATATTAATGTTGGGATCGTCATCTCGCTTTGGTTTAAATCAGCGGTGATGAACCAGCAAGACTCGAAGATAGAACACACGAAGAAGCGTGAGAGTACTGAGAAACTCTGAAACTCGATTATTTATATCCTGCAGCGTTCGTCCCCTTTCTGTTTCTTTCTAAGTTAAACATATCTACCTATCTATTTATATATCGGTCTGTCTGTCAATCTAATTTCGTATTAATATCTCAGCCCATTTTGCTCCGTAGTTTTCTTGGTTTATCCATTTATATATTTCAAACATTTTTCTCTCCCTCCGCATCGGGCTTCGTTTTCTCCGTTGCGCCGGAAGGTTGTGGCAAGGCTCATGTTTTCCGGTAATTAGGTCCAGCACTCATGCCGTACCCGTGGCCTCCGCATTGCGCCGAGTTTGTTTCTCCCTTTCTTTTCTTTTTATTTTATGGTTATATATTCCATTCACTTTATCCATATATGACCTCTTTACTAGTACAATGACATGCAGTTTTTTGTTCTTTAGAGGTTTTAGGTTTTAGATTTTGTGTTTAAGGATTGGTGTTTAGCTTTGTTTTTTATCATTTACTTTAAACATATCTAAGTGACCTTTTCACTAATCATACAGTCTTTGGTAACACATTTCTTTTAGTTTTTTAGTTCTTTTACAGATTTTTCATGCTTATACAAACGCTTTAGATTCCTTTATTTCACTAGTAAGTATTAGTGTTGTCCGTGTATTCAGCTGGAAGACCGAAACTCTCACCACAGGACTTGGCAACCGTAAATAAGTAAGGCTCCCTCAGTAAATGCACGAAAGAAAACGTACTTATTAGGGGCCGCTCTCTCTCTCTCTCTCTCTCTCTCTCTCTCTCTCTCTCTCTCTCTCTCTCTCTCTCTCTCTCTCTCTCTCTCTCTCTCTCTCTCTCTCCATTAAGGTGTCGGGCTATCTTTGTCGCCCGTTGCCGTGGCTTTCACTTTCCACACAGTATCGTTCTATCAGCAGACATTCCAAGGCAACGGCTCGGTCTGGTAAAAAGTGTGTGTGTGTGTGTGTGTGTGTGTGTGTGTGTGTGTGTGTGTGTGTGTGTGTGTGTGTGTTGCCCTTTTTTACTCTCTCTCTCTCTCTCTCTCTCTCTCTCTCTCTCTCTCTCTCTCTCTCTATCTCTCTCTATCTCTCTATCTCTCTCTCTCTCTCTCCTCTCTCTCATCCCCACACCCAGAGAGAGAGAGAGAATACTAATTGACCTTATGTATGTGATGTAATTAATAATGCGCGCCTCGGCTCCTTTGCGGCGGTGCGTCATTAACAATCTTGTCCCGAGTTTTTGTGGGCGGTCATATTTTCTCCTGTGACACGTGACTTGCAGGTGTCAAGAGATGGGGCTCCTCTCTCTCTCTCTCTCTCTCTCTCTCTCTCTCTCTCTCTCTCTCTCTCTCTCTCTCTCTCTCTCTCTCTCTCTCTCTCTCTCTCTCTCTCTCTCTCTCTCTCTCTCATAATTTTTGAAGTAGAATATTAAGTGAATTTAACTCTTAGGTGAAGACTCTGCTGAATTCACTGTTGACAAATGGCGACGGAGACACTCAGAATGAGGCTGACAAACCTTTTTTTAACCATCACATTCTTCATCCTCATGAGGCAAAATTATGCTAGGAATGCTTTAACTGCTTTTTGCTATAAGCTAGTCACAATTGCAAACTTTATTGGCTCCGCAGACACGACTGGTTAAAACTTTTGTGCGATTTTTGTGATTGTTTAATTGGCACGTTTGGATCTCTGAAAACTGTGATATGAAAGTTACAGTTCATACAGAAAGATAACATGCTTCTACGTATCAAAGGAGAGATATGAAAATGCCGATTAAGATGATGAGAAGCTGTTTCAGAGGTACTTTGACACTCCTCTTTGAATAATTCAGGTCGTAAGAAGGAAATAAGTGAAGGGAAGCCATTTTCAGAGCTTACCAGTGAGGAGGATGAGCGAATGGAAATGCTGTTACTTTCTTGCATTAGGGGGATGGACTGTATGAGAACGAATTGAAACAGAAAATATTTATTTATCATCTAACATGTAGAAGACAATCAGAAGACACTGTGGTCCCGATTGACTGAAGAAACGTCTCGTGGGAAGGCGAGGCGACAGACAGACGAGACCGGACCTCGACTCCTTCCCCGCACCACAAAGGGGAAGGAAGGACACTCAGGAAGTGCCCTACTTTCCGGGGCCACCGTCCCTCGGAATCGATAAGCAGTTCAAGATCCTCTCAATGATTATGTTGTTGTTTTATGAACTCACACTTGTTCCGTTCGCCATTGTTGCACCACCAAAAACGTACAATAACAAGTTGAAGTACTTAATGAGTTCCAAAAATTTATTTTGGTGTTTGTAATCATATTTTTATCTTTTCATTTTGGGCTGCTCAATGTAATGAGTTCCTTAAGTGTTTCGAGCCTTTGTCAGTCTTTTATTATATATTTTTGAAGTTTTATGTTTGCCCTCAGCGCAGGTCATACGTTTTCCTTTGTTTGACTTCACTTTTATTTCAAGACGTTTGCATATATCAATGCACGATATTTTTCCACTTTACCTATGATCTTATGTTGTTGAAAGTCATTATCGTGTTGGTCGTTGTCGACATTCACTCTGAGTATATAAAAGTACTGGATATCTCCCGCCCATCTTGTGCGTGGAAAATGTTTTAACTGGGAAACTTCAAAGTTTGGGAACACGTAAATATTACATCCTTTTCTCAGATCCCAGCTGTTTGCCTGAACAAGAACTTTCCGCCTCGTATGATGCAAGTGTCTGCCACCAGCCGTTGTTTCTGTACTCATTCCTTGAAGCTTGCAGTCGATCTAACAAAGCGTTTTCATTTGCATCTTTATTGACATTCATTGGTTCGATGTCATTTTTTGTTGTCGTTAACTTTATTTATTAAAATCATCAAAGCTAACGATATAACGATATTTTTTGGCACAACTAACTGACGTCTTCGTATCGTTCAGTACCTTCACAAGTGTCATCTCTACTAACTCACCCTTGCTTTGTGTTTTGCCCCATTAAATAATTGCCCATAATTATAATCCAAGACGATCTGATGGTCCACGTGTTGGCGCTCGATGAAATCAGGAAAAAAAATATCAAGAAAAACAACAAGAGGTTTCAGTAGTGCCAGATGAAGTGATGAAACAGTGGAAAAACTTGACAACTTTTGCTGGACCTCGAAGCCTTGAAAACAATGCAGGGTCTGTTAGGTCCGCGTCACATGGGTGTCACCACGCGCCGTTGAACCCGTCACGAGCAGCCACATGCGTGCGTTAGTGCCTCCGATTCCGCCATAATTCCACGACTCTGTAATGGAGCTGAGTTTTATATGTCTACCGCAGCTATGGGACGAAAATGACGATGGAAGGGTTACCGGGAAATTCGCTGCATCCTTAGCTCTGGGAGATGTAGACGAAGAAGAAGAAAGAGGTATAATAATAAGGAGAATAAGAAAAATCAATGATAAAAATGATAAAAATGTAAATAATAATGAGAAGAAGAAAAAGTGAATAAGAAGCAAAATTGCAAGAAAAGTAGGAAGAGGAGAAGGAGAGGAAGGAAGAGGATTAGAAAGAGAATAAGAAAAAGGAGAAAAAAAGAAAACGAAAGATTGGATAAAGAGAAAAAGAAAATAAACGGGGAGATGATGCTGAATGAAGGGCTATTCTCTCATTTTTGGTCCTCTGTGCAAGCAAAACTGTTACATCGGCAAACTGAAGTAAAACTATATTAATGAGATCAGCTGCAGGTTAAAGGCAACAGCAACATCAAGGAAAATCGATCGAGTCTGTTGTGTCGCCAAGAGTCGTGGCCCTCCATAATTTGCTGGAGATGAAAACTTATACGGCGGCCTCGTGGTGGTAAGAATGCAGTTGACTGGGTTGATTGTTGTTAGACATAATTCCTAAACATCTCGGCGCCCAAACACACATATTTGACAAGGCTCTCGTAGCAGTTGCAGGCATTCCCATGGGTAGTTTTGTGACCCTGGTGGTAGTCTGACCCTTCTGCTGTACCATGAACCTAAAAGAACACTCATTAGAATTCGATTAATCTCCCTTTCGACCTTTGAAAATGTTTGGTGTGAGAGGCGGAAGCGTCTGAGAATGGCGTCCTAATGGAGGGACTGATGAAGACTGTTGCGAATTGTTATTGCTGGAGGGGGTGGTGATGGAAAGGCTGGGTTGTTGATGTTAGACTGATGGCTGACTGAAAAAAAAATGTGACCTAGTGAAACACGTAGTGGTGATAATAGGACATTAAAAAAGAGGAGGTAGGTCGTGAAGAAAACAGGTAGTTTCTGCGGTGGGTTCAAAGTGACAGGTGATGGTGGTGATAAAGGGGTGGTGACAGTGGTGTTTGCGTTGGTGACGGTGGTGGTGATGAGGTGAGAGAGGCTGTAAAGGAGACAAGTGAGATTAATTGGTGTGGGTTGTAGGCAGATGGCAGCGGTGCGTCCGTCAGAGGGAACAAGTAGCGGCTCGTTGACTTCCTCTCATCACTTAAAGGAGACTCCCGATAGAGCGTCACTTGTCACGTCCCTTGTTTCCGTGCAGTGGCAGCAGCCTCGAGGAAACTGCAGCTCCGTAATAATGCCAGAACGCGACGGAAATTTCCCCGGACGGTGCGACATTTAGATGGTGCACCTTGAAGAGCCGCAGTAGTTCCCGGCTGTAAATCACTGCAGCAGTTACATAAGCGACACGTCACGGGCGGTATGGTTAAGGCAGTCCTTCACGGCAAACACTCACTGCCCCTTGCGATCCCAGAGTCCCTAAGGTAAACTGTAAGTCCCAGGCGAGGGCGCACACCCCGGCAGAGCACCAGCACACCTGTACTTCTAAGTTTTATCCTGAAGCGGAAGTTGCGGCGACCTCATGACCTATCGCCTTGAAGTGCCCCAGGTGTCCCGCCCTTGCTGCCCGGGAACGGCGGCGGCGGGAAACACAGCCCAAGATACAGTCAGGGCCGTCACTCCCTGCTTCCTCCTTGCTCCACCCCGGGGAAGAGAGAGAGAGAGAGAGAGAGAGAGAGAGAGAGAGAGAGAGAGAGAGAGAGAGAGAGAGAGAGAGAGATTGCCTTCCTGCCTGTCTGCCTACACGCATATATTCTCAACCCAAGCAAAATAATTTATGTGGTTAATATTTTAATTGTAATCTGATGTTACGCTGCGTAGCGCTCCTTAAGCGAGGGTAATGCCAGCTTTGTGAATAAAAGGAAGAGAAAACGAAAGAGAATAATGATAAGTAAACGAAGAAGAAATAAGGGGAAGTATAAGTTAGAAAAGGAGCAAAAAGAGAAAGCCGTAGTAGTAGTAGTAGTAGTAGTAGTAGTAGTAGTAGTAGTAGTAGTAGCAGTAGTAGTAGAAGTAGAAGTTGCTGTTATTGTTGTTTTCTTTATGGTGTTTTTACTATGGCAGTGATAGGCGAAATAAGAAAGGCAGAAGGAGTAGCAGAAGAAGAGGAAGAAGAAAAAAGTAGATTCAAATAAAATAATAATGAGAAAAATGACCGATGAGGAGGACGAGGTAAGGAAGGACTCGATAGCAAAGGTCACCAAAAGGAAAGGGAAAAAAACTAATCCCTGGACGTTACATTTAGGCCCCATCAACCACCTCTACTTCCCAGTCCTGCGGTGGTTTGATGGAGTGAGGCAAACGTAGCAGCTATTGATCGCTGGCCCGGGGTTAGAGAGGGAGGAGGAGGTGGGAGAGGAAGAGGAGGAGGCAGCGGGGAGAGCAAGCGATGAGGGAGGTTATGGGGCGGGAGTATTAGGTGAGTATGTGTGAAAGGGAGGAATGGAGTGGAGGAGGAGGTAGAGGAGGCCTTGTGGGGTAGTGGCTTAGTAACTTATACCTCATCACTAATACCCTCCTACTACCTGCTGTCTATGTGAATTTCTCTCTGTATTTATCTATCTATATTTATCTCTCCCCCTACCGCATGCACTCTGACACCACCGTTTTCTTCCTTTGCGCATCCCATTATACTCTCCTTCATTGTTTCTCTATCTATCTAGCTAACGTCCTCTCAATATCTATCTATGTATCTATCTAATGCCATCTCAATATCTATTTATCTATCTATATTTGTCTCTCCTTACCGCATTCTGCCACCACCATATCCTTCGTTTGAGTGTCCCATCACACTCTCCTTCATTGTCTCTCTATCTATCTAGCTAACGTCCTCTCAATATCTATCTATCTATCTATCTATCTAATGTCATCTCAATATCTATCTATCTATCTATGCTTATCTCTCCTTACAGCACTCTACCACCACCATATGTTCGTTTGAGTATCCCATTACACTCTCCTTCATTGTCTCTCTATTTATCTATCTAACTTTCTCTCTATCTGCCTATCTTTATTTACATCTTCCCCCACCGCACTCTGACACCACCGTTCCCTTCTTTTGTACATCCCATTACACTCCCCTCATTGTCAGTCCTCCCACACATTATTCTTTCACTCTTCCCCTCTGTCCCGCCCTCGCGCTTGCCGCTATCAACTTTCACTCACCGCTGACCTCCCACGCGCACCCTAACTCACACACCAACTTCGCACACTCTCTTAACTCATTTTTCACGCTCGCCACTTTGTGAACGGATAAAATCTACGGTCCTCGTGAGTCGTATTTCATCTTCCCTGAGTCACTTATCCTCCGCCGCCACCGCTTATTCCTGCCGTGATATTCAACCCTGCATACCGTCGCGTCGCCTAAGCCATTTTTTTTCTCTTCTATAGAAGGGAGGAATTCAAGGGAGGAGCAGCCCGTTTCCTCTAAATGGCAATCTTGTGTAGCTTCACGCAGGTTAAACTGGAGGTAATTCCCTGAGGTGCAAGTTTTATCCGTGCGTCCCTGAGGTAGGAGAGCGCGGCCGTTCTGAGCGCCAGCATATAAGACAATTAAATTAAAGAGCGTCGTCAAGAGCGCCGCGCCGTCGGGTAATTACGGGAGGAGGAAAATGTTGAATCTCTGGAGTAGTTGATTATCTTACCTTGAGCGACTGCCGGAGCTTGACGTTTATTTCATCTTAGCGCGGGATGAAGCGTCGGAAAGTCAAAGGTCACGAGATGAGCGGAGGGCCGTGGAAGATCAAATAAGAGCCAGGTAAATATGGTGAATCAAATTAGCTGAACCTTCCCCTTCCCGTGGCTGTAGGCCTGAGCGACGTGGCCCGGGTGGACAGCGAGGCGCGGACCCGACAGGTGAAGCTCGCCACCAGATAGATAGGCGACCAGGTAGACCAACCACCACCATCAATTCCCGTGTTCCATTTTTACTCATCCGGGAAGAATATTTACTCTGTTTCTCCTGTCCACACACACTCGCACTGCCCCTCGAAAAAGACCAAAGCACCGGGTAGAGTAAAGTTGAATGAGCTCGAGAAAACAAACAAATAATGCAAAAGGGTGTAACTTAGGGTGATGTTTATTTCATGTTGCGAAAAGGGTGGATGACGAAGAGAGGAAACAGTTTACGAGGAAAGAAAGGGAGGGGGCGAAAGAGAGGGAAAGGAGAAGAAAAGGAGACAATGACGTACTTGATGCAAAGGAAAAAAGGAGGAGGAGGAAAAAGAAATAGAAGATGAAGGAGGAGAAGAAGGAAAAAGTAAAGAAAAAAAATACCAACAGGATCTAAAGTAGGGGAAAGAAAACGAAGAGGTTGAAGACTAGAACACGAAAAAAAAAGGGGGGGAATCAGCAGAGTAATAAAAGTAAGAATAGAAATAGAAGAAAATGTGGGATGGCTGTAGGAAGTGAATGTGGGAAGAGGAAGGAGGAAATGTGGGAGGGAAGACGGAAAGAAAGTAGGGTGGAGGTGGAAGGGGGGAAGGAGGAAGGCAGGGAGAGGGAGGGAGAGAGGGGAGAGGAGAAGGAAGGCAGGTGGGAGTCTCCAAATGTCAGGCTGGGTCACGGCAGAGAAGACTCGGCCAGGTGGAAAGGTCACAGGGTCGACCAGGGATGTGTCTCGCCCCGCCGCCCATCTCAACGGGAACCTATTTCTACCTGTGTAACGAGGGAGGGGACGGTAATAGAGAGTCCCGACGGGGGGTGGCCAGGTGTATCTGCGTGTTAGTGAGAGAGAAAGAGAGAAGACCGCCACCGCCTCCACCACCACCATTACTATCCATCACCACCACCACCAACTCCACCACTTCCACCTACACATGCACACACCCCGCCCTCCGCCATCCTCTCCTCGTCTCGGCCTGGCTCCTGCTGCTGCACCCCGCCTGTCAGTCATGCATTAACGCCCTACCCGCCACACCCACACCCTGCCGTTCTCTCGCCTTCCTCGTCCCGTCCAGCGCAGCGCCAAACACTAACTTGTCATCACCTCACTCGCTGGGCTCAATCACGAACCTATGACCCTCTGCCCCCTGGTGTGAGGTGCTGGGAGGGGTGAGACACGTGTGGGAGGTGACGGAGTGGTGCTGGTGGAGGGGTGCTGACAGGTGTGGTGGCGTGTTTGTCTTGCGTCGGGGTCTGGTGTGGCAGGTGCGTGACAAGGATAAAAATCTTGTTTGATGGAGGTGCAACGGAGATTTTCCAAGGGGCGGACGAGGTGGATGGTGACTGACATTTTCCGCGGCGGGGAGAATGGAAAGTGACGCCCATTTTCCGGTGGGAGGGCAGGAGAACGGAAAGAGAAAGGAGGGATGTTTTTTTATTCATTCTTTCTTAAGGGACGGGAGGAGGAGGAATGGGGGGGGGGGGGGAAGCGGAAGGAAAGAAAGAATGAGTAAGAGTCGGTAGATGTATATGGTTCTCCTTTCCTTACTCCTTTTCCTTTTCACTTTCTTTATCATACCTTTCTCTTTTACGTCATTGCTTAAGCTATAACAACATTGATTTGGGATGGCCAGAATCATATACCTGCTTGCGCGCGCACACACACACACACACACACACACACACACACACACAAACACACACACACACTCTCTCCCTCCCACACACCCCATTTCAGGTTTTCCATCCATACAGAAGCAGATTTTTCCAGTCGACAGAGTTGTGTGGGCGGCGTCGAGGGGTTCACCAAGCTCAAGACTAATTGCATACGACGCGAAAAACCGTAAACAGCGACGCTAATAAAATCCAAATGTTTTATCCCCAAAGACCATTTTCCCCTCACTCCCCTTCGTTCTGAGAGCAGTCTGGACGTTCGGGCAAAGGTCAAGCGTGGGAGAATCAACAATGTACACACTCCCTGCATTATTTCCAGGTGTAGTTGCGAGCACCTGCGCCGCCAGACTGTTTGTTGTCCTGGAGTCAGCTAGCTTGGTGCCGGCCTTCGAAAATCACCAGCGAATAGTTAGTTAGTTTGTTGTGTAGTTGGTTGGTGAAGCTGCTGCGTGCGTGTTCGTTACTTGTGAGTCCAGTCTTGATGGTGAAATGTAGGCACCAATTCTTGGGACATACACGTGACACTAATGAGGAAATGAAAAATAATAATAATAACAATAATAATACGATTGGAAGAACGACGACAGTAATATTGACGATAAATGATTACAGCAGCAAAAGGCAAAATCAACAACGGCAATGATGATAATAATAATAGTAAAAATAATAATAATGGCGTGGCGAACGGGGGAAAGGTAAACACGAATCCCCCCTCACCTTGACCTCCCTACCATTTCCTCCCATTCTCTCTTTTCTCTTCAGCTCCTTCATTCATAAGAACATAAGTCTTTCTTCCTTTTCCCTCATTCATTTCTGTCCCTTTCCCACCCTTCCCTTTTCCTTCCCTCATAATTCAGCCTCTTTCTAGTAACTTCCTCCTTATTTCCTCTTTCCTGCTACGCACACCTTTCTCCTTCCCTCCTTGCGTCCCTCCCCTTACCTCCCCCACTTCTTCCTCGTCATTTAGTGTAGTTTTCCTCTTCCTCCTTCGCTTCCTATCCCTCCCGTGTATCTCCCTCTTTCCCTTTCTTTCCTCGTCCTTCAGCAGTTTTCCTCTCCCTCTTTTCCTCCTTCGCCGCTCCTTATCCCTCCTGTTTATCTTCCTCCTTCCCTTTCCTTCCTCTTCCTTCAGCAGTTTTCCTCTCCCTCTTTTCATCCTTCGCTCCTTATCCCTCCTGTTTATCTTCCTCCTTCCCTTTCCTTCCTCGTCATTCAGAAGTTTTCCTCTCCCTCTTTCCCTCCTTCACTCTTTCTCCCTCCCGTTCCCTCCGTCTCCTCATCCTTCAGCCGCCTCTCGTGCCCGCGCCAGAGCGTTCGCCTCCGGATGTGATAACCTGTCAGATACAATATATTACGCGGACATTATATCACAGGGAGCTTTAATATTGGTAATCTTTATACTATATGTTTTCTTTTTTCTTCCTCATATACGTTACGCTGTGATTTAGACGAATGAATCTGATCCTCTTTGGAGTTTATTTATGGTCCTCGGCGAGACAGTGGCAATTAGTTTTGTTGACTGAAACGCCGGAAAATATGAATGATAGATGGATGGAATCTATCAAGCAAAGCCTCCCAGCCTGATAGTTGACGGATCAGCTCATCAATCGGAAGTGGGATGTGTCATAGGTCTGCGTGTGTGTGTGTGTGTGTGTGTGCATGTGTGTGTGTGTGTGTGTGTGTGTGTGTGTGTGTGTGTGTGTGTGTGTGTGTGTGTGTGTGTGTGTGTGTGTGTGTGTGTGTTGCAGGAGCCAGGCGCGGGAGGGCGTGCCAGAAGATTCTCCGCCTGACTGGGACTGATAAAGGCGAGGTGTTGCTTTCATCTGTGAGCTACGAGAGAGAGAGAGAGAGAGAGAGAGAGAGAGAGAGAGAGAGAGAGAGAGAGAGAGAGAGAGAGAGAAGAGAGAAGAGAGAGAAGAGAGAAAGTTAAGGTCTGGCCGTTAGAATAAGCATATCAGGCCGAACTCGGAAGCATCTCATGTTAAAGGGAAAAAAAGCATCACCGGTAACCATCTCATTCCTCATCCTCTCATTCCTCACCTACTCATCCCCTACCTCCTCATTTCTCATCCTCTCATTCCTCATCTCATTCCTCATCCTCTCATTCCTCACCTACTCATCCCCTACCTCCTCATTTCTCATCCTCTCATTCCTCACCTACTCACTCCCCACCTACCCATTCCTCATCCTCTCATTAATCATCCTCTCATTCCTCATCCTCTCATTTCTCGCCTCCTCATTCCATACCTCCTCATTCCCCACAGCATTCCTCGCCTGCTCATTCCTCATCCTCTCATTCCTCACCTACTCATTCCTTTTCTCGTTCCTGTTCCCATTTTTCACCTTTTTTTTTCAGTCTTCATCTCATTCCTTTCGTCTCATTCCTGTTGGTCTCATACCTCACCCTATTCTTCGCCTTTTCCTTCCTACTCCTCTTCTCATTTATCTTCTTTTCCTTTCTCGCCACATTCCTCGACTTTCCGTTCCTCATTTCCTCATTCCTCTTTCCATTCCTATAACCTCATTCTTCGTCACCTGCTGCTTCATTCTAACTCAGCTTCCTCCTCATGTTCTTTCCTTCTCCCCCCCCCCCCCCCATCCCCCTTCACCGTCGTCCTCCCTCTCGAGTACTCGCAACACACACCAAACACAAAATAGAAACAAGTTAAGCAAAAACGATCGCTAGTGTTTGGACGACAGAGAGAGAAAAAAAACTCCTCCTCCGTGAAGATCAAAGTAAAATTGCTTTGTTCATGGCGGCGTTTATTAGGAAAGAGGATAAAAGATGGCGTGCCTTGTAAGATGGGATAAAACTCACACACACACACACGCACACACACGCACACACACACACACACACACACACACACACACACACACACACACACACACACACACACACACACACACACACACACACACACACACACACCGGGCCACATTAAGTTTTGCCGAAAAATGAACGTGGTGAGTCACTAGTCAGAGAGAGAGAGAGAGAGCTGGGGGGGGCTCTCTCTCTCTCTCTCTCTCTCTCTCTCTCTCTCTCTCTCTCTCTCTCTCTCTCTCTCTCTCTCTCTCTCTCTCTCTCTCTCTCTCTTCGGGTACTACATTTTCGTGCAGTGAGGTAACTGTTACGAGACAATGCTTGCCATATGAACTCGAGAGGGAAAGTGGAGCGTAAAGTATGTGGAGGAGGAGGAGGAGGAGGAAGAAGAAGAAGAAGAGAAGAGGAGGAGGAGTAACAAAACCGAGGCAACATCAGTAGGAAAAGGAGGAGTCGCTGAAGTTGAAAATAAGTGGTTTACTGAGAGAGAGAGAGAGAGAGAGAGAGAGAGAGAGAGAGAGAGAGAGAGAGAGAGAGAGAGAGAGAGAGAGAGAGAGAGAGAGAGAGAGAGAGAGAGAGAGAGAGAGAGAGAGAGAGAGAGAGAGAGAGAGAAACAAACAAAGGAGGAAAGAAAAGAGAAAAAGAATAAACACACTCAAGACAACTCTGCCAAGACTTTCGGCCCGTGTTCATTTGTCACGGACCCGGCAAGGACTCCCGCGGCGGTGGTGTTACGGGCGGCGGCGGTGGCGGTGGGGCGGTGATGTCGGCGGCGGCGGTTTCTGTGGCTCTGATAATGACTTGAGTGAGGGTGATAAACGGACACACTTAACACTACGATGCCTCGCCATGATCACGTGCAAACGATGCCAATTGCGACCAAGGATAGTTTTTTTTTCTGAACTTTAACTTTTACTTCAAGCCCAAGGAGGTGAACGGCCTGAGGGAGATGCTGCAGAGGAAGATTTTGCAGCCATTAAGTCGCCGGGGTATCTTTCCTGAAGTAGTGGTGATTGTGGTGGGGGCAGTGATGGTGGTGGTTGTGGTGGTGGTGGTAGTGGTGGTGATGGGGATGGTAGATGTAAAGCCGAAAGAATTCTTGTGTGTGTGTGTGTGTGTGTGTGTGTGTTCTTATGATACTCGTGATGGACGCCGAGTCAACACAATGGGGGTGTAAAGTAGCAAAACGAACACATGCCCTCCATATACAACTCCTCGCTCGCATATATTTAGAGTTTTTCTGTTTAGTGTGTGTGTGTGTATGTGTCTGCGAGGCCGCCCGTAAATACTGTCCCTTAGTTACGGTGAAGGGGGCGAGGCGCTGAATGATACCCAGCTCTGCAGACTGAAGGAGGGAGAGAAGAATCACTGCGGTCTGTCGAGGAGTCGTGTTTTATCATTTTATTATTGTCGTCCGCTTTCGAGGAGTACGATAATGTTTTCTTCGTTGCCGTCGGTTTGTCTGCCTGTCCGTGACCAAAATATATATATAAGACATCTTGATATATAGTCACCAAATATACATGAATTTATCGTTTTGTAAATATATCAAACTGATTAACTTTTATTTTTTATTTTTTATGTTATTCTCTCTCACTTTACATAACCCATGGACAATAACCAGTGCTATGATACATATTCAGCGCTTTGTTCATTCATGTATTTTGCATATTATTAAAGAGAGAAGTAGAGACATCCCCCAATATGAAATAATTAGAAAATCCCGCACATTTTTCTTTCGTTCTGTCGTTGTGTAACCTACAGACACCAAGCAGTGATATAATCATCCTGTGCTAAGTTTGCTACTGTACTTCTTATTTATTAAAGCAGAGATGAACATAGACATAAAGTAAGATCTTTTAGGTTCATTATATAATTATAATTCTTTTCGCTATACCATAACACGAAAAGAGGACAAATAGTTTCACAAATCTTAATACATTCCATGTTCATTTCTTTCGAGCCGAGCCCTGCGTCCTACTGCCTCTCATAGCCGTAAATTTTCAGTTTGCCGTTTAGTGTTGATGCTGAACTCAATTTCCTGAAACACATGCATGAATCCGTAATCAACACTGCCACGACCGGCGACGCTCCCAGCCTCCGTCCGCCTCGCACAGACCAGACAAGTCACCGCGTTCCTTTACATTGATTCCTATACTTACCACAGAACGCAGCGCTGGAATATCGCCATGGTGATGAAAAAAGTAGATCGAATAACCTTGTAGACAGATAAATACCTAGATACATGTATATTAATATGAACAGCAAGTGCATTCTGGGGGCGTACGCCACTGTGGGTTTCCAGAATTTACCTCCCTTGCTCCTCCCAGGTACCCTCTTATCGACCGGCCTGCAGGGGATTATTAAGCCTACCGTCCCATCCCTGGATCCTAACCCCTTGCCGCAGACCCTTAGTAAAGTTCGCTAACAACCCTATCACGGAGAAACTTCTAACAGTCACACATGTCCGGTTACATACACGTATCTCTCCATTCATCTATCTGTCCCTCTGTCCATTTGTCCATCCATCGATTCATCCTTCCATGAAAATAAATAACCCAACCATCCATCCATCTAATTACTCATTCTTCCATTCATCAACCCATCCATGCATCCATCTATCCTTTCATTCACCCAACCAACCTACCAACCAACCAACCAACCTACCATCCATTCATCCAGTCAGCATCTATCCATCCGTCCGCCATTTCATCAATTCGTCAACTCATCCAGCTACTATCTAATCCTCAATTCATTAAACCTTCCATCCATCCTTACTTGCATACATACATGCATATTTTATCACACACACACACACACACACACACACACAGAATAATTAACTATAAGGAAAGCAATACATGTAAGTACGGATGGCAACCCAAGTAGAAGCGACAAACATAGAAAGCAGGCAACAGCTGATGGAGATACAAACAGCTGTAGAGATGAAAAGGACAAAAAACTGTGCGTTGTCTGAGCTGAATTTTTGTGGTGGAGACTCACAGCTAAAAATGTCTTGGCGTGTATATCAGTGAGCACTGGTCTGCCCACCAAGAGTCTGCCGGGAGTGGGTCTGAAATTTTCTCGGGAAGGTTCAGGTGTGAACACCCGAGATCACAGCGATGGGCAGACTTGGCGGCTGACGCGGGAATGTACAGCACAGGGCCGCACGCCGGGGAGGTAACACAGGCGCGCGTGCACACACACACACACACACACACACACACACACACACACACACACACACACACACACACACACACACACACACACACACACACACACACACACACACACACACACACACACACACACACACACACACACACACACACACACACACACACACACACACACACACACATGTTTAAAAAAGTAAATAAAAATATACATCTCTACGTTGTATTATCATAAAGCAACAAACTTGTCCCAGCCGAGACCTCAACCTTGGGGTGGCCAAGGCCTCTGACTTTTTATTTTTTTCCTCCACGCCCCGTCGCCTGAGTCCCTGCTACCCCTGGCACCGCTGCACCTGGCGTCCCGGGACCCTCACCCACCGCAGAGTCCAATGTCAAGGACTGGTCTTGAGGCTGCGGCGACTGAGAAAGTGATGGCGATGCTCCAGCATACCCGCCCTTGTCCCGATCACTAATGGTGGAGGGGCGTCGCTGTCTGTCTTGCCTCGGTGTGTATGGCTGCTTGTCAAGTGCGATGCGAATGTGCAGTGAGAAAATGAATACGTAATATTTTATAACAATTTGTTACTCATTTATGTGTAATAGATATATGTATAAGTTAATAAAAGAATGTGTCAGTGTACGTATGAATGTGGGTGTATAATTATACATAAACATTAATGTATCCATACCTGTTTATACCTTAACATGATGAACAGGCTTGCAAGCTGCAATGATCCTGAGAAGTATCCGGGGTACTGGACCAGACCACCTATAGTTACTGAAGCTTTCTGAACCTTTACTCTTGCAGTTCACGGAGATTGAGAACTGAAAGTGATTTGTTAGTCCTCATGAAGGAGCTGTTGAGTACTAAAATGGAACGTTGTAGAACCCACTGAGGAGAAAAGGTTTGGTGAGGAACAGAGTGTTTAAGGGCGGTTATGTCATGCATTTATTCAAGAGGCAAGCCTGAGAGCAGCAAAGGGGAACATGGAGTAGGATTCATTACTCACAAAAGTCTAGAAAAGAACGCGAGTTCCTTAGCATAAATGACCGCGCTGCGTCGGTAACTCTTCTTTCCTTTGACAGCTTTTACCCATGTTCATGCGGGGTCGCTGCTCTGAGTTTGATGCTTGGGGCTCAAGACTTGATGCCCCTCCTGACGTCGCGCGGAATCACTAGGGATCGAACTGCCTCGCCATGGCTCTTCACTTCCATGGCTTGACTCTTACCCACTATAAAAAAAAAGTCAGACTCAGCCATGAAGTACGTTTAGGCGGGGCCCGTTTAGGGAATCATCTGGCCACAGAGGTGCCAAACCTTGCCTTAATTATCGGAGTAAGGACAACAGTAGCCACCGTCTCCGTCACATTGTATTTTTTTCCGTCTGTGGAGCACACGAGAGCTAGTCGAATAGATAGACATAGCTAGATAGATAGATGTGTATATATATATATATATATATATATATATATATATATATATATATATATATATATATATATATATATATATATATATATATATATATATATATATATATATATATATATATATATATATATATATATATATATGCATATATATATATATATATATATATATATATATATATATATATATATATATATATATATATATATATATATATATATAAAATAATACAGTGTTTGCTAGAGTCAAGTTTCCTTCAGCTCGGACTCCATGGGCACTTTACGAAGGTTATAATTCATGTGAAGGGTTGATGGATGAGAAAAATTTGCAGCCACTCTACGGAGCTCAAAATAATCATCCACTGACGAGACAGAAGCTTTCATCTACTTCCCCATTTTCTACGTGTGTTAACCATTCGCCGGTACACTCAATTAGTAAGAAAAACTTCAAAGATTAACTGAAGAGACAAAATTTTAAGCTCAGGGTGGGAGGGAGAACTGCACAAGGCCAGTTGCCGGGCGCCGCGCTGTCAGGGAGGGGGAAGGGACGTACAGCAGAAAGTAACGCAGGAGACACAGGCACAATAGCGATGAGTATCAGGAGAGCTTGACATAAATGTGGAGGCTGTTGAGTGTCGGGGTAGAGGCCACTGAAGCAGGAGTTGGCAGCGTGTCGCCGGGCTGTCTTCCCCTCTTCCTTCCCTTGGCCTTGGTTCCTCATTCCCCGCCGCAAGGACGAGCAGCTGCCCACCGCGCACCGCTCGCCGCAGGCCAGGGAAGATGCTTCGTTACAAGGCTTGTTTAGGGGATCGAGCCGGGGACACGGTGCCTGATTCTGTTACCTGTCCGCCTTGCTCCGTGGCAACGCGCCTGTTTGTCCCGAGGCACTGTTGTTGAACGCCTCCTAAACACACACACACACACACACACACACACACGCACGCACACACACACACACACACACACACACACACACACACACACACACACACACACACACACACACACACACACACACGTTGTAATCATTAATATTTGTTGTTACACTTCACTTTCTTTCCAGTCGACATTTGCAACATACCGCGATATAAATTATTTATCATTTGTTTGTAAGTGCTCGCCTGCTTTCCTATACACCTGGTCACGTATTACTGTTCGTGTACATGTATAAATTCTTTTTCTCTTATCGGACTTTTCTGTCAACCACAAAATTCAGAATGCCAGATATGAGATTTAATGTTAAAGGTGATGATGTAGCGCATGCTGTGAGGAGAATTCAGCCTCGAGAAGAAAAGAGAACAGAGGAGAAGAGGAGACAAAAGAGGAGAAGAGAGAGAGAGAGAGAGAGAGAGAGAGAGAGAGAGAGAGAATTCTGTTTTTTGGATATTTTGGCTCGCCTTTGTTGTAAGAGTAGCTTCATTAGCAACAGAATCTGCGTGGGACCGAGTCTTTTTTAATACAACTTAATCCCTAATAGGTGAGTGTAGCAGACCGTGTGGGTATTGGAAAATAATCTACAGTTTGGGAAATCCGATGGCACAGCGTTGTCTGCCGAAAAACCTACATGGGATCGAAACCCTAATATCAGCGTCACCTTGATTGGCCCCTCGTGCTCGTAATTTAAATATTTAATTGGACTCTATAAGTAAATATAACAGATTTATGAGTCGTTTCAGTCAGCCAGTCAAAGTCAGCGTTCGTTTTCAGCCTCAGTCAGTGTGGGGTGGTTAGTTTAATTACTGGTGGAATTCAGTGGTTCAAGCTCTTGGTTCCAAGTGTGTAGCATCTGTGCTGGCTCGCCGCATCCCGGAATTCACTGCATTTATAAGAGGAAGTGAGCAAAGCCTAAAGAATGGCCCCACAGAAGACAAATTTTGTTCCAGAGGTGTTTGACGTTCCCCTCTTGAAAGAGTAATCACAGGAAAGACGAAATATAGTTGAGGGATCTTCTATAGTTTACTAGTGAAAAGGATGAAATAATGAAGATGCCTGTAAATTCTTGCGTGAGTGAGATAGCCAACATAGGGAGGAATTTGAGTGCAAAGTCTTGTACAACGGGGTCACAAGAGGGATTTGATTTTATCACAACTTGATACTGAATGCTGCTTACATGGAATGCCTTCCCTGGAATGTAGAAGGACCGCTCACCAATGAGTAATTATTAGCAACGTGTTCCATGAGCCGCGCACCCACGTACTGCGCGACACACTTATAATCGAGACAAACCATTAGTCACGATTAGATACAGATACATTATGAGCAATGCCTGAGATGAACTTGTCACATCATTTATTTAGGCCTTATAAAAAATAATTTAATAGTTACACGAAATTGAATTGCCAATAACAATTCATGACCCTGTGTATCGCGTTATTGCTTATGGCCGCACTCCAAAGTCTCCTTTACTAAGAGATGTTTGCTATAACCATCCCCCCGAAGTCGGCAGCTTGTAAACTTTTTTGTCTTCATTGAGATACACGTACTTCGCTTAGTTCCTTTTTTATTGGCATAGTCGGGCCATGCTATTACTGAAAGATGAGTTAATATATTGTATGTAGCCATTAACTAGTGAAAGAGGTTTAGAAAAAGCTTCCAGGAAACGTGGTATAGCTCACCGATGTTGCTGGAACGATCTCGAGGGAATGGCCTAAGAAGGGAGAACTCGTACTATCGGCGCTAAGTGTTCCGCCGCCTGTTCGTCCGCTAAAGGTGCGCCGTGGCTGTCCGTGGTTTATTCACTCTGTCTCCAAAAAGCTGATGCAACAGGATGTAATTATCTATTTTATTTCCTCCTCCTGCATGTACCGTGATCGAAAAATACAATATTATTTTACCTTGCGTATTTGCAAAACTAAAATGCGAGCAGAACTTTTAACGGTATGACCCCTAACCTTCCTTGATTTGTGTGGGAAAAAGAAAGTATCTTCAACTCGTTTGGGTCGGGCATGGATCACAATCATAGGTCAGAGGTCAGGGCTGAGGAGGCCAGACCGTGAATGCAAGTCTTCCTGCTGTCCCCTGGCAGTTCCTTGTTCTCCTCGGCGACCTGCTTGCCTCTGCTCGACTGCAACCTGGGGAAAGAAGGAACGTAATCAGGCCTCGGATGTTCGTCTCGCAAGGGTCTCCAGCATGCATGAAATCGATTGCTTGGATTCGCCCTCCTCTGGCCAGGCGCTCAGTGATGTGCAATAGTAATAACTTTGCTCCTTACTTGGGAGGAGGGAAAAAAATGAAAGAAAAATATACACATGTCATGAAAAAGTGGAAATGTAAACTGTGATGAGGAAATTTATTTGATTTATTATTTTTTCACCGTAATGCACAAGATAAAATTACAATAAAAAAAAATTTAAAGCATAAACTGGAAAGAAAATTACTTTAAGCCGGCAGAGAGAGAGAGAGAGAGAGAGAGAGAGAGAGAGAGAGAGAGAGAGAGAGAGAGAGAGAGAGAGAGAGAGAGAAGGGGGGAGAGAGAAACATTTCGCAACAAAAATTACTGCTCAAAGTTTCTTGTCAGCGTTCTCAGTTTCTTCCACTTCCGTTCCTCCACCTTCGCTTTTTTCTCCTTTCAGCCGCGCCCTCTGTCCTTTCTTTTATTTTCTATTGTCTGCCGCTATCTCCCTCAGGCTTTCTTAATATTCTTTTTTTTACTCCCAGAAATTCTCTCTCTCTCTCTCTCTCTCTCTCTCTCTCTCTCTCTCTCTTCATTTTTCATTCTTTATGCACTGAATGACCAAGACTGTTAGCAATGGATAGATAGATTTATAGGTAGGTAGATAAAGCGAGAGAGAGAGAGAGAGACAGACAGATAAAAAAAAAGTGTTAACATCCTTGGCCTCAGAAATTCTCTCTCTCTCTCTCTCTCTCTCTCTCTCTCTCTCTCTCTCTCTCTCTCTCTCTCTCTCTCTCTCTCTCTCTCTCTCTCTCTCTCTCTCTCTCTCTCTCTCTCTCTCTCTCTCTCTCTCTCTCTCTCTCTCTCTCTCTCTCTCTCTTCATTTTTCATTCTTTATGCACTGAATGACCAAGACTGTTAGCAATGGATAGATAGATTTATAGGTAGGTAGATAAAGCGAGAGAGAGAGAGAGAGACAGACAGATAAAAAAAAAGTGTTAACATCCTTGGCCTCTAGAGAAGGGTCAGACGCCGTTTTCAATTCTGTAGGTAAAAAAATATACTCCCTCCAATCAATGTCTCCATGAAGGGCCATTATTCACACCTGGCCCCCACACCTGTCTCGCCTTTGCATGGGGGCAGGTATCGCGTTGCACCTTGATTTTGTGTCCAACTTTCCTCGCATGCCGGCTGGAGTCACCTGCGTGTCGGCCGCCGCCTCACCGCCACTCACTCACACAACCACCGGCGTCACAAGTAGATTTAGAAGACACATGTTAAGAGTGCAATAAGGGAGTGAACACCGAAAGAGAAATGTAATGATAACGCTGTAGTTCTAAGTAGTGTAACGATCCCTGCTTTACCCAGACGCATTCATAACATACACACGCAAACTTCAACAAAAAATTATGAATATTAGTGTTATTATATGTATCGTCTGCTAGAGAAGTTTTATGATGTTTCAGACTATAGGGGATACCAATCTATCATGTTTCAATTCGTGTCTTCTTTCCTTTATATTTTTTTTTTGGCTTCTTCATTTATTGGTTATCTATAAACATCTTACGTGGTCCCTTCAGTAGTTCAAACAGTATTCCATCAATTTCAGTTCTCTTTTTCTTTCTCCATCCCTTCCCTTCCTTTGTTCCCTTACTCCGTCACTAATTAGCTTCTGTTTAGCCACTGTCGACACTTCACTCGGGGCACAAAGTTTGGCTCTCATTAGTGGCTCCTTCCTGCCATCGCCCACCCGAGAGTTAGCAGGCAAACAATCATTTAGAGATTCTGCACCACAGCCCCGACCTCCGCCTCAGCAAGTTCCTTCCTCCAGCCCGAAATAACCGTCACTGAAGCACAATACAGAACACTCCCGAAGAAAACACTCGGCTTTTGTATTTTTGGGTTTTCTTTATTCGTTTTAGTTATTTATATGTCACGGTTTTCCAATCTGTCCCGAGGAAAATTTCAAAGGTCACCATCCTCAAGGCAATTTCATTTTCTGAATTTCTCATTTGACCTTAGCGCAACAGCTGACTGCTCAAGGTAACGGAAGGTTGTTTATTTTCGGCTTACTTCGTTTTGTTATTTACTTGATTTACAGTCTGTGTCGAAAAATAGTTTTGAGTCACCAACCTCAAACTGATTTTCATGATGTTTATGTACAGGTGACTCTGCCTTTGGTCTGCGTGCATTATACTTTGCATTAAGCTTTAGTAAATTAACTTGAGTCGCAGATAACTGGCCATGTCAAGGCAAAAAGTAACGTAGATTATGCCATGAAAAAAGTATATTCAAGCCGTGTACGAAACATGTTAGTCCCCACACATACAAATTTTCTTTAATTGGGCTTGAATATATCTTCATATTTTGGGGGAGGGGATATTAGGGTTTGTTCCCATATTTGGATATCTTTGTATTGTGTGTATTTTGTATGTATGTATTGTATGTTAGTGATTTTATGTGGGCGTTGTATCCAGATTTGGGATTTCTGGAGGTCCGAATTTGCGCTCGTTTTTTTTTTTTTTTTTTTATGTATGTGTTTTTACTGGTATTTTGTATACACGTTCATGTTTACTTAAGATTTGCATCTCTGTTTTTTGTTCTTGTTTCCTCGTGCATATCATGCGTGCCTGCAAAACATCCAAAGAGTGCTCGGCCTGCATTCTTAAAGGGCATGAGCGACGCATTACACCACTACGTCTGGCCTTCATAATCCCGTGAATCATTCGTGCCGCTCGCAGCCCGGGGTCAAGGGTCAAGGTCGTCGGGAGGGAGTGGCCGGGCGTGGGTAGCAACCGGCAAAACTTGATCCGCTAGATTAGTGTTCTTTCTGGGGAGTGTCCGGGGAAGGGGGAGGGGGGGAAGAGGGGGGAAGGGGGATGGCAATTCCGTTGATTCCATCCCGACTGTAGACACAAGGGGAGGAGGAAGGAAGGCAACGATTGTGAGGGCGTCTCCTGTTTCGGGGATGAATTGAAAAAAAAAAAAGTAAAGTAAAAATGAGAGTGATGAAGTGGTCAGTAACGAGCCCATGGCGAGTGTGTGGGCTTATACAAACACACACACACACACACACACACACACACACACACGCACACACTTGCACACAATAAAACTTCGATGTTACCGCCAAAATTAATCTGCGCTGTAAATGTAAATACGACTTTTCTAGTATTGTAGAATATCAAAGGTCTCTCTCTCTCTCTCTCTCTCTCTCTCTCTCTCTCTCTCTCTCTCTCTCTCTCTCTCTCTCTCTCTCTCTCTCTCTCTCTCTCTCTCTCTCTCTCTCTCTCTCTCTCTCTCTCATTTTTTTCTTTCTTCCAATTATGTTTTTCTTTCAAGATTATATTCTTTTCCAGCGTGTTTTTGTATGTTGGTGTGTGTATGTGTGTGTGTGTGTGTGTGTGTGTGTGTGTGTGTGTGTGTGTGTGTGTGTGTGTGTGTGTGTGTGTGTGTGTGTGTGTGTGTGTGTGTGTGTGTGTGTGTGTGTGTGTGTGTGTGTGTTTTTGTCTGTTAACTTAAAAGCCTACATATTGGTGCAACAAATTAAAGCAGGTGTTTGAAGCAATATCGAAGAGTAATTTGTTTAATGCCCTGTAATATCATATGGACATTGTTACACACTCTCCCTAAGTTATGATATATACTTCTCAGCTCTCCAGTGTCCAAAACGTATAAGATATTTCGCTGTTCTACAGGACCAATTTTCACGTACGATAGTAATACACAAACTACCCCATTTAATTCAGCTTTAGAGAATAATCCTATATATACGATCACCAAAGTTCCATCCCACAACATCGAAGAACTTGACGAAGATGCTCCTGCGAACTAGAGCAACTCATGTGACTCAGTGGCTGCTTGAGGTGGCTGGTCGTCATTACCTGAAAGGCCGCCGCTCACCTCCAGCACCAGGACAGACAGCAGCTGGAGGGTGGCACGGTGGATCAAGAGTAATGAGGGGAAGTCTCTATCTGAAGCAATGGGCAGGAGTGAGAGAATGAGAGAGAGAGAGAGAGAGAGAGTTTGTCTTGGTTTCAGAGAGAGAGAGAGCAGAGAGAGAGATGAGTCTGAGAGAGAGAGAGAGAGAGAGAGAGAGAGAGAGAGAGAGAGAGAGAGAGAGAGAGAGAGAGAGAGAGAGAGAGAGGCTGACATTCATATTCTAGTCAGTTTGTCTTGGTTTCAATGACATTTAAGCACAGTGAGCGATGTGTCTGTGTGTGTGTGTGTGTGTGAGTGTGTGTGTGTGTGTGTGTGTGTGCGCGTGTGACAGGAAATGTATTCGTGGGATTACTTTTTTAAACAATTGTCACCAAGGCTAGGCGGAAGTGTTGTCCGGAAGAGGCGTACACCAGACTGAGAGCGTCCGGCGTACATCATGCAAAGTTTCGGTGTGTTGGGCGGCGTTTCCTGCGTGCATTAGCTGTCGACTCCAAGTATTATGAAAGCGGAGATATACCGTTAAAGATAATGATAATGTAAAATGGAGAGAAAGAGAAAGAGACAGAAAGACCGATAGACTGGAGCAGAGACACAGACAAGCAAGTATATTCACAGGAAGTTATTAAACAGACAAATAGACAGAGATAGACCAAAACAGAGATACAGACAGACATGCATACATACAGGAAATTAGACAGACAGCGATATTAGCAGACAAACAGATGGATATAGACCAAAACAGACACACAGACAGGGAGGAATATTCACAGGAAATTAGATAGAAAACGATATTAACAGACAAACAAACAGACATAGACCAAAACAGAGACACAGACAGACCAGCACATTCACAGATAATTAGGCAGGCACTCGTATTCACAGACAAACACAAAGACCTAAACAGACAAAGACAGGCATATTAACATGATATTAGACAGACTACCATACTCACAGACAAACAAACAGACAGACAGGTGGGAAGCCGTCGCCTTGCTCACCTGCGCTTCCCCAGTATCCTGCCTCTCGCCACCCTCCTCACGTTCCGCGGCTTGAGTCTCCGGGCGGGTGATGGTTGGGGGCGGGAGGGCAATTCAGCGCCCCCTCGGCAAACACAAGACCCACTGGAGACATGGCAACGGAGGACATGTGTGTGTGTGTGTGTGTGTGTGTGTGTGTGTGTGTGTGTGTGTGTGTGTGTGTGTGTGTGTGCGTGTGCGCAAGTGTGCCTAGATATATCTCAGTCTAATAAAAAGGTCATGTTTGTAATGTTACTTCCTTACATAATAGTCACCTGGAATTTACATCAAAGAATTAGGCTTACACTCTTTTGGGGGCGAGCATGTAGATAATGTCCTCCTCTTAATTAACAGCAGATAATGTTCTTCTATTAATTAACAGCCCACTATGCTTTCCTTGACAAACATCGGATAGGGTGACGTTGATATATTTCCACGTAAAGAATTCAACCTTATAAATCTCATTAGTATTCAGTCAGTATCTCATATCCCAGACCTTTGCCAAGACTAAACAGTATAAACTTCATAATCAGCGCTTTGACATTTCTCCCCTCTTTTCTCTCCGCTTATTCTCCTTATTCACAGTTCCTCTCACAATCAACAAATTTTTACTCTTTTCGTTCTTATCTTTGTATTACTACCCAACCTTCATCTGTAAAATACGCTATGCTTGTTTATATTTCCTAGTATGTGTGTGTGTGTGTGTGTGTGTGTGTGTGTGTGTGTGTGTGTGTGTGTGTGTGTGAGTGTGCGTGTTTTCCCTGTCTTTGCCTTTGCTCACCCTGCCCCACTAACTCCTGTCATTGGCCCAGGTGAGAAAAAAGGGATAAAAAGTTTAGCTCCCCCGTAAAGGCCAGAGGAACATACTTTATACGAGGCGTTAAAGCTTTGTTGTGCTGGTTCCAAGTAATGAGAGAGAGAGAGAGAGAGAGAGAGAGACGAACAGACAGTCTGACAGATAGACAAGGTGGCAGACAAACAAACAGACAGACAAGCAAATGGATAAATAGACACAAACAGAAAGAAATAAAGGAATAATACACACACAAAAAAACTAACCAACTAACTAAATAAATAAATAAATGACAAGCAAACAAAAAAACAAACACCTCCCTCCCTCCCCCCCCACACACACACGCACGCACGTACAATAGAAGAAAGGAGAAACAAAGAATGAAAAGAATGTTAACTAAAGAGCAGAAAATACAGGATGGTGCTGAGATACAATTGTGTGTGTGTGTTCTTTATACTCGCGAGTGTCATTGTTTGGCGAAATCCTTCCCACCTTCCAATTTAAGAGTCCGCTCCTCCTCCTCTTCCAGCTCTTGTTTATTACCTTGAGACTCCTTTTACACCTCTTTTTCAGCGCATGGTACATTAGGCCTCTTTTTGATTTTCCCTTGACTTTCCTATATTTTGTCTTACCGCGTTTTTTTTTTTCATTCTCTTTTTCATCTGTATGTATTTCTTACGATTGTCTCCCTTACCTCGAGTTTTCTTAGTTTTGTGAGCAGCGTATATATTTTCCTCATTCATATAACTCTGAACTCTTTCCCATTGTCTCCCTTCCTCTTTCTAGTCGTTATTTTTCCCGTTTTCCTTCTTTTTATTTCCCGTATTTTTTCCTCCACCTCTAATTTCTATAATTTTGAGATTGGATTTCACATTATTGTTTTTTTCGATTTTGCCTCGCTCTTCTCTTTGCGACTGCTTCCAATACCACTCTTCTCACATTTCTCCTGTTGTTTTTCCTTCTTATTTTCTCTCTTTCCTCTCTTCCTCTTCCTCCACGGGCCGAAGAATCGAGACAAAAGCGACATAAAAGGAGAAAAAATTACAGTGTCTCCATTGGTCGTTTGAAAGGATGGTAAAGAAGAGTAATTGTGCAATAAAGTCAGTCTCTCTCTCTCTCTCTCTCTCTCTCTCTCTCTCTCTCTCTCTCTCTCTCTCTCTCTCTCTCTCTCTCTCTCTCTCTCTCTCTCTCTCTCTGTCTATCTATCTATCTATCTATCTCTTTCTATCTATCTATGTATCTATCTATCTTTCCTCCTACATGTCTTTTTTGTCATTGTATCTTTCATCTATCTGTATGTCGGTCTTTACATCAGCATAGTAGACAGATCACTGGCACCCACATACCCCCTCCCCACCCCCACGCACACACACCAAACCTTTCCCCCCCCACCCACTTCCACCCACACACACGCAAGCACACACACCGAACCCCTCCCACCTCCACACACACACACGCCGGCACGCACACCGACGAAAGATATGAACAGAACCAGTTTTTTTGTGTAGAAGAGTCAAGAGGAGGTGAATTTAGAGAGTACCAAACACAGGGTACTATTGAAGCTCGTTTAGCAATTCCTGGGATGTATAATTTACCTCTTAGTTTCATTGTAAGATTGCACGCAAGAATGTCTAGTGCACAGTTGAGATCGTTGATGCCATTATTAACGAGGAAGTGTTTCTGTAGAGGCTTGTATCTCGTTGCTATACCGAGGAATTCAGTTTGAGTCAGTCACGGTTTCAGGTCCTCTGTAGAAGTCGTAGATGATTTAGAATTCGAGTATTCTATATCATTTCTGTAATAAATGTTTACATCCTGGAGTGCGTCTGAAAATAAACACTGCTCCTCCTCCTCTACTCTTCCTCCTTTCCCTCCCCTTCCTCCTTTCCCTCCCCTCATCGTAGGAGCACAAGGAGAAGGAAAAGAAGAGGAAGAAGAACAAGAACACGAGCAATAACAAGGAAGAAGAAGAAGAACAATATGATAATAAGGATGATAATGATGGAGAAGAAGAAAACGAAAACAACGAAAGCAAACGGATAACATGAGATTATCAGTTGGCACTATTAACTTGAAGACAATGGAGCACACAGGACCATGAATATCACAAACGCAACCATGGCTTCTCCAGTGGTCAGGGAAAGAGAGAGAAAAAACTAAGCGAATGAAACACATATGAAAATAATGATATGAAAAATTGAATATATTTCTACCAAAAGAAGCCCACGCCACTCCACCTGTTCTCCCACCAGCAGCTCCTCCTTCCATTACTCCTTCTTTATCTCTTCCTTGTTTACTTTTACTCCCCGCACCTGCTTAGCCTCCATCGAGTGTGGGAAGGTTGCCTCGTGCGCAGGTAAATCATCAACACTATAAAAATATTTCCAGGTACATGCTTCCTTTGGGCTGAGAAAAATTGGAAAAGAAGGAAAGTAATGAAGAGTAAGGAGGCAGAGAAGGAAAAGAAGGAGGAGGATGAAAAAAGAATACAGAAAAGATAACCAAAAATGACGTAAACAAAACAACAAGAGCCAAAGTAAAACAAGACAAAGAAGAAGAGGAAAAAGAATATGCTGAAGATGAGAATGAAAAGGATAATAATTATGAAAAAGACAAAGAAGAGGAAGAACGGCAACAACAAAAAGAACAAGAACAAAAAAAAAACAAGATAATAATAAAGGAAATAAAAATACAACAAAAAACGAATAAATATCAAAACAAGTTCCCGATTTTTATTTTTTTTCAATTGTAAAAGACAAGAATTGAGTTAAGAGATCAGGTGAAGAAAATCAGATACGGAAAAAATTAGTGAGAATTGGAAACTTATATACTGTGTGTGTGTGTGTGTGTGTGTGTGTGCATTTACCTACCAGACGACAAGAAAAGACAGCTGTGTACTTAGCTCTTGAGACAGTCTCTCTCTCTCTCTCTCTCTCTCTCTCTCTCTCTCTCTCTCTCTCTCTCTCTCTCTCTCTCTCTCTCTCTCTCTCTCATTATTATTATTATTATTATTATTATTATTATTATTATTATTATTATTATTATTATTATTATTATTATTATTATTATTATTATTATTATTATTATTATTATTATTACTATTATTATTATTATTATTATTATTATTATTATCACTACGCGCAGAGACCCTCACCCCCCCCCACACACACATAGTAGCCATTATCTACCTAAAAAAAATTAAGACCTTTTCATCCATTAGATCCTCTTCATCACGTACCCTTAGTTTCATATCCTCTCCTTGGCGAACCAGTTTTTCCTCATCTGTGGCGTGGGAAAAAGAGGGAAGGCAGCGGGTTGCGGGACTAGGCAAGGCGGGAGGCATGAAGCAGCACGTGCAAAGAGATAGTCCCAGAGGCTTTTTCCTGGCAACGTTTAGTGATCCGCGACTGACTGGAAATAAATGTACACGTCCTGTTCTCACGTTTTCGCCTTCCCTCCCTCCCCTCCTCAACCCCTCCCCGCCTTTCCACCTGCCACGGTTTGTACAGGTAGAAATGGTTGACTATAGGAGGAGGCTTGACCCGTTACGCTGATGAATAGAAAGGTTTTACGAATGGATATGGTGTATATTGAACTTAGTCTTCTTTGCATCTTAGTCAGTGCGAGAATCATAAACGAATAAGTGTAGATAGATAGGAATATTGATGCCTGCAAAAACAGAGAGACAAAACGATATATGGATAGCTGTTTAATTTTCTTCACATATACATTAGCAAACAAGGGAATGAATAGATAATTACAAATAAAAAAACATTGACAACTCAGACAGACAGACAAAGAGGAAAAGATACTGATAGAAATTAATAGCTAGATAGGTAGATATGTGTGTAGGTAGGTACGAAGGTAGGTAAGTAGGTAAATTGGGTGAGTTAGGTAGGGCAGAAATAGGCCGGTAGATAGGTAAGTACATATTCACCGACAGATAGGCAGATAGATAAACAATGCCACTCTTTTCCAGGAATGGGGCGCGGAGTGGAAGGTTCCCAGCCTGCTGCGTCGTCACCAGGTGAGGCGACGGTACCTGTTGGCTCCACGAGAGGGAACCACCGTCATCACCGCCACCATCACCGCCACCACAGAGCAGGTTAGTGTTATAGATATACCGCGGTGCCGACTGGGCTGGGGAAGGGAGGTGAGGGGAGGATAGAGGGAGGGAGAAGGGTGGGGAATGAGGGGAAGGAGGGTGAGCGGATGGCCGTCGTTTGAAGGGGAAGGTTCAGAGGGCGCCAACACCCTCTCGGACGCCCCCCCTTTCCTCCCTTCTCCCTCCCTTTCCCTCCCACCCTGATTCTCCTGTCCCTTCCCTTCCCATTCCCTTCCCACCCCCGACATTTTACTTCCGGGATATTTCTCTCTCTCTCTCTCTCTCTCTCTCTCTCTCTCTCTCTCTCTCTCTCTCTCTCTCTCTCTCTCTCTCTCTCTCTCTCTCTCTCTCTCTCTCTCTCTCTCTCTCTCTCTCACACGTACACACATTCACACTAAGGCAGTAGTTTCTATAGCTAATGAGCTCCCTGTCATTATGATTCATTATCTTAATAACATACAATTGTGCCGTTCCCCTTACGTTGAAAGTATTGTTTTCTTTGTGTAGAGGAAAAGTAAATAAGGAAGTAGGAGAGGTGGGAGGTAGAGAACAGGAAGTGGAGGAGAAGCAAGAGGAGGAGGAGGAGGAGGAGGAAGGTGGGAGAATGAGACGAAGGGAAGAAAAAGAAGTCATTTTTGTTCATTACAACTGAAATGGTGTCTGTTTACAAGAGTGGAAACGTTTTAGTCTGTTTACTGAACCTCGCGGGCATTTTCCGTAGAGTTTCAAACATCCGCAATTTGGTGTGCTCCCTCGTCACAACAAAAGTCTCGCCCCGTATGGAATTTATGGAAGTATTAGAATGGCCGACCGACATACAACTAAAGAGCTTGTTCATCCGTCTGTCTGTCTGTCTGCCTGTCTATCTTAACAAAAATAAATATCTGCTGTTACCTCTATGGATCTTAGTTTCCCCTTGAGGCAGGTCTGACGAACAACTGAGACACACGGATCAGGGCAGGGGAGCGCAGGGGGCGGCCATCCCTGGGGGCAGCAGGAGATTCTTTGTAGCGTCCTTGTACTGTACAGAGAGAGAGAGAGAGAGAGAGAGAGAGAGAGAGAGAGAGAGAGAGAGAGAGAGAGAGAGAGAGAGAGAGAAACAAACAGACAGACAGACAGACAGATAGACTAACAAACTAGAACAGACATATTGACAAAAGACAGACAGGCAGGTACTAAGACATGCCGACTAACAAACTAAGACAGGCAAATATATAGAAGACAAACGACAGATACTTAGACATGCAGACAATGACGGATAAAATGAGCAAGACAGTCATATAGATTGATTGACCTCCACCGACAAACTAAGAAACCGAGACAGACAGACAGACACAAGGACAGTCAGACTAACAAACTATAAAAGATAAACAACCAAACAAAAACACACTGACAGACTGACAGACATAACAGACATATACATACAAATGAACACACACAAGATACACACACACACACACACACACACACACACACACACACACACACACACACACACACACACACACACACACACACACACACACAGAATAACAACTAAATCATCACATAAAACAGAGTAATGTAAAGTTGAACACAGAATGAGATGGTGGCGTGATTACATCTAAATAGCCCATTAACTCGCTCATTCATTTATTTATGGAAAACTTCGCCTCCCCTCGCTGTTTCAATGTCCTCCTCCCCTCGCTCCCCTTTACGCCCCGCGCTTCCCCTCGGCCTCCGTCACACCTGTCCGGCCGCAGGGAAAGATACATTGTGACAAATTTCCCGCCTTAAGACTCTTCCACGGCGGCGGTTCATTGTCATTTATCTTCATAGAGCTAGCTAACTCTCTCTCTCTCTCTCTCTCTCTCTCTCTCTCTCTCTCTCTCTCTCTCTCTCTCTCTCTCTCTCTCTCTCTCTCTCTCACGTATGCAGAGGAAGTAGATATAGATAGATTGACATATAGATTAACAAACAGACACATGTATACAGACAGACAGACTAACTGGCACAGAAACAGACAGACAAGCACAGAGACAGTAACGGGCAGACTGAGAGAGAGAGAGAGACAGAGAGAGAGAGAAGACAGAGACAAGCCACACAAAGACAGACGGACCAATAGATAGATACACTAACGGCCTGCGCGCACACCTCGACCCACCAATCCTCTCAGGTACACACTGGAGCAAGTCATCGGCGCAAACAATAATTATCATACCCGTGCTCTCTGTGTCGCCTCGCCCACACACGCCCTCCGCCTCACGCTTAACAAGGTGTGCGTCTCTTCGCCAAATTCACACGGGGGTCGCGGCAAGATGATGAGTGACGGAGCATTGTAGACGAGCAGGAAATACAACAAACAATACATCCATTTAGCATCCGGTTGGGGTGGTGGCAGAAAGGGGCATGCAGTCGTGTAGCTCCATCAGATACATGCCTCGTCAGTCTTTGTTGATGGGAGAGGCCCCACCATAAATGTAAAAATAGAAGTTCGAAAAAAGATGAACAAGGGAATGGAATGAAGGGGAAGGGGCGAAAGCAGGAGTAGATGCCGCGAAGAAAGCTTGTGTCTGAGTAATGTCTGTTAAACGGTCTGGCCATTGTGAGGTCATAAACATTAGAAAACATGAGCAAATATTTGAGTGCATAAAAGGGACAGTAAAAGGATGAGAAATGAGAAAAAAATATGTAGCGGAGAGAAACAAATAATCTAGACGGAGAGAAATTGATCAAGCAAGAGATATATAGATCCTTGCCAAAGAGAAAGAACAAAGACCAGGAGAGCAAGAAAGCGAGATGGAGAAAGATAAAAAAAAAAAGAGGAGAGATGACAGCATTTGCCAGAGAAGGAAAAACTAAGAGTAGGAAGAAGAAAATGAAGGAGAAAAGAGTGGAAGAAGAGGAGAGGTACGAACACTTCCCAAAGAGAAAAGAAGAGAGAGTAAAAGAGCAAGAAATCCGGATGTAGAAAGGGATGAAACAAGAGGAGAAAAAAGTATTTGCTAGAGAAAAATGAAAACGAAGGATTGGAGAAAAGAAAGGGAAGGACGAGAGAGGGATGAAAAAAAGGAGATAATAGCATTTGAAAGCGAAAAAGAACGACGTTTATGAGAAAGAGAAGGAGGAGAAAAAGAGGCGAGATCTGAGCATTTGCCAGAGAGGAAGAAGAAACAAATGTTGGAGGAAAAATAGGAGGAAGAAGAAACGGAGCGAAACAATAGAAAGTAGAGAAGTATAAGCATTTGCCAGAGAGAAAGAAGAACGAAGCGTAGGAGGAAGAACAGGAAGGAGGTAAAAGAAGAGAAATGAGAGACGGATGAGCATTTGCCAGAGAGAAAGAAGAACGAAGTGTAGGATGAAGAATAGAAGGGAGGAGAAAGGGTTGGAAGGAGAGCATTCTTGAAGGAGGAAGAAGAGGAAGAAGAAGGGGGTAAGCGAAAGAAAAGAAGTATGAGCAATTGCCAGAGAGAAGAGAACAAAGTGTAAGGGGAAGAATAGAAGGGAGGAGAAAGGCGTGAAAGAAGACCCTTTGCCACAGATTAAGAGAAACCATGCCCGATTGCCCCATTTACTGTTTGTTAAGTGCGTGGCGAGCCTTTGTAGTGTAGCGAGTGTCTTCCAGCTATTCTGATGCCCTCCCCTTAACTGACACCAACAGCTGCTTGACTTTGGGAGAGAGAGCAATAGGCATGTAAATGTTTATTCTGTGTTTAGAGCCTGTTGTGACAAGACTTTATTTCCCTTTAAGTTAGTCGCTACAAAAAAAAAAGTGTGAATGGGTTTTTAAGTGTTTCCCGTCAACGCCTGTTTTTACACGAACTCGCAAACGTTGGAGGGGCTCTGCCATTGTGTTGCTGAGACTATGGTTTTGACATGCCTGCTCTAAATAAATGTAACTGAGGCCATATACTTAAACATTTCGGCGCCCAAGCTCGCATATTTGACACGGTTTTCGTAGGAGTTGTTTTGGGGTATTTCCAGGGGTAGTTTAATGACCCTGGTGGTAGTCTGGCTCTTCCTCTGTACCAAGAACCTAAAATAACGCGCATGAGAACTAACTTGATCTCCTTATCGGCCTTTGGAAGTACGTAGTTGATGTGAGGGGAGGAATCGTCTGAGAATACCGACTCTGGATTGATTTCTGGTTACCGCTTCTGCCCCGCCTCTCAGGCTTACAATATTTGTCTGAAAAAGGAGAATGGACATGTGAAGTTCCATTGTCAGATTTCATAATAATTTATATAGCAAATCAATTCTTTTTTTAGTAATTATATAATCTCTTAACTGGAAAGTAGGAGTATTTCGAATCTTAGGCCTGATTCCGTAATAGATAAATAGCATTGAAGCGATAATATGAGCTGAACGAGTCCGCGGCGTCCAGGGGTTCGCCGTAAACACGTACACGGACGTAACAAAAGGTAAATGGCCAAGTCATATTCGATCAAACAAGGTTGATAATTGCCTGGTGTCGTCATGCCCACCTGTGCTCATTTACCTGGCGAGTGAGTGGTTCGTGTGTTTGGGCGTGACGGCAGCCTTTGTGACGAGATGCAGATGAAGGATGTGACTTTATACTTGTAATTTATGGTGACGCAGATGCAACAGACGAATGAAGAAGGTCAGTAATATCTTGAAGTATGAGCATTAGCTTGAGAGAAAATAACGAAGTACAGGATGAAGAATAGGAGGGAGAAGAAAGGGGTGAAAAGAGAGCATTTGTGTAGGAGGAAAAATAGGAGGAAGAAGGGGGTAAGAGAAAGAAGTATATGAGCATTTGCCATCACCACCAACAAACAACCTTCAACGTCCCATAAGGCAGCATAATAATCATCTTTCATAAATGTAGCACAGTGCGTGTTTATTTAGGGTAACGCAGATGCAACAGACACGTGAAGGAGTTAAGTAATATTCTGGGAGTCTGAAATATGCCATCATCAAAAGCAAGGAACCTCCAACACCTGACTTAAGCGTTAAATAATCACCTTGCATCATCTCAGCATTCAACTTTTTTTTGCTCTACGGAAAGTGCTGCTGCATAAGAGTCTCCCAGTTCCAATTTCCTGCACCCAGATTGGCACCCTCCCCCCCCACCCACCCTAGCTTGCTTACGTCAGCGCATGGGAACAAATTATGCGTGAAATCGTTGCCGTCCTCCTGTCACGTTGATTCGCTGCATATAATGTACGCAGGACCTCTCGGTTGGCAACGGCGGGGAGGGTCACGTGGAAGGCGGGTGAAGGGGGAGAGGGAAAGGTGAGGGAGAGGTGGAGATATATGCGGGGACGGAAGGAGAGGGAAGAGAGAGAGAGGTGGAATGGTGGAGAGGAGGAGGGAAAGGTGAGAGTGTGAGGGAGAGGTGGAGGTATGTGCTGGGACGGAGGGAGAGGGAAGAGAGAGAGAGAGAGAGAGATTTACATAGAACCTCAGACCACACAGCCCCCATGGTCCAGACTTGGTTGTCTGTCCTTAAACCTAAGTGATATTACATTAATCAGAAGACTCAAAAACGTTGCATTTCTACTCTAGTTGATATTAAGTTGAAGGAAGTGACGGTCGAGCTTATTTTTGAAGGAGTCAATCGTGTTACACTGGACCACTGACGGTGGAAGCTTATTCCATTCTCGCACTACAACGTTGGTGAAGAAAAATTTGGTGCAGTCTGAATTTACTTGTCTACATCTGAGTTTTACGCCATTGTTCCTCGTGCGCAAAGTGTCATCGATCATAAACAATGTTGATCTGTCTACATTCGTGAAACCATTAAGTATTTTAAAACATTCGATCAGTTTTCCTCAGGCGACGTTTCTCAAGAGAGAACATGTTAAGGGTAGAAAGCCTTTCTTCGTAGGATTTGTTGCGCAAGGAAGGATCATTTTCGTTGCCGACGCTGAACACCTTCTAATTTAGCAATATCCTTTGCATGGTGGGGAGACCAAAACTGTACCGCATATTCCAAGTGGGGTCTGACTAAACTGTTGTAGAGCGGGAGTATTACATCTTTATTCTTGAATACAAAGTTTCTTTTAATGAAGCCCAACATTCTGTTCGCTTTGTTTGCTGCATCGATGCATTGCTGTGAGAATTTGAGGTTTGACGCGATTTTGACCCCCAAGTCTTTGACGCATTGAACGCTTTTGAGTTTAACGCCGCGCATTTCGTATTCGAACTTCTTATTCCTCGTTCCAACTTGAAGGACCTGGCACTTGTCTACGTTAAAGGGCATCTCCCATCTATCCGACCAAGCTGAAATTTTGTGCAAATCCTCTTGGAGGCTTTGCCTGTCTTCGTTAGAGAGAGAGAGAGAGAGAGAGAGAGAGAGAGAGAGAGAGAGAGAGAGGTGAAAGAGAAGGTAGAGATGGAGATGTGGAGAGGTGGAGGGAAAGGAGAGAGAGGTTGAGGTGGAGGTATATGTGAGGGTAAAGGGAATCGCACCGGGAAATGGAATCCGAAACTCAATTTACCAAACCCAAAGCGATTTTTATTTATACATTTTGTTTGCTAGAGGAGAGCTGCGAGTGAACGGAATACTCGGGCTCACGCAGAAGTACCAGGAGCTTTTCGTGTGCCGTCCTGTGCATTATTTTTTGTTGTTGTCATCGGCTAGGTATAGAGAGTGTTTTGATTTCCTTGTCCGCGCCGAGAGAGGATGATCCGCTGTTTCAAAATGTACCGAAGCCTCGTCAAAGCTCCGAGCGTTTCTCCTCGAAGCCGTCCGGGCGAACAAAACCGCTGCTGACCCGTGCCTCCCCCTCCCCCTCCTCTCCCCCAGGCTTATTTTTTTCTAGTTTAGTACAACCCTTCCTAACATTTTCCCGTTTTCTTTGATATTTCTCTCTCTCTCTCTCTCTCTCTCTCTCTCTCTCTCTCTCTCTCTCTGCCGCCCCCCTTCTATATCGGAGTAAGAAAAAGAGTCGTGCATACTTGCCTCCCGCTGTCCCTTGTTCCTCCTAATGTTTCTGTTCCTGGTGGTTTCCTTTCCTTCGAGACTCTCTGGCTGGAGGATAAGGAAGAGGGAGGGACGAGAAAGACAGAAGAAAGATATTCACGTTACTTCTGCTCTTATTCCCCAATCCCTTTCTCTTATCCCCTTATGTTTTTGTTGCTGGTGGATTTCCCTTCCTTCGAGACTCCCTGGCTGGATGATAAGGAAGAGGGAAGGAGGAAGATAGAAGGAAGATACTCGTGAAACTTCTCCTCCTACCCTCCAATCCCTTTCTCTTATCCCCTTATGTTTCTGTTGCTGGTGGCTTCCCTTTCCTTCGAGACTCCCTGGCTGGAGGATAAGGAAGAGGGAAGGAGGAAGATAAAAGGAAGATACTTGTGAAATTCTCCTCCTACCCTCCAGTCCCTTTCTCTTAGCCCTAACAGAGGCTTGAAGTACATTGACACACCATCTGTTGCTCTGAAGAGGAAGGGAATGGGGAGTCGTTGCCGTCCTAAATATGCGAGAAGAGGCACTTGGTTGGGTTTTAAAGGCGATGGTTCGTGTTTGGTCTGGCTCTGGATGGCGTGACGGACGAGGTGGCTCATTAATATCGTGTCTGTGTGTGTGTGTGTGTGTGTGTGTGACAGGTTAGGTGGCTTCCTCTCTCCATTATTTGTAGGTCTAATTACCACAGCAAACATATTTCCCGTCCGTCTCTCCTCCTCCACTTAAGTGTCTCCTCTTAAGTGCCCCATTCTTTCCTTCACCGTTCCTCATCTCTCCATCATTCTTCTTGTCTTGTTTTGCTTCATTTCACCTCCTTTGTCCTTTGTAATGGTCCTTGTCTCGCTTTGCATCTCATTTTTAACTTCTCCATTATTTTTCTTGTCCTGTTTTGCTTCATTTCGCCTCCTTTATCCTTTTTGATGGTCCTTGTCATCTTCCTCTTCTTTTCTCGGCTCTCTTTGCATCTCTTCTTCTTTCTTTCTCCTTGTCTTCTATCACTTCTGCGCCTCCTCTCCCCCTCTCTCGTTTCTACGCCTCCTAATCTTGTCTCCTCGCTTCTCTCTTCTCTCATCTCCTCTTTCTCTTTTCACTTCTCCCTCTTTACCTTCTACTCTCTCCTTGTCTTGTCTTACCACTTTTTCTTCCTCTTCTACCGTTTCCTCTCCTTTCCTCACCTCTCCTCTCCTAATATTGTCTCTTCTCGTCTCCTCTTTCTTTTCCCATTTCTCCCTCTTTACCTCCTACCGTCTCCTACTCTCGTCTCACCACATTTTTTCTTCCTCTTCTCCCCTTTCCTCTCCTCTCCTCTCTCCTCTCCATTTTTCTTCTTTACTCTTTTCTTCTATCTTTCTCTGCATTATTTATTTTCTCTTCGCCTTACTTTGGCTCGACTGGCACACGGCGCGGGTTGGTTGCTTGCCAGGGATGCACAGTACCTGAGTCGTATAGAAGAGAACACCACCTCATATCCCCCCTCATGCCCCCCCCCCCATCACCACACTTTATGCTCCCCCCCTCCTCCATCTCTCCTACCCGTCCATCCATGCCCTGATACCCCCTTCTCCTCCTCCTCCTCCTCCTCCTCCTCCTCCTCCTCCTCCCCTGTTGATTAATGTCTCCCTCCTCCCGCTCCCTTCTGCCATAGCTTTCTCTCCTTTCCTCCCTCCCTCCCTCCCTTCTCTCTCCTGACCTACACTATAAGGTTCTTCTTTCCTTCCCTTCTCTGTCTTTTCGTCTCTTCTTTCTCTATTTTTATTTCCTGTTCCTGAATTAATTTTATACTCGTTTGCTTGTGCTGTTGTTGTTGTTAATGTTCTTGTTCGTGTTCCTCTTTTTCTTTATTTTTTGTCTTTTTGTCTTTATTTCTTTATCTTTTTACTTGTTCGTCGTTGTTCCTATTTATTTTCCATCCACGTCAGTTCTCACCACATTTATTATTTCCTCCCCTTCACACATCCACCTTCCATTTCTTTCCCCATTTCCCAATCCTCCCTAACACCATTCTGTCCCCAATTTTCATCCTTCTCATTCTCCTCAACCTTCCCTTACACCATTCCGTCTCCCATTTCCATCGTTTTCATTCTCCTCAACCTTCTGTTACACAATTTTCCCTCCCATTTCCATCGTTCTCATTCTCTTGAACTTTCCCTCACACCATTTCGTCTCCCATCACCAGTATTTCCATCGTTCTCCTCCTCCTCCTCCTCCTCCTCCTCTTCATTCTTCGTCCACCCTCCCTCTCTCCCTCCTTCCCTTTCTCCCTCTTTCTTCCCAATCTTCACAAACACCATTCCGTCTCCCATCACAAGTATTTCCTTTCGCCCTCCTTCTCCTCCTCTTCCTCTTCATTCTTCGTCCACCCTCCCTCAGTCACTCCCTCCCTCCTTCCCGTTCTCTTTCCCTTTAATGTTTTGCTACAACGCCTCGCCTTCCCTTGCCTCGCCGTGTCTCACTTCACTTATTCAATTCTGCCCCTAACTTCGGACCGCCCCCGTAATACTGTCTTTCATGAACGCGACTTAGACTCGTTTGTTTTATGGGATTGCTTTCTCTTAAGGCATGTCACAAAGGGCCCTTCTTCCTTTTGTCTTGTTCTTGATATATATAGATTGTCTCTCTTTCCCCCCATCTCTCTCTCGCTCTCTCGCTCTCTCTTCTTTGTTGCCTCTACTAATAGCGTCAGGTAGGGGTGTTGTCGCACAGGTGAAAATAGTACTGCTAGCTCGTTTTATGCGTGTGACCAACGAAAAGACCCGCACGGTGCAGCCCCAGGAAGGTACGGGAAGGGAGGGAGGGAGAGAGTGAAACGAGCGCAAAAGGGAACGAGGAAAGAGGCAAGAGCAGCATGGAAGGGAGAAATGGTAAACAGGGCAGTAGAAAAGACGTACTACAGATTGAATGAGAGAGAAAAGAGGAAAGGGACGGCATGGGAGAAGAAGAAGCGACGAGAGAAAAGAAAGAAAGAGGTGTTACTAATGGAATAAGAGAGACGGGAAAAAGAGAGAGAACCAAGGAGAGGAGAAGAGGTATACTGAGCAGGTGCAAAGAGTTTAGATACAGAAAGGATTAGGGAACGAAACAGAGGAAAGTGGAGTACACCTGCTGGGGATTAGAGGAAAGGGAGAGGAACCACAAGGGGAGTAATAATGAGCCAGGAAAGACAGCATGTGAGGAGTGGCGTTGAACAGGAACAAAGGTAGAGTAAGGGGAGTAGAGGGACGCGAGGAGAGGGGCAGTAGTGAGGGTCTGAAGCCAACAAGAGAAGAAATTCCACATGGGAGTGAGAAGGAGCCAGGAAAGACAGAAAGGCGAGAAGGGAAGAGATGAAAAGAGAAACGAAGGCGTATTGGATAAGGAAGTACGAGAACGAGAAAAACAAGAGAGATGAAGAAAAAGACATGAAAAAAAGAGTAGCAAAGTCGTAGGGAAAGGAAGTACGAGAACGAGAAAACAAGAGAGAAGAACAAAAAGAGATGGAAAGAAGGAAAAGAGATGAAAAGAGAATCATAGACGTAGGGAAAGGAAGTGGGCGGAGGAGAAAAGCAAGAGAAGAAGAAAAAGAGATGAAAAAAAAGAAGCGAAGACGTAGGGTAAGGAAATGCGAGAAAGAGTGAAACAAGAGAGGAGAAAAGAGAACACATGCAAAAGGGGTCGAGAATAAGACTACAAAAAAGAGAGGGAAGGGGGAATGATCGAGAGAAGAGGTGGTGCACAGGAGAAAAGGAGTATAGAAAGGGGTGGAGAGGAGAAGACTGATGATTGTTATACCTGTCCTTTGCGCCCTCAATACGATGCTGAAGTTCAAACGGAGGGAAAGAAAAGACTAGAGCAGTTTTGATTCCACTTCCAACCGGCTTGTTTTGATTGTTTGTCGGTGTTCATGGCAAAAACGTAAAACAAGGGCTCAACACTAATGACCGTAATTGCAAAAGAAAAAAAAAGGGAAGAGGAAACTTGTTATATCGATGCCTGGCTCTGTTTCCCGTTTCCTTTTTTTCTTTTTTATTCTGCCAAAGTGGAGATGGACAATTTGCAAGGGTTAGTAATCGTGACGAACACACACACACACACATCATACAAAAAAAAAAAGCATACAGTAAAACAAATGTCACGGCGGCAACATACCAGGGAACGAAAATGAAACAAGACATCACTTATAAGCCAACAGGAATCCGTCAAAAAAAGAAAAGAAAAGGAAAAAAATGTAGCAGAAGGTCGACTAAAAAAAATAGAAAAAAATAATTGTAAGGTCGAGAGGGAGGGGGAGAAATATAACAAGATGGGAGGCCTGTGTTATGTTACGTGTGACGGACGAAGACATGGCCGAGATACACGCCAAAGATATAGGGAGGGAGGGGGAAGGAGGAGAGAAGAGGAGGAGGGGAGGTAGGGTGATGTGAAGAGATAGGGAAGGGGGGGGAGGCGGAAGGACGTAGGAATGGGGCGGACGAAGAACGCAAGAGCAAGTACTACTGTTATGCGTGTGTGTGTGTGTGTGTGTGTGTGTGTGTGTGTGTGTGTGTGTGTGTGCGCGGGGCAAAAGTGTGTGACTGGCGCCAAAATACATGGTTGCGAGTCTCACCGTGCCAAGAGAAGTATCGAGAGTAGTAGTATAGTGTATCTTGCTGTCTCCCCCCCCCCACCCCCACCCCCACATACACTTTACCTTCCCTCCCCCAGCACCTTCCCTCCCCTTCCCTCATAGTCGCCCTGGCACTCCCTCCCTTCCCTTCCGTCCCTCCCTCCCTTCTTCTCAGTCTCCTCTTACACGGCACCTCTTCCCTGGGTCCCTCTCTCCCCTCCCTCTCCTCTCTTCTCTTCTCTCTTATGCCCGCTATGTACTGACTTCCTGCTCCATCCAGTCTGCTTTTTTTTACCTGCTTCTCCTAATGCCATTTCCAACGTCTGTTTCCGCTATTCTTTTGCTTTTCTGTAACTCATATATATATCTCTCTCTCTCTCTCTCTCTCTCTCTCTCTCTCTCTCTCTCTCTCTCTCTCTCTCTCTCTCTCTCTCTCTCTCTCTCTCTCTCTCTCTCTCTCTCTCTCTCTCTCTCTCTCTCTCTCTCTCTCTCTCTCTCTATCACTCTCTCCCTCCCTTCTTAACCAGTAATCTCTCCCTTTTCCTCTCCACCTTTCCCCATATATCCCTTTTAATCTTTCTTTTCTCTCTCCCATTTTCCTTCCCTTCCATTCGAATACGCTCTCTTTCTCCCCTTCATATTGACCTATATTCCTCCTCTTACCGTCTGTCGCCTCCTCCTGCTGCCTGTCCAATCGATCACTTACTTGCCCTTCCTAATACCCGTCACCCCTAACCAATGTAAAATTCCTTCCTTTGTTGAGTTTCCGTAATTCCTGTCTGGGAGCTGGGAGAAAGACTTAGAGAGAGAAAGAGACAGAGATAAAGAGAATCGGGAAAGCAGGGAGTCTGTGGGTAATTCTGCACACTCAAATCTTATTATCATGTCTTTTTTTGTAAGGCCAGTTTGTCTTTAATCCTCGCCCTCTTATTTTACGTTTTTCTCGTCTCCCAACATCGGGCCCCCGCACGCGCCGCCCCGCTATATTTTGCCCTCAATGCGTAGCGGGAGTTGGCGCGGCCTAGCCTGTGTTGTGTGTATAAGTGGCGGGGACCTTATTATATGCGTGTACTCATATTATTATCATTTTTATTATCATTATTATTATTATTATTATTATTATTATTATTATTATTATCATTATTATTATTATTATCATCCTTATCATCTTTATTGTCTTATTATTGCTGTTTTTATTAGTTTTGTTCTTGTTTTTTGTTATAGTAGTCGAATTTGAAATCATATCAGCAATAGCAGTAGTAGTAGTAGTAGAGTTAGAAGCCGAAGCTGTTGTATTCATTTCACATCTTGCTGTACTTTCTACTTTTAGGCATTCCGCTTAATGTACATATATATATATATATATATATATATATATATATATATATATATATATATATATATATATATATATATATATATATATATATATATATATATATATATATATATATATATATATATATATATATATATATATATATATATATATATATATTCTCTCATCTCTCTCTCTCTCTCTCTCTCTCTCTCTCTCTCTCTCTCTCTCTCTCTCTCTCTCTCTCTCTCTCTCTCTCTCAGCCCCCACACACACACCCACACACACACACAGGAGTCGTTGTCACTTGTCATGCTGCAAAGCGTCGCGGGCCAGCGCGAGAACCGGACGCCTAAATGGAGGTCTTATTGGCAGGCGATGAGGGATGGCAGATGTCACGCTTCGAAGACACTCTGAGTTACGAGCTGCTAAAGATTATGTGTGTGTGTGTGTGTGTGTGTGTGTGTGTGTGTGTGTGTGTGTGTGAAGACCTACACAGCATACACGGTAAGGAGTTCGCTCTCAGAGCCCCCCTTGTCCCTCCTCTTCTTATTCTTTCTCTTATACTTCTTTTATACCATTTTTTCTTGCTTTGTGTGGTGTTAATTGGTCCTCTCCGCCACATTCTCCTGTTTTCTCCTACTGAACTTTTACCTCCTCTCCCTTCTTTTCTCCTCTTCCTCTTCTTCTCTCTCTCTCTCTCTCTCTCTCTCTCTCTCTCTCTCTCTCTCTCTCTCTCTCTCTCTCTCTCTCTCTCTCTCTCTCTCTCTCTCTCTCTCTCTCTCTCTCTCTCTCTCTCTCTCTCTCTCTCTCTCTCTCTCTCACTTCAGGTAGGTCAGTTAGCTGTAAGGGTATCTCTTCCTCATCTTCCTTATCCTTGACCTACTCTTTCTCCTCCTCCTCCTTCTCTTCCGGCTCCTCTTCCTCCTCCGTCTTCTTACACCTAATAGTAAAAATGCGTAAAATAACACACTCAACGCCAATTATTCGATAAAAAAACACAGAATGGCACACTAAAAGGAGTCCTAACTGCTACTTAACACTGGTCATTTAAAGATCATTGGAGTTCATTTTTCACCCTTCCGTTGAGTTATAGGGAGCAGCAGCGGGACGTTCATGGGCTGGGCGAATGAGCGGCGAGGCAAGCTAGGTCATGGTTTGTGTTCCCTCCCGGTGAAGTAAGTGTGTGGCGGGAAGGCTTGTTCTGTGATGGGTGGAGGCCTGGGAAGTGACGGTAATGGCGGGAGAGCAGAGGAGAGAAGAAATGAACAGGAGTGAAGAGATAGGAAACGTCCATCATAAAGAAAGAGAAAAACAGAAAAAAATTTGTGAAAAAATTTTGGGGCGTGTGATTACAAAGCAGTTTTCGTTCCCACCGGCTGCAATATTTTGGGGAGCCCTTGACGGAAATATTCTTAGCGAGCGCACACACACAAAAAAAACTACCTTGGTGGAATCTAGGTCAGCGGAGGAAGACTCTGCGGTATAAAAAAAAAAAGACTAGAAAAAAATAACATCAGTAGCAACAGCAGCGAAAGTAGTACTCGCAGTACTGGTAGGAGTAGTAGTAGTAGTAGTAGTAGTAGTAGTAGTAGTGGTGGTGGTGGTGGTAGTGGTGGTGGTGGTAACTAATACTTATACCAATACTGTCACTAGTACTACTATTAGTCAGAATTTTAGTTACAATGATAACAACAATAATAATAATAATAATAATAATAATAATAATAATAATAATAATAATAATAATAATAATAATGATAATAACAACAACAATAATAATAATGATAATGATAATAATAATAATAATAATAATAATAATAATAATAATAATAATAATAATAATAATAATAATAATAATAATAATAATAATAATAATAATAATAATAACAACAACAATAATAATAAGTGTTACTACTACTAATACGCAATGATAATTACGATATTTTCTTCATGATAATATAAATAACAGCAACAACTATTAATGAACCCAGAAAAAAAATATACGATGGATTTTTTTTTAAGTATACTGTATAATTAGTTTCTTTTATCAGCTCGAGCTAATACTAATTTCATTATTCCATTAACTCTACCAAAGCATGAATTTTATAACGAAGCAGTGACTCTGTGTGTGACGCGTGCATGAAAAGATTTATATAAAAGAAAAAAATATTAAATTCCATCATCTGTGGAATTTCGCTTAACATCTTAATCCAATTACGAGACAGGATTATCGGATTTATAATGTTTGTTTGGTCTTAATATTTTCCTGGTGTTCTTTTTTTTTATTCTACCCGGATGTTTATGTACGTGCGCATATTTTCTGGATGATTTTATTTGTATTTTTGTTCTTATGTATTGTCAATTTCTCTCTCTCTCTCTCTCTCTCTCTCTCTCTCTCTCTCTCTCTCTCTCTCTCTCTCTCTCTCTCTCTCTCTCTCTCTCTCTCTCTCTCTCTCTCTCTCTCTCTCTCTCTCTCTCTCTCTCTCTCACACACACACACACACATTATTGCTACGTATTATCTTCATGTTTTACTCATTTCATTTTTTTTTTTCATCTTTCCATCGTGTTTCTCCTATTTACTGAGTGGGTTTCTTGCATATTTACTCTCATCATCCCTCCGTTTCTCTTCTCCTCCTCCTCCTCCTCCTTCTCCTCCTCCTCTCCTCCTCCTTTTCACTTGAAGCAGAGGTATTTGGCTGTCAAGCCCTTACCCAGAGGAACCTTTGAGCTAATTAGTCGTGTGCGGCCCCTAGAGGAAGGGAAGGACGTAGAGAGAGAGAGAGAGAGAGAGAGAGAGAGAGAGAGAGAGAGAGAGAGAGAGAGAGAGAGAGAGAGAGAGAGACAAAGAAAGGCATCATTGTAGAGAAGACAAGATAAGAGAACATATATATAAACCGCCTGTAAGTGTGTCGCATAGTTTGGTGGAGACGGAAGGTACGAATTATATGGTCGTGGGTAAGAATGGGCGTGACGGCAAACGGGAGGCGAAGGGGCAATGAAGAGGCGGAGCAGTAGCGTAAAGAGGCGAGCGGGAGGGATGATGTGTGGATGGGAAGCGTTTGGGAGGGAAATTAAGGGAAAGTTGTGAGGAGCTTAGTTGTCTTATATGGGGAGAGAGAGAGAGAGAGAGAGAGAGAGAGAGAGAGAGAGAGAGAGAGAGAGAGATGGTAACAAAGACGACAGACAAACCGATATGTAGAAAGAAAAAGAGATAAACAGTCAGAGATATGTCATAGGCTGAGAAAAACAGACAGACAGATGTGAAATAAAGTAATAAACAGACAGAAAGACAGCGTAGGCAAACAGACAGACGATAATAAAGATAAAAGAAAGATAAGAATCGAGCTGCAAGGATTTTGGTGATGAAAGAAAGTAAAGATTGTCTGAGCAGAAACAACAACAACAACAACAACAACAACAACAACAACAAGAGCACTATGAACGTGACATTAAACCCAAGTGATGTGAACATCAACGAGAAGAAGAACAATTAAGGTAACACGAGAGAGAGAGAGAGAGAGAGAGAGAGAGAGAGAGAGAGAGAGAGAGAGAGAGAGAGAGAGAGAGAGAGAGACGTACGCACCTAAACTTGAGAAGATCGTAGACATAACAAAAAAGAACCAAAGTTATCACAGGGAACAGTTGGAACGTGACTCATATATAACGAGGAGGGCTAAGAAGAAGAAAAAAAAAGGTCGAGGAAACGGAGTGAGGAAAATATGTGACACAAGAAGGAGAGGTAGAAAAAAAGTATGTGAAGTTGTATTAGAGGAGTAAGGAATGTTTTAGTGTGCGAGGGTGAGAGTGAGCGGGGATGTGAGGCAGGAGGAGCAGGGACCTTATTCTCACGCTTTGGGCTCCCACAACAAATATCTGAAAAGACCACAAACGAGATTAGTCGTTTCCTCATTAGTCTTTTTCGCATTCACGGTGCAGAAAACTTGTCACACTATCACTAGGCTCATAAAACTACTCCTGGCAATACTAACACAGCCTCTACAACAATAAAAAAAAAAGTTCCCATGGCCACAAAGGAGATTAGTCGCTTTCTCAAGACTGCTTTTCACATTTATAGTGCAGAAAACTTGTCACACTATCACTAGGCTCATAAAACTACCCACAGCAATACTTACACAACCTCTACAACAATAAAAAAAAAATTCCCATGACCACAAAGGAGGTTAATCGTTTCCTCATGAGTGTTTTTTCGCATTCACGGTGCAGAAAACTTGTCAAACTATCACTAGACTCATAAAACTACTCACGGCAATACCCACAACCTCTACAACAATAAATATTTTCAAAGGCCACAAAGGAGATTAGTCGCTTTCTCAAGACTGTTTTTCGCATTCATGGTGCAGAAACCTTGTCAAACTATCACTAGGCTCATAAAACTACCCACGGCAATACTAACACAACCTCTACGAAAGCCTAGTCAAATGTGGGTGTGTCAGCCCCGAAAGCTTTGAGGGTATGGGTCCTGCAGGGTGGCTCAGGCGGAGACAGTATTGCCTACCTTCTCCTATTGTTGAACTTGCCGACTCTTACATCAGACACACTTATTATTCAGCCGCCGAGACGGAGATGTTTATAGGAAAGCCTCGGCGTGGGGTGCGGAGGGGGCGGGGCTACGCAACCTCATTTACTGGCGTCACGTAAAGGTCTGTGTGCGTGTGTGTGTGTGTGTGTGTGTGTGTGTGTGTTTATAGTATTTAATTTCGTCTACCTCCTAAGTCACGTTCACGTAGTAAGTTTGCTTCTCAAGTTGCCGTCCGCCACCAGCGTCCCTCGTGGCTTTCCTTTTTACTAGAAAGGTCAAAGGTTAGGTCAAGAAGGGGGGCGAGGGTGGTGGTAGCACGGCAGGGGGGAGGGGATGGAGTGGAGGATAGAGGGGTGGTAGTGGTTGTGTTGGTCGGGATGGGTGCTCGGGATGTAGACAGAGGTATTAGGGGCAAGTTAATTAAGGCTGTGATGAGGTATGCAGGCCGCGAGGGGTGGAGTTAGGGATATAAAAGTAAATCACAGCGTTTGATCTTTATTTAGTATTGCTGACGATGTTAAGCATTGCACAGGATTTGATAAGAAGAAGAACCCACCCGTTGACTAACCTACTAAATCAGTGTACCTCATTCTGTCCAACTCTACACTGATGATGATTAAGATTTCAATTTATCCCTTAGTATCATGTTTTGTTCCTGTTTCTTTTTATCATCCGTTCTCCTTAGCTGTGTGTGTGTATATTTTTGAAGCCACACACCCTCTCCCCGTCGCTCACTTGAGACACTTTGGCCCACATTTTCCTGCAGGCATCCCGTATATCAGTCCGCCAATTTCACAGTCATGCCCGGCGACACTTTCTCCCGCCCTCCCTTACACACCTGTGCCGCTGACTCACCTCACCACCCGCAGCACCTCCGCCACCTCCTGATTGCCTCTCCCCTCACGTCTCTGAACACACACACACACACACACACACACACACACACACACACACACACACACACACACACACACGCACATGCACAGTACTTCCGTCATCATTATCATCATTATCAGCAGCAGCAGCACCCACAGGCATTATGGCCCACTGCACGGCAAAAGACTTTCATATTATTTTCCATTTTTTTTCTGGCCGATGTTAGCGTACTCCATCCTGCCCCGGCAAAGGTTTTAATTTCATACCCACTTGTTCTTCTCTCTACCCTGACTTCTTCACTTACTGGATAGCCACACATACTTTAGTTCTCCACCTCTCATTGGTCCTGCCTCTGCCGCATCCCTTCACAAACAAGAAAACCGATAAATAGAGGCAGGCAAGGAGCAGGAGGATCAGATGTCTGCCATGTAAGGTGATCCCAAAAAAGTGCGTCTGGTGTATACGGACGGGACGCTAATGGGGACAATTAACCCAAATGAGGGTAATCATCTGCAATACGATCTGACGCGCGCACGCACTGAGCACCTGTCAATAAGCCAGCTGGTGAGGGTTCCGAGGCCCTTTAAGACGTGCCGAAGTGTCCACAGCCGCCGCGGTGTGGGTTCCCAAAGAGAGAAGCTGGTTACCTAGTGTCGTTTTAGCCTTCCTGATAACGACATATAGAAAACGGACCTCAGTTGTGCTTTTGGCGTAGAGGTGGACAGCAAGAGTACCTGAATGGTTGTATTCTGAATATAAGCTACTTCAATACGAGTTGAAATCCGTAAATACTATTATCACATAAAGTAGTGGGTCAGCAGGCATACAACAACATGCTATGCTTCGCTACAATTGTCACGTGATACATACCGTTTTACTATTCTGGTTAAACATAAAACATGGATTGGCAGGTGATATGTTTTCTGGTATGTTTTATCGGGGATTAATTACTAAGGAACTCTGGCTGACAGCGCACCTCAGAAACAAAGGGGAGGTGAAGTGCCCCTTTGCTTGCTCCGGACTGATGAGCTCGTGTATGGGACAAAAACCATGTTGACCTCTATCTAAAAGGAGCTTTGAAACCCCCTTTGGAGCAACACACACACACACACACACACACACACACACACACACACACACACACACACACACACACACACACACACACACACACACACACAAAGATCCGTCGCCAGAGCACCAAAACTTTTTCGGGGACGAGGAGGAGGCTGGGGATCGCGAGTCCAGTTCGTAATCAGACCATGGCGGATGACACACACTTGACGCACCAGTGTTCGGAGCGTGCCGAGAACAACTCCGGCTCGGACTCTTGATGGCGCTAAGAGGCTGTTTACACGGGTGGCAGGAGCCGAGCATCATCCCCTCGGCTTATTGTTGATGTTGTTTTTGTTGGTGTGGTTTTTGTTTTTCTTCATTTCTGTCGCAGGTTATTTTTGCTTTTATTTCTCATTTTTTTCCTACCGTGACTCACTTTTGCTTTTAAAGGGGCGTGGATTTTCAAAAGCCTGCACGGCCCGAAGTGTGCAGAGCCACGTGTGTTGACCAGACCCTCGCGGAGATTAGAGAGGGGTGCAAGGCCGATAGGACAAGGTTGGGGGACATGTTTGGAGGTGCGGATGGCAGGCAGTGTGTTTAAGGGGGTCGGTATGAGTCTGTGTGTCTGAGGGGGGTGGAGGCCATGTGTCTGAAAGGGTGAATAGAGGGCCGTGTTCCTGACAGGGTGGGTGAGAGGCTGTGTCTGAGGGGGGGAGGTGAGGGCATGTGTCTGAAAGGGTGAATGGAAAGCCGTGTATCTGACAGGGTGGGTGGGAGCCTGTGTCTGACGGGGGTGAAGGCATAAGTATTAACAGGAGGGGGGCAAAGGGGGTTGAGAATCTGTGTCTCTGAGGAGGTGGATAGGAGGACGTGTGTGAAGCTGTGACTCTTGCTCCTCGTCACCACTATCCCTTCTCTACCGAATTAGGAACAACGGACTCAGCAAACGCTATAAGGCCCCACATTAATCCAAGACGTGTGCCCCTTTCCAGTCTTCACATCTGCGCCATTCCGTTTCCTCATAGCCATCATTCGGGCAAAAAAATGAGACCTTTCTTGTTCATAGGGTTCAGTGGGCATCACCCGGCACCAGGAAGACGCCTTTGTGCCTTCCGCTTGGCGACACAACATCTGATAGCCCCGGAACTACGAGTATTCACTGGTGTATAATAATCTGAAGGAATAAACAGCCTATTATTATCAAGAGGTAGTAAACAGCATCACGGGAGTCCCCAGCGATGACCTAGACAGAGTAGCCAAAAGATCATGTATTGATTTCACTTCCGGATATTAATCATCGTGACACAGGGAGACGCTTCCTGTCGTGAGGGAAAGGGGGAAATGGAGGAGGGAAGGCAAGGTGGAGGAGAGAAAGGTAAGGTGGGGGGAAATTCAGAGTCCCTGTTCTTTCATGGACAGAAAAATTGGCTCTCGTAATAACATTGAACTGTTTGTCTCGGCTGTTACTACCACCGCGGAAGTTTGATATTAAGGCGTTGAATATTATATGAGACTGTCGAGCCTTTGTCTGTCATTCTGCATGTCCCCGGAACCTCATTCGAATGTTCAACTAATCGGCTTACGTTCGACTGGGACGGAAGTTGTTTTACCAAAATGATTAAAACACACATGTGGAAAAGATGATGCGTCCTCAATTCCAGTAAATAGAATAATAATACCGCAATCGTCTGCCTTTTCTTTCCGCCCAAACACATATATTTCAACTTTTACTTTCCTTTATTTATCACGTTACATTTTTTTATAATCAACTTTCTCTTCTAACGGTAGTTTTAAAAACGTTTTTTTTTTTTTTAACATATACACGAGGCCTTTTTCGATCGCCTGCAGCGCCTGTCGTGCGTCGAGGCACCTGACTCGTGCCCCATTCTGAGGTGCCCGCAGACCCAGGCGCAGGACGGCGGGCAGGGCCACAGGGAGGGAAGACAGACGAGACAGACCCAGACATTTCTGAGATGTGTGTCTGTGTCTCTGTGTGTGTATGTGTGTGTGTGTGTTAGGACCGTCATGCGAAACAGCCATGGACTTGCTGTAAGGTAAAGTTTAGGGCATGTGCTATAGCTGCGCGTGGCCTCGGTACTCATCTCCGGCCCTTGAGCCTGTGGTGGGACGAACCAACTACCTGGGACACAGGGTTAGTGTGGCACGTTACCACCGTTTACCTTCCCCAAGTGTCCCCAGGTACCCATTTATCGACCAGTCCGAAAGGGAGGACGAGCAGCTGGGTGACCGGCACACCGACCGCCCGGGCCGGTAATGAAACCCGGAGACCCGGGCCCGCGGATTCATAGCTAAGCACGCTAGCCACTGCACCAAGGAGGCGTAAGAGGCATGAACTTTCATCTCTTCTAACTTAAATTTCCATGCATCTTTATGTGTTTGTGCGTGGGAACAAATCTTTCAATTTGAGATAGTAAAAAAGCATGAGACTGAAAATCAACATCAATCATGGGAAGAAAGAAGAGTATTCAAAAATTTTAAAAAGGAATCTTAAGAGTAGCGGCACATAGGACACACGGGCAGACTTTGTAAGCCTCCGTAGATAACAGGATGAGAGGAAGGAATATGATAGACTGAAAATGGACTCATCAGATAAAAATAACCAATAAGAATTCAAAACAAACCCAGATAAGAAACAAGTCGCAAAGGTAGGTTATTACTCAAGCGAGACAGGGGCAACAGGTGCGTGGTGCGGGGCGGGGCTGGCCGGGCGGGGCGGGGCGGGGCGGGGCGGAGGAGTAGGAAAGCCAATCACCTGAGGAGCGGCAGCACAGGTAAGACTCTATCCCCTTTACCGCTGTGTTGCTGCGTCCTGCTGACCTATTCTGCCGGGCGAGTGTACACACCGAAGGCAGGCGTGGCCGTGTGTGTGTGTGTGTGTGTGTGTGTGTGTGTGTGTGTGTGTGTGTGTGCGGACACCTATGGACTGACTATAAGAGGAATGAACTTGCATGTCTATTACCTTTATTTTGTCTATTTCTGTGGAGCGTCCAGTCTTCCTCAGGTATATTCTCTCTCTCTCTCTCTCTCTCTCTCTCTCTCTCTCTCTCTCTCTCTCTCTCTCTCTCTCTCTCTCTCTCTCTCTCTCCTCACACACACACACACACATACACACACACACACGACAACTCCACCGCATTCTTTGTAGTGATTCGTTAACGTCGTCTTTCCTTTTTACATATATATACTTTTTACGCATACTATATTTTCGACTTTTTTTTTTTTTAATGTGTTCTTATTTATGTACCTTTCTTACTGTTTGTGGGACTTACATGTGATTTCAAATAGACTTGCTCGGTTAACATAAGAAAGTACTACGCAATAATATAGTAATGTTAGGTAAGCTGAATATAGATAGATAGATTGATGGATAGATAGATCGTTAAATATGTAAATAAACAGACAGACAGACGTTCACACACTACTGGTCCAAGCTAAAAGCAATGTCTGGCTCGTTTACGTGTCTGGAAAAAATATATTCGCAGCCTGACGACGAAAAGGGAGGGAACTATAGCGGAAGAATTATTTATTTTGGTTCAAGAGGTGGAGAGAGAGAGAGAGAGAGAGAGAGAGAGAGAGAGAGAGAGAGAGAGAGAGAGAGAGAGAGAGAGAGAGAGAGAGAGAGAGAGAGAGAGAGAGAGAGAGAGAGAGAGAGAGAGAGAGAGAGAGAGAGAGAGATGGGCGGACACGGACCGACAAACAGACAGACAGACACTTAGGCTTACAAAGAAATACTAAATACGGACAGACAGACAGACAGACAAGCAAGCAAATAGGCTTACTAAGAAATACTATGCGGACCGACCGACCAACAGACAGACAGACAGGCAGACAAATATGCTTATAAAGAAATACTAATCATACATACGTCGTAGTTTACCCCTTAACCTAACATTACGCTTTTAAATATCTATCTCTAAGTCACCGCCAACAAAAAAAACAGCACAGGCAGCAGCTCTTAGTAAAGGGCCTCAGACGGGGAGCTCAGAGCCAGTGACAGGAACCCTTGGAGGAACACAGTGGCGGCGGCGTCGCCTTCCCCATGGGAGTGGGGAGAGGCAGTGCCGGCGAGGCAGGTGTGGCCCTCTGAGGAATTTCTCCGTAGAGCTGTGCGCCCCCCGTCTGAAAAGGCTTATGGGGCTTATCCGGTGCCTTTTAGGAGGGTGTGGATCGACGTTGGCCTTGGAGTTGCCAGAAAGCAACAATGTTACCACCTGCCAGCCTGGCGGTGTAGGGACAAAGGAAACTGTATAGTGAAGGTTGCGTACATGTCAATTAGGTGTGTATTAAGAAGGATCTCTCGGCTTAGGGGAGAATAACTTATTCCCTTGGTGTGAGGCAGGATATATAAGTGACATAGCAAGTTGATACGGGCTGGTGGTCTACAATTATTTTCTTGTGCAACTTCATGTCTTAGGACGATGAAGTGTGCTTGGTGGTCAGTGTAGAAGTGTTAAGCCTATTTTTTAATATATATCCGGAAGTGATAGTGAGTACTTAAAGTATTACGGATTTTCAACTTTTTGCCCCAGCTTTCGACATAATACACATGGCTTGGCATCTCTCATTATAATTTTTAGGCGAAAAACCTTCAAGTAATCCGAAACTAACGAAGCGACCGCCGCCCTGACATGTAGGTGTATGATGAAGCCGATCCCAGCAGGGGCGTCTATGAGCCGTGTTTGCCCGGGCTTCCTGGGAGGACAGGCAGCAGAAGGAAGGAACCAGAGCTCGGGACACAAATCATCCTCGTATACAAAAGAAAAATGTCTATTATCTAACTTCTTTGTAAAGCCTTTTTGAAATAGAGAGCTTCTCGCCGTAGTGATAAAACCAAAGAAAGTACTATAATAAGGAACGTTCTCACTGTTTGATTTCTAGAAGCGTAAACAAGGAAGTACTGAATTTCTTCACTGCCAATAATTACTACTGGCCAGCCCTTTAAAATCAGTATGAAGAAAAGGGCAAAATTTAATCATGGTAAAAAATTAAGCATATAGAGAGAGACAACAAGACTAATTTTACTTATCAGAAAAAAAACGAAAGCCGCTCGACAGTTATTTAAGTGGGCAAAGCTGATTTAGGCTAAGTACTTATTAAAAAAAAATAGATGAATATAAAACAAGTTGAAGCTTACGGCAATCGTCACAAGTTTGACAAATCCAGGTTCAAATCAGAAGGCGGAAATTGATTCACAAATAATGAAGTTAAGCTTGTGGATGGTGATCAGTTCAGGAGCTATTGTGTGTGTGTGTGTGTGTGTGTGTGTGTGTGTGTGTGTGTGTGTTATAGTAAGAAGAGACAGACCAAGGGCTAACAAGAAAAAGATAATAGTAAAAACGCCCACACCTTGCTGGTCCTACAAAGAAACCAGGAACATGCCAAGAACGCGTCATATTTAATTTCAAAGGCGTCTTCATACTCACCCTTTCGAGAGCTTAAGTCAAGGCAGCGTATCTTTTTCGCAAACAGATAATTGCCTCAAAGTTTTCTTTAATTTAGTTTAAAAGGCATCTTCATACAATCCCTTCCCTCTTTTTCCTAGTCGTATATGTTTTTTGTTTTTTTCACTAACAGATAACATCCTAAAGTTTCGCTTCTAAATATCAAGATAGAGGGATGTTTAGACTTCAGCCGTCGCAAGGTAGCCACGATAAGGTTAATGAGATCGTTCGTCAGGTAGGTAAGTCACTTTTTGTAGGCTGGTGTTTTTTTAAAGTATTTATATTGTTTTCTTTTAACTTAAGAATTATAAATAAGAATTAGACCATGGTACTGCAAAAGCCATGTTCGTGTGTGTGTGTGTGTGTGTGTGTGTGTGTGTGTGTGTGTGTGTGTGTGTGTGTGTGTGTGTGTGTGATTTAAGTATAAATATAAACAGACGTAACTTGGCCCTGTTTTACTGAGAGAGAGAGAGAGAGAGAGAGAGAGAGTATGAGATAAACGAAAAAAAGGGAATGTAAGAAAAACAACAATAAATAAAAGAGAAAGAAATTAGGAAAAAGAGAGAAAAGAGATATTGAAAAAAATGATGGTAAAGAAACATGAGGAAAGGGTGCAAGAAAAAAGAAAAGAAAAAAGCAGCAGCATTAGATAAAAGTGAAGAAAAGAAAGAAATGTAAGAAACGTGAAGAAAGATAAAAAAAGGGTTGATATAAACAGACGTAACTTGGCGATCTTTTACTGTGGAGAGAGAGAGAGAGAGAGAGAGAGAGAGAGAGAGAGAGAAAATATAAATGAGTGGAAGAAAAAGAAAAAAAGAAGGAAATAGCAAAAAGTAGACAGAAAGAAAGAAGGGAACTCTTGGAAAAGGCGAGAGAAAGAAGAGAAAAGAAGAAAGCAACACTAGGTAGAAATGGAGGAAAGGAAGTAATCTGTGAGAAAAGCGAAAGTAAAATGAAGGAAAAATTAAAAAGTAAGAAAAACGAGATTAGATAAAAAAGAGAGAAAGAGAGAAAGAAAGAATGAGGAGTAAGAATGCACCGGGGTAGCAGTAGCAGCAGGAGGAGGAGCAGGAGCAGGGACAAACACACACGAAAGAAAAATGGCAAGACTAAATCAGCGGCTGAAATAAAAACGGAAAACAAGATAACAAATAAACAAGAATAATCTCTTAAGCAGCTGCAAAAAGCCTGTTGCCCAGTAGACTCCAACCTTGCTGAAGACTCAAGGTCGCCGCGGCAGGAGGACCAGAAGGCGTTTGAACCGTGAGCTGCTTTCGTTACCGGAGACGCTGTGCCCGAAGTAGCTCTTGAGCTACTTCGGGGCATTACCAAAGGGGTCCAGCGAGAGGCGAAGGGGGGGGGGGGGGGCGGGGGTGGTGTTATGATAGTAGCATTAGTATTGGTTATGATAGTGTTAGTAGTAGTAGTAGTAGTAATAGTAGCAGTAGTAGTAGTAGGAGTTGTAGTAGTAGTAGTAGTAGTTGTTGTTGTATTAGTTGTTGTTGAATATATTTAGGTTATAATACTGTAAGTAATAAAATATAATGGTAATGATAATAAAAATGTGCCTAATAGTTTAGGTAACAAAATTACATAATAGATATTTGATATTATTACGTTTTTTATTGTTGTTTCTCATATTATCGTTATTGCCTTATCCTTATTTTTTATCATCGTCATCATCACTTTCCTGTTATTATTATGATCGTTCGGCGCAAAACAAAAAATGAAAAAGTAAGAAAAAGAAAAATAGAATCTGCACCCTGTTCCCACACAAGCAGAGTAGGGAGTCGTCTTGTGAACCAGAGAAAACGTGGCCGGGGGAGAAAAGTTCCCCCACTGAAATGAACCGCTCTTTAGCACACATTGAAGCATTGTTGCCCCGATCTTCAATGTTAACTATTCCTACAGCTCCTACAAAGCGCTCTTCAGTTGTGTTTTTATGTCGTCTTGCCCTGTTGTCCACTCTAGATGGACACCAGGTTTTCTCCTCTATGATCTGTACAAAGAAATATATCCTTTAGGAAAAAAACATAATAAATGGGATGTACATTTCTTCAATAGTTTACTTAGCCAACCATATTGTTCCTTATATTCACCAGTACTAAATATCGTCTCAATTTAGGCCCTACATCCAAAAGAACAACACAGATCACAGATTTTACTACTATAGTTTCGGATTTATTATCACAAGCACTACAATCCACTAAATCTCGTCCACCCACCCGTCCACCCCGAGTGAACCGCCCACCCCTCTCAAAATATCATCCACCCGTCCGTCCACCCC